>NW_017255975.1:5030887-5034497 GCF_001594055.1 Mycetomoellerius zeteki
CCGTAGTAGTAGTAGGAGGAGGAGGAGAAGAAGAGAGGTGATACTCGACTACCGCCTCGATACGACTATTCTTGGGGCCGACCAGAGACCGACTGCCGACTAAGGCGACCCCTGACACCGACCTGGACCCCCCACTATCGCGAACTCGCGAGGGTTTCTCGCGGGTACCACCGGTTGCCATGACTACTGAAGGTGGGGTCGAGTCCCGGGCGCGCCCCGGTCGTCCTCTCATTGGCTACGGGCTTGCCCTACCCCGGACAACCAGCACGCGTTGCCCGACCAAGTAGTTCCGTACCCACTTTGACTCCTCGATCTAGTCGCCGTTTCCCTCTTTCTCTTCTGCGATCGCTGATGAGTGGGTCTCCTTCCTTCGCTCGAGATTGTCTCACTCGCCGCATCGACGACTTGCTCACTCGCTCTCACTCTTCATCTATCTATTCGTCTGCCGTCAGTCTATTCGTCCTGCTCTCCCTCTCTTTCGTCTTCCTTTCTCTTCTCCCCTTTTACCCTTTCTCTATCTCTCTTTTTCTCCCCATTCGCGAACTCCTCGAACAAGTGCTCCGCAGTTCTCCTTATCGCGTTCCCTGTCCCTCTCCTTTTCCCTCGCGTACCATGTTCCACCACTCCAGTCGTAATCTCTTCTCGCGGACCCAAGCTCTTCGGATTCTTCAACCTGCTGATCATATTATTACGCTTTTTATCAAACCGACCGCGACCGCTACCATATAGTCGTCATCACCACCTTCTAAGCGCCCTGTCAAGCAACTCTGCCCTTCTCGGGAGGGGGTTATGTTCGATTCTATGGACTCAATCTTGAGCTCGTTTTAATCCCTCGATTCCTATCGCTTCTTTCTTTCTGTTTCAACTTAATCCGTCTGCGATTATTTCCGCTGGATGTTGTTCCCATTCGTTCTGAATCCGTCACAATGAATAACATTCTTGAAGTACCTTTCAACGACTGTTTTTAGTTTTATTTAATGTTATTCTTATCTGCATTTTTTGTTTTACAAGAGAAAGAATTCATTGTTGTAAAATTGCTTCGTAAAGATTTGTTTAAAAGCATGTTATCAGTTGGTTGAAGAATAACATGATTATAAATGAGCGATTAATATATCGTTCGGAAGTCTTCGGCTGTCTCTTCTTTTCTTCTCCGGAAGAAGAGCCCAGGTGGAAAGAACGCGGTCGTCCACCCCGTCGGTGTCAGGGGCGGCCGAGGGAAGAGAGGTCAGAGCGAGAGGGCGGCAGCCAATGAGGACGTGGAGTCAAGTGGGGCGCGAAAAATGGGCCGGCCCGCCTTCCATCCACCCCCGGGAGCTAAGGGTGAGGGTAAGGGTGCGCGGAGTAGGGCTAGAGAGGGCTCCGAAGGCGGCCGGGGCATCGAGGTAGGGTCAGTCGGGTCGCAGCCCTGCACCCCTACAGCCTCGCCTGTCAAGCTCTTTGCTCTTTCCGCGCCTCTCTCTATCTCTTACTCCTCTATCTCGTTTTCTCTTACGTTTCATCGTCTTTCCCTTGCGACTCGTGGTTCCGACGTTTTTCCCAAGCTACCAGGATCCGATATTTTTCATGTTCCTACGTTCTCATGTTTTATCTTAATGTAAAGTATTGATTTAAAATGATACACACATAGTCCAGTGAACGTTGAATCCGCGATTACAAATCTACTTACGTCATGTCAAATCTCGTTTTTTATTCGGACTGCCGTCTTACTGGTCTTCACACACAGTATTTCCATATCATTAATTCAATACTTTTTCTCTTCCAATTTTTATATAAAAAATATATGAGAAAAAAACGCTTCAAAATGTTCAATATTTAATTACACTTTTCCTTCTCTGAAGTACGAATTTACACTTTAGAGATAGTAAGCGTGAAAGTGTGCTAAAAGAAGTTAAAAATAATGAATCTCTTGCATCATCAATCAGCTTATCCTACATTCTGTTACCGATAAACACTATCCGCGTAACATTCTTATCGCGCAATTGCTCGCTGGCGTTTCTCCGCGTCTTAATCGATGTCGAGCCAAAGCAGGCGCGTAAGACGATCTTCTCGCCGAGCGACGAAGTCGAAAGGAGGTATCCTCGACGCGTGATTCGCGTGCAAGGAATTCGACGCTCGATACAACGGCGGGAAGCACTGTTCTTTTTTCAACGGATTGCGTGCGTACGCGTGCACGCAAATAGCGGACGGCAAATAGCTGGTCGGACGAACGGAAAAACAAGAAACGAGGGTACGGAAGACTTGAAGACGATCGAAGCGAAGTGAGCCGTTGGCACTCGCGCGCTCTTGAACCGAACTCAATAAGCGTGACCTCCGACCGACCGACGTTCGACTCTCCGGCCGTTACAAGCGCCGTCGTGGATGTCGTCGAGGGTCAAATTTAGGCTGCACCCGACGCGACCGCATCGAATTTCGCGCGACCTGTTCCACCTGACGACGTCAACGCGATGTTTATCACTTCTATCGATGTCGTGGAATCCATTTCGACAAGAGAACAACATTCATGTATTAGAAAAATATATATAAAGAATTTTTAATGGTTTCTGTTCCTAAAATTCTTAATTGCTTTTATGTTTATTAGATTTCTTATCTATCTTATTGAACAATAAATAAAATATTGTATATTTTAAAAGAGAAATTACATTTTTGTCTTAAATAATTTGGTAAAAATATCTATACATCTGAATCAAACTAGACATAGTTATAATGTATATATAGTATATATTATCTTATCGTTTTAAAAAGTTGTTATGAATGACTAAATTAAGTTTTGCTTTAAAAGAAAGTTTCAAGTTTTCATTTATTTTAACTGATCTGTGAATTAAGAAACAAAGAATTGGAAAATATAAAATCAAACAAAATATAAAAAATGTTAAGAGAAATAAAAACAAAGTTTAATAACTAAGAAATGAATTATTTGTTTTAGAACAACTTTCATGATTTTCCTTGCTTCATTTTAGAGATTTTCGATTAATACTTTAAATTATTACAACACGTTATTACAGTAAGACAAATAAACTAGATTAAAATAAATTAGATAGACTATCAAAGCTATCAAGAAACTGAAAATATAAAATTTAAAGTTTATCGGTTAAACATATAATTATCATGTTAATTTTCTCTCGAATAATAATTTAATTTTTTATACTTTCGTGACCACAAGCGATTTACCCGTATCATATGCATCCGTCTTTATAATATCTCAGATACGATAACGACGTGGGGAGCATCTAAAAAATCTCAAATCACCCGAGGCATTAACCACCACCGGTGGTGGGGGCATCCCGTGGTGAACCCAAGAACGACCTGCAGTGTAACCGCAGCCCCCGCAACCATCGTTAGGGGTGAGCGAGCGTGCGTAATAGTTATAGGAATACGCGTATGCGATGGTCGTCGCGAGTACGTTAGTAGGGTGGAAGTCCTAGCGGTAGATTGAGGCAGGAGGAGACGGGAGGAAAGGCAGGGGTGGGCGCGCTGCGTACAAGTGCATATCGGTGAAGGGGTGCCCGAACAATGCGCTCATTCAATGCGCTCTAGATATGATTACCGGAAACCATCCCGTAATTACTTTTTGTACATCGAAAACGCACGAGGCCCTTCGCCTCCTCTTTCC
>NW_017255975.1:5034530-5057178 GCF_001594055.1 Mycetomoellerius zeteki
CCCTCCACCTTTATCATCGTCGCGGTGCTTCTTAGATCACGCGACAACCATTTTCCACCCTTTCGGTCATGTTATTAACGCACACCGACTCGTCAATTGATTTAGCGTTCTCAAGATGGTAAAATGTCACGCTTGGTGCTGCATATAATCTCTTTTTGTCCACAGTCCAAAGAAAATGTACTAAATTTTAATAAAGAATTGTTTGAACTAATATAACATTTATTTACGGGAAAGAAATATTTGCTGAATAACAAATAATTTTCTTGTATATATCGTTATACATTTCTTCTCTTATTTCATTATTATAAATGAAATATATAGTTTAATTAAAAAAATCAAATCACAAACAAATTTGGATCTACAGAAAATATATACACCAAGAGAAAAATGTACGAAATTTTAATAGTAATAGTGCCAGTTGAATATTTACTAAATGTAGGTACGTATACATATTTATTTGATACAAAACCATTAATTTAATTTAACTATTATTATTTTTTATTTAGCAAATACTTCTTTCCCGTATATAAATGTTATATTAGTTCAAACAATTTTTTATTAAAATTTAGTACATTTTTTTCTCAGTGTAAACATGTAAAATTACGAATATAAGCAAAAAAACGATATTTTTCATTTTATGATTTTTAATATAAAGAAGTTTTATTATGTATGTGTGAAGCTTTAAAACTGATTTATTATTAGCTAATAATTGGCTCGTTGCCCCCCCTCCTTCTTTTATTTATTGAATTATATAATACTTAGAAATATATTTTTTAAGTTATTTTTTAATAGATATTTTTACACACGTTGCGTATTAAATATTATTTTACAGTTTTGAAAGTCTCTTCACATTTTCGAATCGATCGTAGAGAAAATGTGGCGTGTTCCGCTGAACAAATATTTATCTCGTGATATTAATTAAGCACTGAGGGAGTTGCTCGTTTGAGTCACAAGCTAAATGCAAACGGCGCACTCCGGATATTTTTCCAATCTTTCAACTCTAACCGCAAAGAACGCAGATATTGCTCGCCCTTGCATCCGGTGGCCGTGTAATCTTGCCGTACGTCTTTGATAGGTTTATTACCGAACTCAGGCTTGTTTGCTCCGCGTACACAAGGTAGCACCGGCTTTTTTTCCGAACGTGGTTCTCACTCGCGTGATACTTATGCACTATGCAGTCATATATTAAGCGACTTTATCGATTTGCGCATTCACAGTTTTCCTCCTCGCATTTAATGTCATTCAAAGTATTATCAAGTGATTTAGTCTGTTGTATGTCTAACTAACGTTATATGTATGCAAGACAATAATAAATAATAAATTATAAACTTGTTACGTCTCTACGTGTAAAAACCCTAAGTCTGAGAGAATCTCTGACCTCGACAACTACCGAAGGGATATAGAAATAAAACACAAGTTTTTTAAAACAAATTTATTTATACGTTATATGCATTTTTTTATCTTAAATATTATAAAATCTATAATACCTTTTTAATATTATTTTGGTCAAATACGACTTAATTATTACTGTAAGAATTGTCATGAGATTGCAACATACTTCAGAGGCGTTAGAATCGATTTTTAAATTTGCATGACAACGCTCGTATCTCGTTTGACTAAACGTTTCTCGTGTTATGTTTAAATGTCACTCGGCGGAACTCGTCTTGACTGGAATATATGAAGGGGTTAAAACCGGCCGGTCTACGTATCTCTTGAATGCTCGTATCGACTGGGAAATGTCGTTAATCCTTTGTTATTGATTTTCGTAAGGTCGAGAGGAACCAAGAGAAAATCTCGTCGAAGAAATGTTTATATAGTTGCGGATTTTAGCTGCGAGAGGGAGAATCACTGATCTCGTGATCGTCACGACAACGACGACGACGTCGACGGCGTTGGAAGTGGTGGCGGTGGAGGCGGCGCCTGTATTATGAGTGTGTTCATATTTCCTGCGTTTGCCCCTTCCATCCCTTATCTGTCTTCTCTACCCTCGGAGCCCTTTTGTTCGCACTCTTTCGACTGTTAATGCCGCGAAATTAACTCCGCGAGGAGCGAGTTTAAGAACTGCGCGACTGGATATAGATATATATGTATATTATATATTTATATATATATACTTCCCAGTTCCTCGTCCGCCCCTGCTGTATTTCGTCTGCCACTACCCCATTGTGCCTTGCGCGAACGGTATTATTTTAACATTATCAGTTGCCTGGGCACACTTAATTAATTTATTTATGAACCACGCGCGAACGGGGAAGAGAGAGAAAAAGATGACAGAGCTCGAGTCGTTTCATCGCCGGATTTGTCTCCGGAGGTTCAGCAGATCGTCGATGGTTGTCGAGGCTGGTCGGAGATTCTCTTGAGCTTAGGGTCCGTCGAGCAAAAGGACGTAGCCCTAATAACGCTTCCTCCTTTATTGCGTCCCGTTTTATCGCCGGCCAAAGAAACGGCTCCGCGGAGAATGTCCGACCGAGAGAGACAGAAATGGAGAACGGGGGTGGAAGGAAGTAGAAGACGACGATTTAAGGACTGAAATCGCAATGAGAGCGGTAACCGCTGTAATGAAAAAGTCGCTTGATTACGCCCCATGAACGGCGTTAAAAGCTGCTGCGACCGCTGATCTTTTAAAATAGTAATTGTTCTTATTCTTAAAGAATGCCGGAGATAATGGTAACATTGGCATTGACGCGACAGAATAAATAAACGATATTTTTTGCAACATAAAAAAATAAAAATACTATCCCATACTTAAAGATAATCAGCAGCTATGTAGTTGTCATCTACATATGCGATCATTTTTATAGTACTATAATATATATTGAATTATAAAAATTTCAAACACAAATAAAATTCACATATCATCATATTAATATAGCTACATTAAGAAAAATGTCTAGTTGAAAATGAAAAAATTAGATGATTCTGATATCAGTCAGAAGTTTATCTTAACCAGAATTTAATAAATTTAACCAGAAAATTCTGATTCATTCATTTTCAATCAAAATTCCAATTGATTCAACTAGACATTTTTCTCATTGTATTGAACGCGAAAGATGTATATCGTTTCCGTAGCGAATAGAATCGCAAGAGAATTTTCGGCATTTCGCAAGAAATTCGAGCCGCAATCAGAAAAGACGTAGATCGGCCGGACTGTCCTCTTGGGATTGAACGATAAATCAGACGATATCCCGGAAGGGAGGAACCCTCTACTGAACTGCCGGAACATTTGCATAGGGGAGATTTTGACCCTTCGTCTTAGTGGACGAAGCTACCGGTCAGTCGTTCAGTTTTGTGATCACCTGTCCCACGATTATCCAGGGTCAAGATTGCGAGAGGGATTTCCCCGGGAACGGGACCCTTGCACTTCGACGAAACCCCCATGAGCCCCCTTTTTCTCTGGTCAGCGGCTCTACTCCCCGTTAGATTCACCAACCAATCCTCGTTCGACGCGTTTACGATAAATTAATGATTTTTCGAGGCTCCTCACCGGACGGTCTCACGAAAATTCAAATCGGCAACTGCCTCGTTATTATTTACGGTTGCCTGTTTCAATCCGACTGATATAAACTACTGCACTCTTCATTCAAAAATAAAACAGAATAGGAAAATAGATTAGAAAACTCAATAAATAATTTCTTTCAAAGTATTTACATTAAATAAAATCAGTGTCAATTATAAATATAATTTACAAAAAATAAAAAAAAATTTTACTTTGACAATAAAATTATGAAAGATAAATAAAGATAAAAAAAAAGCAAAATATATTATTTTTATATTAAGATTTTAAAAATATATTATAGAGAGAATCTTTTACATATTATAATCTAATTATTTTTTTAATTTTAAACGAAGCTAAAAGTCGTGAAAAAAGAAATAAAATAGATCAATATAAAATAAAAATAAATTAACAATAATATTTAAGAAAAAGAGATTTTATGTATTTTTGAATAAAGATCAATCCATCAAATTTACAAAACACACTGACGCGGGATCCTGTTTACCCACGATGGGCAGAAAGTGGACAATAGTCATTGCGTGCGCGATCATTAACGATCCGATGCAAACTGGGGAGAAAATTTTATGATTCCGTGGAATGACGGAGAATCGGACATCAGTTCTGAAGGGAACGCTAATGGTTCTATATCAAACACCGGCCGACCATTTAACCGCGCGGGAACTTTCATGGCGTTTCATCATTAATCTCCCGTGAAGTCTTCTCGTGTGTAAACAGCTTTATTGGCAGCTCCGGAGAGAGATTCCGTGGCGAGTGCAAAATTTCACGGAAAATCTTATGCTGGCGTGAGTTCGCCGACTGCAGATGCCAGACGCAGGTGAGATTCGCATCAGTCATTCACCGATTGAACGTTACATGTTTCCTCCGCACTCTAAACAATGCTAAATAGAAA
Organism: Mycetomoellerius zeteki; assembly: GCF_001594055.1. Taxonomy (NCBI): domain Eukaryota; kingdom Metazoa; phylum Arthropoda; class Insecta; order Hymenoptera; family Formicidae; genus Mycetomoellerius; species Mycetomoellerius zeteki. Next base: position 5,038,934 of record NW_017255975.1, read on the forward strand.
AATATCGAGAAAGAGGGGGCAGAGCTGGTTAAAGAAACTTTCATAAATAATATTGTACGAAAAGATCGCTAATAATTCAAACTGATTTCGATAATACTTTGCGTCAGCGTATAAAATAAAATCTTCTGGAGATGTTTAATCATTAATATTTAAAACATAATTATAAATCCCTTTAATGTAATTATAATTTATGCAAAACAAATTCGTCCGATCTATTCTTTATTTTATTTTTTGTATTGAAAGCGGACTCATACTTTCCTTTATATCCAAAATTGAATGACGGAGAATGTGCTTCTCAAGCACCGAACTAATGCGCGATAATGACTGAGACTCACGGGACGTCATCGGTGTGAATGAGGAGTGCGCGAAAGACACAGGGTATTTTCGAGTGGTAGAGTGACATTCGGGGGAGACGCCGGAAGGATCGAATCACGTTTCCCCTCGATTGGCGACGCGAGTACGCACGCCCGGGCGACATATGGCCGTCACTGATTGCACCGCGGTTTCACTTTCAACCACGCTCGGCGCGCCGCGACAGCACGGTTTCGCATCCATGACGGTGGTAATGACCCGTTCTGACCCTTCTGTAGCCACCCCGGCTCGAATTAATACACTGACTACGCAGACACGCTTATTTGTTCAGCAAATACTCGACGCGGAGGTTTGACTTAGGTCTGCCGAGATTATTTTAGAATCGACATAACATTACAGGATAAAAGAATATTACTGAATACACGAATTCTTTTGCTTCCTGTAAATTTTGTTTTACTGGATCTTTATGTTGTAGACATCCAGTGAAATACATCCTTTCTCATATGTTCATTCTTAAAAGTAGAGGAAAGGACGTATGAAACTAATTTCACTATATAAAATTAATTAAACGTTGATAAAATTAATAATTAAAGAAGAGCTTAAAAATTATTAGCAAATAAGAGATAATAATTTCGGTAAGTAACCATTTTAATTTTTACATGCAAATAATTTTAAATTATTAAATCTTCATTTTTAAAAAATATTAGTATCAACTATTACTTTATATTATATATTCATGGAAACACACACACACACACACACACACACACACACACACACACACACACACATATGTATATATAGGTTCAATAACGTGACTACTCTTTACTTTTTTTCTTTACAATCTCTGTCTATTGTATGGTACGTATTCAATCCAAGAAATAATATAAAGCTAACTTTAGTTGTCATCGCATAATAATGAAGTTCATTGAAAACAGAAAAGAGATTTTAATCATGAAAAAGAATATTGTTAAAGAATATCAATATAACTTTCATTTGTTCAAAAAATATTCTCATGATTACAATCAGAAAAGGGTGCGTTCTTTTTAAAGCGTTTCAGCATTGATTTTAACGCGATAAATTGTGCGAAAGGAAAATTACTGCTATCAACGATGTGTTCTGTACGCGATGATGAGAAACTCCTCGCGGACGATGGGGTGTTCCTAGGCACCTCCGTATACGAAGGGTGAAGAAAGGTACTACAAGGGTGGCTGGTGCTCCCTGGAGAGTCTATTGTCCAGAACATCCTGATTAAAAACCCATTCCCCGGTTCTGCGCTTTAACCGGATGTTCAAAACCGAAATCCCGAGACCGTTGTTCGATTTTCAGCACTCGCAAAAAAGGAGCTTCGTAAAGACGCGGGATTATTATTCGCAAGAAGCCCATCTTCACTTAATTGCTGCGATATGCGAATACATTAGATATATCATTTTCAACTTTCACGCATTATATCATTATATACATATACATAAGTTATAAAAGTCGCACGCACGACTAGTTTTATAGCGTACAATATACTTTCTAATTCTGCTAACATCCTAAACAATCACTGTAAAAGCAAACACAAAAACCTGATAAAATTTCTTGCTAATTATTTCTCATGGTTAAAGTTTCGCTCGTTTAATTACACAGTAATAAAAATAAATCAAAATCTGAACAAACAAATATTATTTGCAATGTGTTTATGCACATCGAAGATGGTAAGTATTCGAGGCTATGCAAAGCAAAAGAAATATGAGCGACTTTGACAAACACGGCTGCGAGGCACGCCGCACGTTAATTCCGGCGATAAAGCGCAATCTGTCTGATCGACGCGACGATCGTGCGTGATTATGATTGAGGATGATTAGCCGGAGAGAGGAGAGTGAGGCGAAAGAGAGAACGACGCGGAATCGTTGCATCAACGTGACGAGTAACGCAACCCGTCAAAGCGCTCGCCATCTACGGACGTCATTAGTCTCGTTGACACCCCTCGGCAAATAATTACAGACGCCTCTCACGGTAGCCTCGCCTATCCTTTGACTCTCTTACTTTACGCTCTGCTACGCCGCTCAATCACATTGAGCTATTCTTTCGTGTCGGAAAATTGCACTGAGCTACCGTGACGTTTCTTTTGCAGAATAAACGCAAGAATACTTACAGAATAAATGTAAGAATATTCACAAAATCTCAATAGCTGATGTTTAATTAGCGAAATGACGGAAAATCAATACTTATACAAAAAAAGATTCATATTATTAAAAATAAAAATTACAGTTCATACTGCTATATGGAAGATACATAACGCCGGCGTTAGATACAAAAAATTTATAGTGAAAAAAAAATATCTCTTATACATATATATGTATGTATTCACAAAGAAGAGACAAAGCAGAATTTATTATTACCTTCCCGTCATTTGGGAAAATTTATAAATTACTTTTTTCGTCATAGACTTCCTATCTTTTCTGACACTATAAAGATCTCTTTCACAAAAAAGGCAGTGGAAAACTCAGAAAAGATTATTAATAATTGTAACAATCTCAAAAGGTGTATTAAGATTAAGTGATCTTCTTGCAATGGAAGTTTATCGATAGATCATACATAACACGACGGCAAATTATATCCAGACAACGTGGCATGTGACGTTTGCACGCATACTCCTACATAGAAAATGTTCGCGTTACATGTTCCATAGTAATAAACTCATGATCTCGTTAACCAGATTAATGTAGTCCATTCTCGATTACGTTCTTGTTGTGTGCGTGCTCTTAGGTGGGGGAGTACTACCGGCGCTAAAGTTCACAAAGAGTTCGACGAGTTTCGAAGGCGCCCGGCGACGAGCTCGCACGATAAATTCCATTACTCATTGTGGCGATCGTTAGTAGATACATCGCGAGTTCGATGTTAAAGACGGGCGGCCCTATTTGTGGGGAGGCGCGAGAGCGCGGGTCCGGGCCGCTGTAATTTGCATCCCGATTCAATTCCGGCTGGCATACCTCAAGGAGAAAACTTGTCCATCATTAGGTGCCCGAACGTTACTCGTTAACGTCGGACGCTGATGAGCGTGCTGGTATCGATTGGGCCCCAAGAGAGGCCCGCGCGGATAAAAGGTACGGCGCGCCACGCGAGATTGCGGCAAGAAATATTAACGAACTACCGAGAGAAAGAGAGAGAAAGAGAGACTGACAGTAATGCTCCTTTAGGACCACGTATGGTCACGCATTAACGATAGGTGTTGTGATGCGACCCGACCCCATCCGCGAAAATTTGGTTGTCGATCTATCGCGATCGTGCGTGGGTTTGCAATGGTAATCGTATAGTTCGTAATTCAAATTGAAGAGTTTCAAGTATTGTGTGTACAAAAAAGATATCTTTTAACAATTGAGATTTCGATGAACATAATACCTATTATCTAATAACGTTACGACAGAGTATCTAACTAAATTTCAATCTTTGAGTCGTCTTTGGAAGTCAAGCTTTTTTTTTAATTAAATCGGGATATACTAATAGTCTCGAAAGTTACAAGAGATATGAAATATAGGAAGATAAGCTTCTGTAATAAAAGAATATAATAAAGTTTATCGTTTGCTTAAATTTAAATGAATCTTTATGAGCTTTGAGGATTTTAATTCGGGAGTTAATTACAAAAACATCTATATTAATGTTCAATGTTAAACATTCAAAACTTTAATTATCACAGAAAAAGCAGATTATACAAATATAAAAAGCTTATAAAAATTAATAAGATCAGAAAATCTTATATGTAATATTTCAATATCCATTTGTCTTATAAGTTTTACATAAAAATAAAGAACATTTCTGTAATCAAACGTAATCATCTAAATATGCCTAGGAGAATAGGGCAGTATTTCCGCTATTTTATATAAAAAATCTATTTTCGCTATTCTTTAGCTGACATCAAAGAGTGTAGCAATTGAAGCTGTATTAACGGTGGATTCATTAGACGTCATTAAAATGTATCTTTAATTTCGCGATTATTACGCGTTTGCACGTGATTTATTATGGGTGAAAAGCCACGGATAAAAGACCAGTCGTTGCGGCAAAGATATCGATGTGGCGTGCAATAAATAATTATCGTGGCGCAGCCGGTATCGTAAAATAGTTCGACGCGGTTAATTAGGCAGCCGTGTAATTGATGAGGAGCGATCGTTCGAGCGCGAAAGCTTCTTGACGTTCCGCTCTTCGATTTGCTGCTTCCTTCGACTAACGCGCTTGTCCACATGATTTTAACGGCTATCGAGGACAACATTCTTGTTTCGATTGGCTATGTTTTCCTAGCATTATCGTTGTTTTGTATAAAAAATATTAGCTGTTTTGTAACAAAAATACAAAAAGCATATGTAAACTCATATAGTCTATCCTTCAAATATTTTAATAAAAAAGATATATTTTTCTTATATAAAATTTATTACGCAGACACATACTAATTAATTTGTGAATGCCGATTAATCTACTATAAAGCTGCTCTATCTTGCAGTACGGTTGATTTATTTGAACAATCATAAAAAATAAGTTTAAAAAAATTATTTCAGCGTGATTAATTTAACGCTATGATTTAAAATCATCTGAAATTGAATTTTTTACGTACCCTAGAAATATTTAAAAAATGCATTTAAAATTATAACAAAACATTTAGAACAGATATTAATATTATGTAATAGTTCGTGATACATCAAATTAATTAATTTGACGTATCAAAATTCGATTAAATATCGAAACGATATATGCTTAAACAAAAACGTTCTTACTTTTAACACGTCCATTATCTTATGACAATGATGACCGATTATGTTATACTGTCACAATACACGGCATACAGTGCAGCTATTAGAAAGTCGATTATACTTGTCGAAGCTTAAGAGACACTCCGGCTGCGAGTCAACCCTTCGTCGTCCGTCACAATCACTCCGTCGTCTTCGCCACTATTTCATAATTAGCTAGACAATGGTGGCGAAGACTCGTGACTATGTAACAGTATCCCCCCCATCCCTATTATCCTTCCACCGCGGGAACGGAATGCGAGCGCGAGTGCTTTTCTGCTCCATGAATCTTTTAGTCGGCCGCGCTCGACGACTCATCTAACGCAGTGGGGATGTAACCCCTGCCCCCTTTAGAAAACGGTAAGCTGATTCAGTTGTTTACCGTCTACCTGTCCACCTGTACGACCAGATGAGATCTTTTACAAAAGCTACATTAGAGACGAACAGTAGCGAGGAGCGTTAGAGCGCATATAAAAACAAGCGTAAGCACTTACATTTGTATAAGCGCTCTCTTTTGAACACTATTTTATAAACGACAAGAATACTATTACTTAGTAAGTAACGAAAGAAAAAATTATTGTTAAAATTATGAAATCCTAAAAACGTCTCAATTTTCTACAGATTTCGGAACAAAAAGTTAAATTAAAAATATATAAATATATAAACTATTTTTGTAATATTTACAGCAACAGCTAATTTCGAAAATTTCATCTAAAATTATATGTACTTGAGACAACTTTATACAATAGATTTATGATGCGTATAAACGTAATGGATCTACAGCTACAATTTTTTTCTTTTTTCTTATATTCCTCATTTAATTTTATAAATAGCTGATGATTCTCTGCTCAGAAAAACATTGTCTGCGAGTTTCAGGGACGAACAAAGCTCAAGATCGGTCGGCCGGATTTAGCATTAAATGTAGGATATGTAATATTCGCTTTAATATGTGGATCTCTTCATGTAAGCGTCGAGTTTGCAGAATAATCAAACGTTTACAATGGTGCAATCTCGGGCCGGCCGAAGAGAGCGAGCGCATACCCGGATAACTAGTAGCTGGTTTTCGGCGCAAAAGGTCACCGCGTAGTCGGCTCTTCCTTTGAGAGCGGCGAACGTTAATCAGTTGGCAGGACCGGGAGAGAAGGGGCATGGTCGGGAGATTAATTAAGCCGTAATTACTGGACAGCCTCTCTAGTTGCTAATGGGCAACCCGATATCCGTGAAAGGCCGCGTAACACCGCGTGAATAGGCAGCCCGACCGCTGACCGTCAGCTTCGTCGATGATTATTGAGGTTGCTTCGATACGTTAGCGAATATTCTGAAAGGCCTCTGATCCTCTTTCTCCCCTCCACCCTTCCATCAATATCGCGAAGAATTCTTTATTGAAAAAAAAAATGCAACTCGGATATTGAAACTCATGAGTCGATTAATGCAAATAACAGCGCTATAGACATTAGCTGCGTTTAGCAAAAAAAAGCAGGTTTACAACTATTGTAAAATTCTTTAATGTGATTGATTAAGATGTTGTTGCATACCGTGTTAACGTCAATTTTCGGACCTGAAAAAATTATTTTAATTTATTTAAATATTATATCTAGAAGATCTCTAAAGAATTTTAAAAAGCTATTTTCTGTCTCTATATCATATAAAAGTAAAATTCAACTAATTGTAATATATAATGTAGATACATGAAATTTATGCAAACTTAATGTATTTTAACTTATGTGAAGACGTTAGATAATATACTCTATCATTTTAGTGTTATGATTAAAAACAAGATGAATATTTATTATACGATTAGATTACATTATATTGGATCCACAAGAATATGGAAGATCAATCTATGCAAACATACGCAATCTTTACTGATAATCAAATCAATCTATTAAAAATCAGTAAATTTAACCAGCACGAAGTCGAGAGATCTTCACCGGATAGCGTTATATACAGGGACAGAAACATAAAGATGATCGATTATCCTTAAAAAAAAAGAAGGGAGAATAAGGGTCCATGGGCCCAGAAAAGGAACGGGTCGTGGGTCTCCGCGCGGACAACGACAGCGGCGACGACGAGATCCCGAAAGGTAATTACTCCGTGCTATGTACAAACAATGGCGCCCGTGTCCCTTGTTGCGCGTGAGAAACAAAACCTCGGTCAGTCCGTGCACGCCAGGTGGGGCCCCAATGGGTTGCCCTGTGCACATACCTGTCCGCAGTAACTGATATGCTCAAGGGGGGGACGACAGGGGCCGCCAGTTAGGCCACGGAGATTATGCCTTTAACGTCTCGCGCAATGAATTACATAAGCATTAATCAGCAGTGGCCCGAGGGCCGGCCAAAATCGCTCATAACCGAAACAATATCTCGAAGAAAAGAAGAACGGTTGGTTTGCAGTTTCCACCCGAACGATCTCGTGGCTACCTTTTGGTGACTTCGCGTTTTCTTCTTGATTTATGAAAATTGCACAGCTCGAATATTAATTCGTCGGTTATCGAAAAAAAAAAGAATAAAGAAATAAATAATAAAAGTAATCCCTTTTATATAGAAAAAAATTCATTTAAAAATGAATATGGCTCATTATAACAGAATTATTAATTCATAGTCTAGTTCATTTTTTCAAAAAATTGAAGACATTTATAAACATTCTAATTTCAAAATAATAATTTTGCTATTGTAATATCCATCGACATATAGAATGGACCACTGATGGCGGTGGGGGTAAAAATACGAGTAGAGTGAGAGGCAGATAAATGGATGAACATTCTTTCTATGTTTATCAAAACCTGATTGGTTGTTGTTGATCCAGCAGTACTGCTCCAACCAATCAGGCTTAGTAAACAGAGAAAGAATGTTCATCCATTTATCTGCCTCTCACTCTACTCATGTTTTTACCGCCACCACCGCCATTGGTGGTTCATTCTATATGTCGATGATAATATCCCATAAGGGAGAAAAAATAAAGAGAATAGAAAATAATAAATAATATAATAGGCAAGGAAGAAAAAAAGTGCTTTTGTTAAATTTTAATAAATTACTCAACATTATAATAATCCTTATTAACTGCAATATATAAAATAATTTCGTTATTAAAAAATTATTAAAAAGTGACTAAAATAAAAGTTTCAACTATTCCTGAATCGATTGTGTGTAAGCAGAGCTTACTCCATTTCAAAAGGAATATTTTTTTCCACGCATTTTGGAAGTAGCCAGGCGAAAGTGTTGATCGGAGGATCGCGAAGCTTCAATCCCGGATCAACGTGACGAAGCGGTATGCGATAATGCCCTAGTTGCGGGACCCATCTTCGCCGTTATCGCATTCCCCTTCTTTCTCACATCTCCCGGCCGTTAAATATCCAGGGGTCCATTCCGTTGCTCTCGCCGCTTTCGCGAGAGGCCTACGCCCCGGCGAGCGACGGCAACAATGAAAACGGTTGCATACTAACCACCCACACGTTAATCGTCAATCCTGTTACGTCGCCGACAGGGCGGGCGCCTCTCTCGCGTCGGGGGATCATCCCTTAATCCGTTCATTCGCATCTCTGCGGCCCCCGAGCCACCTACATCCGAATATACTACGAACGAGTAGCTTTGAAACTTGCACCCTGTGCCAAAACTCGCCCCGCTCCTCTTCTTGTGTCTCTCTCTTTCTCTCCCCCTCTCTCTTTCTCCACCCCAATCTGGTTTTCTCTTTCTATCTCTCATCCCACCCCCGCTACGCGTATGCGCGAACGCGCACCGTGACATCGACAATGCGTATTATTCACGCAATCTCGCGTATATACAGGGTGCTCCGGAACACTCGTCGAATTCTTTGATTAATTCAAGTTCAGACTTTTTCAAAATACTGACTGCGTCATGTCAATTTTCTCAAAATGTGAATGATTAAACGATAGAATAATTTTTGATAAATCAGATTTCAAACAATTAAGAAATTTTCTTTGACTATGCTTTTAATAAAATATTTATTGGTGAATTATTCAGATATTTCGTATTGGAAATTGTATTAAAAAATTAGGAAAAGAATATATAACGTTTGTTGACACAAAATCTTCTTCCAAAAAATCGATTTAATTAATTAAATAAATAATTTTCCGTCAAGCACTCGTTCATCCCAAAGCGCACGAGATGTCTGGATCGATCGCGACGAAAATCTAGGTGCACCTGGAGGCCCAGCCAGACATCTCGGGACGATTACAGGATTACCGGGAGATCGGGATATGTAACGAGGTAAGACCGACTCGCGACGCAACGTGCCGTGCACGCTCCCGTCTTCACGCTAAGCATATCATGCCGCCGCGGAAGAATCGATTCGGGTACTAGTAAAGGTCGCAGGTGAAGCGAGACATCAGCTGGAAAAAAAAACAGGAGGATCTTTTTGATGGGGCCTACAACGGGTCAGCTCGGGATGAAAAGCACATATGCAAGTCATTCGGGCCCTGTGGACCGCGCGCGCGTTTCGACCCTTGGAATTCATTCAGCGCGACCTCCGATTCGAGGAGGCAAAGATCGAGAAGAAAAAATGAAAGAAAAAAAGGAGGAAGGAGGAGAGAAAACGGGGATGTGCCTTAATAAACATGTCTTACAAGAACGCCGGAGTGCATAACCTGCACGAGCCAAAAACCAAGAGCAAGAATAGATACGCCCTTTCTCTTTCTTCTCTTTTTCTCTCTGTTTAGTCCATTTCCTCGCTCTGATCTACCGATCTCTTTCGTTCTCTTTTCTTCTCCTCCCTCTCTTTCCTTGCCGACTCTCCTTTCACCGCGGGTAACGCGGAACACAATGGATAAATGAGATTTTTTGCGAGCGATTGAGATCCGAGAGCAGGAAGAGGAAAACGTGGTGGTTGGGATGCAGAAGAGAGGAGAGAGAAAAAGAGAGAGGGAGAGGTTGGATCGGGGAGAGGGCATCATTGTCTCCCCGGGGAGAGGCCGAGAGTGTACCGATGATAGGGTGCATCCCCCGGGAGCGAGGGCTCGAAGAAAGGGTTGACAGGGGAGGCGAGGCTTTTAATACTTGCGGTACCGTCCTGCCATTGTCGATAAAACGCATCGGCTGGATTACCATAAGTACGCCGTGCCGAGAGAAAGAAGAAAAGAGAGAAAGAGAGAAAGAAAGAGAGAAACAAAAAAAAGATCGCCTTTACGTTTACCGAAGAAATATCCACCAGCTGATCTTGCGATCACGAGATATTCGATACTATCCATCGTCCTATAATTTTCAAAGCGAAGTTATTATTTGGTTTCGTTATCTACAATAACGGAGATAAAAATTTGATATTGAAAAAACTGTACGTAAAGATAAGAATAAGAAAGAAAACTTTATATTATAATTAATATTTAAACGTTAAGAAAAAACAAGAAAACTATTTTTCTTTCTACATTGATATTACTAAATGATTTTATAAATATTTCGTAATGTAAAATATTTGTTAATAAAGAGAATAATAATGTTTCTCTTAAATAAAAATATAACGCAAATATTACATATTAAAGTTTTCACTTTATACACAAATTACTAATTAACGTATTATTTTTCTATATTAACTGTCAACACACTTTCTTCTAAAAAATAAGATAATCCCTAAATTTTCTTTTTTTGCATTTATTTTATAATTAGCATAGAGTGCGCTATTACAATTATTACATATCCCATTACGAAATAGTATTATTTATATTACAACAAACAGAATAAGCATAGCAAACGTTATAAAAACTATTTTCTATTTGTCGATTTTAAATAAAAATTCATTATAATAATCAATTACAATAGTATTCAATATTCGTTTTAAGATTAATCAACTGAATAAAATCGGTAATAATTCTGATAAACTTCAACACACTTTTTTTTTAAACACATTAGAAAAATGTTCTTTTACCATATTTTATTAGATTTAAAAAAAAATTTTCTACTTTATATTATTTCTCTCTAAATGCATCATTGATCTCTGTAAATAATATAAATAAATAAAATAAATAGAACGTAAACTTCTGCGCACAACGTTATAACATGAATATTTTGTGTGAGTGACAATAATTTTGTTAGATAAGAGTCTAACGTTACGAGGAATGAATATCGTGGCCAAGCTTGGGAGGAGCAGATTTAAAAGGACCATGATCCTTCCGTAAGGAGACGAGAGCCGAGTGGCCGGTTCTTCTCTATCTCTTTCTCTTTCTCGCTCTCTCTTTCAGGATCGCCAGGATCGAATTCATTCGCTTGGGTCCGTGTGCACAGCTCGTACATCAACCTGTCATAATTAATAGGGCCTTTTTGTGCGCCCCGAGTCTACCCCTGGATCTTAACACTTTGTCTTATATGCGCGATGCAACGTACCGGACGGGCTATTTATGCTATTATACTATCGCCCGGACAAAAGTCGCGGACGGACGATGGGAATGGGGGAATTTACGACTGCTCGACGTTCATTTCCGTGTTGCAACACCGTGAAGTGCATCGTGCGTATGCTAGACGATGATGTTTCACGGCGAAACGTCCCTCGCGAGTGAAATCAGAGCGATGTTCTTCAATAGTGCAAAGATGAACTATCTAATGATTGTAGGCATCACCGAAATCACATCGTGTTTTAGATAATTGGTGGATAGAAGTGAGATAAGTTATGTTAAAATAATGCACGTTTATATATAAATCATTAGATATGTTGAAAATCTCTTTTGTATGGTCTCACACACGATAATCTTTTTCAGTTCTTTATTATATACAATGAGTCGTTCGTACAACGGGTTAACTTTCTTTACTTTTACAAATATACAAAAATTATTAAGTACTTCTTGTGTGTGTGTGTGTGTGTGTGTGTGTGTATATAAGTGTATTATACACTTTAACATCTTTAGACAGTATTTGTAAAATTGTGTATTAAAAAAATTGTATATAAATGTTATAACTAATTACTTGATGCTCCTAATATTTGAAAAAAATTTCGTAGAATACAAATGATCCAATCAATCAATAGTATATTATATATATACACACACACACTCTCTCTCTCTCTCTCTCTCTCTCTCTCTCTCTCTCTCTCTCTATTGTATTAAGTTTTTGGCAATTTAAATAAAAAGTGAAAACAAAAGCAACTTAAAAAAAAGTTTACATTGTAAGCGCAAATTACGTAACACACATAAAATTAATAAAGAGAGAATAGCGTGCTCAGGAATTTTCTTACGAAATATATTTTGGTGCATTTGTGTACGATTATTAAATGTCCCAATTAATCTTCTATATGAGATAATAGAAATTAAAGGCACCGTGACGATCGGTCTTTCTCCCCTTTTGTGATAAAATTCACGAAGTTGACACCGCAACAGAGAATTTAAATCCCAACTCGGACCCATGTTAGAGCAAACCGTGAAACCGTACTATTATAAATGAAGGTTCCATGTTTTCTCAGTTTCGAGTTTACAAATTGGCGAACTGCCGACAATAACGACGATGGTAACGACGAAGTCGACGTCGATGACGACAATGATGACGACGACGACGACGATGACGACGACGACGAAGACGACGACGACAACGACGACAATGGCGACGACGGCGATAGTATGAAGCCCACGGTGCAAGATTTCGACACCGGTGAGACTCGGGCACGGCTAATTAGGGGAGCCCTCCGTGTCACAGCGAGTAAATTAATTAGGACGCTGATTAATATCGGAGTATTAATCCGGGTGTTACAGAATCATACGACTTTACTGCTTACAAGAAAGGATCGTTTTTTATCTCTGAAGTTATAATATCGAGTATCTTTTAACATATAATCCTAAGTATCTTTAAACAAATTTAAAAAGAATATATAATATTTGATCGTAAATATAATCTTTCCTATATTTACGTGTAACAAATAATCTTAGAATACCGCCAGTCTATCAAAACTGCTAAATCATTATTAGAAATTTTGTATAATATAATAATAATATCTCAATAAAACATGCGATGTCATACTTAAATTTTGCAGTACATTAATAATTTCATATAGTTTCACTTCGATATCGGATTCTGCAAGTCCTTAAAAACATTTTTTTTCTTACTTAGTCACGCGCTAAATCCGAGCTGCGGAAGGAAATTACAAACGATCGCAGGCTCTGTATACCATACCAGCTATACGCGCGTATATCCGCATCCTCAGCATCTTTATCTCTCGAAAGCAACATGGAAGGTGAGACTGCGCGTTTCTCAAGACGCCGCGCTTTTCCCTCGCCGTCTTTCCTCTTCCTCCCCTTCTTCACCGGCACAATCGCCGGTGCATCGTGCACAACTTGCGACCACTGATGGACGTACAGACGTACTGCAATGCAAGGTACGCCGTGGCATAGAATATACGTACGGTACAGCATGCCATATGCCATATGGCTAATGGCTTCCGCGTTGCTAAGCGTCATTGATAGCACCAGCCGAACCCGGTGGTGTCCATGCCTGCTCATCTTCGTAGAACCGTGATAGCGTCCCTTGTTAAGCTTACATAGGATTCTTCTCGACGAATAAAACCGACTCTTACATCGCACGCTGATACTGACAGTCAGATATCATAATTGTGTTTGTCTCGTGCAAATTATCTCGCATAACAGATAAATTAATAGATGAAATATAATAAATCAATATAGATTATATAATAATAGTATAATAAATGACTAATAATTAGTCAATTATTAAATAAGTTGTGAGACTAATTGCATTTTTCCCAAAATTTCAACTTGCTATGGATAGTAATTTGACAGAACATTTAGAGACAGATAAACAAAGAAATTACTGATACTGTATTATTAGGTATTGACAACCTATTCGAATTTAAGTAAAACTGTGAGGGATGTATGTATATTTTCATCATTTATAAATTCTAAATATACACAAACGTTAAGTTTTAATTAAATTATTAATTTAAAAGAATCTAAATAATTATAAATGAAATTTAGGCTGATAATAAATAAATCAAATAACTACACTTTCAAGTCTGACAACCTGAATCGGCGCGCAGTTTATAGAACTGAAAAATGTATTTACAAATTTGCATATGAATTTTATTTAGCACCAAGATCCATTTCGACCTAAAATAAAATTATTTTTCTTATTTTATTTAAAATCTAAATCATTCGTTAGAATTTCTTTAGAAATTACACTGAAGATCGACGTCACGAATATTTTTGTTTGCTATCAATCGATTGTATATATCCAGCGATTGAGACTCTATTAATCTGCACCGACCAAGCGTTTACCGTGTAAATCGCCAAACGTCGATCGCGAAATGCTCTCGCAATGAGCAATCGATCCGTGGGAAAGATCGTAGAAACTGTCGTCCACTTTAAATCTCTATCGTTTGTTACTATCTAAGGCCCGGCTCGAGTACCGTGGACTTCTATTGACTCGGTTCGACGTCGAGTTGAACGATACTATTCGCGTAGCCACCCGTCGACTTCCTACAAACGAAACCGCGGTGTCATCCTCTTCCTCAGATTCCTCGACGGCGTGCAACAATAAGCATCGACGAGACGCGACGCGGCCGAACCGTACTCGAGGAGCCCGATCGCGTCTCATTTTCGAGCCTGACACGGTCTGACTTCCGCTAATCGAAGATATAATACATCTTTCGAGAAAGAAAATAATGCATAAAGCATAAGAAAATCAACCAATCGGAGTCTTTTATTTAATAGAAAGGAAAGGAAATGAAGGATTTTGATTGCTTCATGCGTTATGCGTTACGCAAGATTATGATTCGTCCTAAGGGCCATCACACATAAAATGACATAAGCTGCATAACCATAACATAAGGCCGCTGAATCAATGAGCATCTTATGTAAATCAATATGATGACATTATGCTGGATGCTCATTGGTCCAGCAATCTTATGTTATGTTTATGCTCTGTTATGCATTTCGTGTGTGACAGGCTTAAGTCTCCACTTCTTCATGAAAAATTTTCGAATTTGTACTCTTCCGCTCGTCGGATACAGATCTACCGGCTCAAGTAGTAACCGTCTCGTGTGCGCAGTGACGACCGATCGTTTCCTGGTATAAATATGCAACGTGTCACCCGGGGGGTCAGCTCGGATTCCTCGACGGTCGGGTGCACATGCACACGCACGTATTCCGCTGGCGGGCCGCGCGAGAACGAGAGTTAGCACGCACGCGTTCGCACAGTCGCGCCGGCCAGGCGCGTATGTGTTGCATATATATTATGTATGTATGTGTGCATACGTTAAAATCCTTCACAATGGGATCCTCCACAATGGCCTTTGTCCGTCGCGCTCGTGGAAAGAAATGAAAAACGGGGCCCTCCTCTCCGCCGCGCCGGTTTCTTTTCGCTGGCGTACGTGCGTGCGCACTTGCGTATGTCCTTCCAACATGTTTTCCTATACACACCTTTTTGTGTTTCCCTCAGTTCAGTTATTTCCGTATTAAACTTTGCGTTTTAAAATATGTATCTCTGCGCTCGCACTGCACGCACGTACTCCGCTGGCGGGCCGTGTTTTGCGTTAAAATATATACATAAGTATCTCTGTCCATGCTGCAGAAGAAGCAAAACACTTTTTTATGCAATAGGATCCTCAGCTATCGATTGAGATCGTTATAAACTTAATCGGTCCAGCTATTTATTTGAGATCTGATAATCTCGATTCAGGATAAGTGAGCAGTTCACACGTGCTGATGTCTGCCTGTCGTGCGTACACTTGGCGCGTAAGACACAATTGTCTTATTTTTTATCGATATTTCGATTATTATTCCATTATACGATGTGTAGAGAGTGTAGGAAAATTTCTGTTTACTATCAGCGATGCAGTTATTTCTTAATTCTTATGTTACTTTTCATCCTTTCGATCCTAACTTCATATTTTCTTCATTTTATTCATGACTCGTTTTTTTTTTAAAATATTTACTAGCACGTGTCTTAATTGCTTAGATAATATATGTACTCAATAACCATTTGTTTTATTCTGATTTTTATCTTTTGGATAAAAAGTGGCAGCATGATCTTTTCCTTTTGAATTTAAATAAGCTTCACTCACTCATTCGTTTCGTCTTATTTTTCCTCCGCTTTCTTTCTCTCTTCTTCCTCCTCACTATCTCTTAGTCATTCAATCGTATGGTTGAGGTTGAGAATGAAAAAAAGGACCGTATGTGCACCGTCGGTTTTTAGAGCTCGGCAGAAACGCGGTAATAGAGTCGCAGTGTGGGCCAGCGAATCATCGGCCGGAAAATCGGTCAGGCCGGCTCTTACTGGAACACGCAGCAAAAACGGCTATAAAGCTCCTTCCAAGATCCGCAATGTCACGCGGTCCGAAGAGCGGCCCGAAGGACGAAAAAATTTCTCGCGGATCGTCGTGGGATAGTCGATCGCCGGTACGACGCGATTC
Source organism: Mycetomoellerius zeteki (assembly GCF_001594055.1). Taxonomy (NCBI): domain Eukaryota; kingdom Metazoa; phylum Arthropoda; class Insecta; order Hymenoptera; family Formicidae; genus Mycetomoellerius; species Mycetomoellerius zeteki. Next base: position 5,055,361 of record NW_017255975.1, read on the forward strand.
GGGAAGGATCTTCGCTTATCTTCGACAAGAATTAGTCTCGCTCTAATTACATACGACCCTTAATCCTGAACGATGTTCAATCGATGAGCGATTCGTGACAGGTCGATATTTTAAAATGCATCCAATTTCTATACAATTATTCGTATATATCCCGAGAATATATCGTTTATTATCGTGATACATAAAAATATTATATTGCGTTTACTTTATATTTAGTTTGTACAATTATTTAGCGATTTTACTTTGTATTTAAGTTTGCACAATTTTGTTAAATATAAAGAAAATAATTATTGTAATATTTATTATTAGCTCTAAAAATGTCGTTTTTGAACTTTTATAATAAAATAGCGAATTTAATTTGGAATACAACGCCGTACGTAAAATTATTTTGTAATGCTATCTTCAATAAAATTAAATTAATTCCAATAGAAATAATCTAATAATTAAATTTATATTATAAACATATACATATATACAAGTCTTATTCAAATGTGTGTTTAAATTTTATATCTTTTAAACATATCTCTTCGTACCGTTTTGATTATTCTTTTTGTAGTGTAATACAATATCTGGAAAGGGTACTGAAAGTAGTTGGATCGCGTTACATCAGCCTTATCCCGCGAATAGTTCCCCACAAAAAAAGGGTACCTATGTCTCGGTTAATAGGTTGGATTCGTCAAAGCGAGACCGCACTCTATGCTTTCCAAAGTGGAAACATAATGGCGAAGAATACGTAATATCTGGCTAATTGGACTCGATAACGGGGCTGTAGGCAATAGACGATAATAACCAGAAATGGATAGTTATCGTCACCGTATAATTCGAAGATCTCTCACTCGTAAAGAGAACGCGCGAAGGAGAAGAAATCTTTTCGACTCCCATATATTGGCCTACTGATCGGGTCGGCAAAGGCGTTAATCTGGCAGAATTAATCCGACTTCGGTCGGATGCTTTCCCTCGATATGCCACGAACAACGAGCGCGCGAGTCGAACCCTCGATTCCGCGAGTCGCCCTTCCGGGCTCTCTCTCTCTCTCTCTCCCTCCCTCTTCCTCTTTCTCTCTCGGCTTGATATCGGTTCAAAGTGAATGCATACGAAGGGAGACTCTTCCACCTTTTGTCGCAAAACGTGTCCCGCCTCGTTTGTAAACGCCCTGTCGTGATACTTTAATTAACCGCGGAATGAACCCCGACTTCAAATAGAAATCCTCCTATATTGCGGCTCGTGACTTTCAATAATATGTAGTGTTGGCTTCTGTTAAAATTTCGAAAATAATATGACCGTTTATTACCTATACAACTAACATTCTATATCTTATCATGAAAAGAAGTTTCACTTACCATGAAAAGGAAATAAAATTATTTCCAAATCTGTTTTATTTAAATTTTTAGATACTTTAACAAAATTATCTTTTCATCTATATTTTGTTTGACGTAATCATTTTTTATTTTTACGAATATAATAGATCAGTTCGAACGAAACAAACCGCGTTTATGAGCGATTCGAATGTTGACAAAATTAAACAATATAGCAAAACTTAATAATGCGCGTGAATTATTTTTTTATTATATGCCAATAAAATAAAGTATCATTTTTAGTAATGTCAAAATTAAGCTTAAAATAATTATATTATCTGATTACATGCACAGTGTAACGCGATTAAATAAATTCATAGAAAGTTAGAAAACATTTAAAGTTAATAACAAATAGTTTCATTAATATTGATACAATAATTCTTAAAGTCAATTTAAAAAGGAATTGAATTTGAAATTTGACGCTAACTTTACAAAATCCCGCAAGGCTTTCTCCAGCCGCTCT
>NW_017255975.1:5057197-5123360 GCF_001594055.1 Mycetomoellerius zeteki
TCTTCCGATAATATGATTAAATCGGAGCAGAATAAAATCTCTGGCGTCGACAAGATGCTGATCGCTACAATGCTTCCCTATATCCGACGCGACGAAAGCGAGTTTCCCACCCAACGAACGCGCATCGGGGAGCGACGGGCGCATCTCGATGATTTTATTAGCCGGTAACAGTGCCTAATTCGACGCAAAGCCGCTAATCCGGCTGAATTAATCCGTCCTCGGTCGGTTGCTTGCCATCAATGTATCGTCGCGGCGCGACGCGGCGTGGCGCGGCGCGATGCAACGATGAGGGTGGCGTATACCACCCCATGCCGGAGCAGACCTCGATTATCCGCAGCCTCTCGACGAACCCTCTCATCTCCGTCGTCTCTCATCGCACCGGCCGTGATCTACCCTGCGCGTGCACGTGCTCACGTGCGCGGGCACGCGCGCGCAAACTCGTCTTCACCGAGCGAGTTTGTCGAAGCTCGCTCGGTCGCCTCCCAACAACGACGGGGAGGAAGCGAGCCACTTCAGATCTACTGTAGCGTATCCCCGCGTGTCCCGGGATCCCGCAGGATGTGGCAAAGCGCGATGCGCGGTGGCGGCCGTCCCGGGGCGAGACCCGTCACAATGCCCCGAGAATGATGTCGCGTTGCTACGGTGACGAGAGCGGCCGCAGGAGGAGAGAGCCGCAGCCGCTTGTCGCGCTATTCGCGGACGCTCTCATGCGTGCGATCGGGCGCGGTGGAGGTGTATTATTAAAAGCCGATCGAGTACTTTGTAATGGGTTAAACGTGACCGTTCATTCGCCCTCGACACCCTGACGGCGTTACTGCCAACCACGAGCGATATCCCGATACCTTTCAATCTATTGTACCTCTCTCTTCGCAGATGGATAACAATGGTGATAACTTGTTTAAATGCAGTAGAATGTTAATTGCGATTTTTTTATTCTATAATATTTTTAAATAAACTATATATTTTTAACTGTCATTACCAAAATAATTACAAAACATTGCAAAGAAAGAAATTTTTAACAATTTAAAAAAAATGCTGTGATTTCTTCAATACTACAATACTTCGATTCGCAATATTTTGCAATAAAATAAAATTTACCTGAAATTTCGTAGCAATTACACCGTAACGGAATTGATGATGATTACGCGTAGCACGATTATATTCACTTAACAGTTAAAGTCACTATCTTATATGTGTCGAGAAATCGCGGAAATAATGCCTATAGCTACCTCGTAATCGATCCATCGCTTCTGCGCGCGCTCGTGTTCTTACAATCTTATGGTCGTCCCAATTACAGGCTCCAATGGCTAGAACGTTAATGATTTCATTTCATAAAATAATAGGGGGGTACCTTTCTCCTTTCGCAACGTCATTTGCTTTACGACCGAGCGGATCAATTCGCCGACATATGCGCGCAATAAAACACCCATTGGAATCCGAGACCGAGTTCCCACAGCACCGACGAACGCACGGCCACCCGGTACATCCGTCGCCCGACATTTTCGAGAGCTTGTTCTCGCGACAATTACAGACGTACATAAAAGCACATTGGATAAGATACAGCGTACTAATTTTAATTGTCAATTACTTCTTTAAAGTGAGAACTATAGAACAGTAGTTCAAACAAAAGATATCTCGTTTAAACAAATCGATAATTTAAACAGAAATTTTACATATAGCCTGTAGTCATTGTTTATGATTGTAGATTAAACTTATTATTTTTAAACAAAAATAATTTTAAGCATTATAGAGTATTTTGCCATGCATAATAATATGTAATAATAATTTACTTATTTTAAATTAATCTTAATTATCTAATTCGTATTTTATATATATATATGTATATATTTCACTTACGAGTTTAGAAGATCACGAATTTAAAAGAATAAGATATGACAATCCAGGTAACAAGTTGACATCTTTAATTTCGACGTCAAAATGGTAATAAATAACGTTAGTTTGCACAACCCAAGAAAATATTTATTTTAAAGGAAATGGAAAAATATCTATTTTAAAGAAAATAGAAAAATGACAATCGATCCTGAATTTTATGTAGATTTTCTCTTCATACTTCAAATTCCACATACTTCGATGCCACAATATCTCGTGCTAACGTGTGGCTTACGTTTACGGTGAGAATCCAGCGGTGCACTCGAAATTATTCGCGCGCGATTTTATCGTTGCTGTATAATTTTAGGAGGACGAGTGAGCCTCTCGCGCAGCAACGAACAACGGAAACGTCGCACATCACATTTTACTCGACTCCACTCGCGTTGTAAATTCACGAAAAGCAGCCGTGCGACCGGCTCGACAATGCACTCGAGTCCTCCGTTGCTTTTCGACGTGGAAAACGTACGAATTCGCTGCCGGCGTTCGCACACTTGAAACTTACGACGATGTAAAGCCAGTGTCGGCACATTTCCAACAGTCGAAAGGTAATTTTGCTTAAAACGGTTAACTCTGGACTGCTTCGTGTTCACTGAATGTACTAATGATAAAAATTCGCGGGTTAGATATTTCACTTATATATATATTAACATTATCTTATTTATTATGAAATTAAAATAGCTGCAGAATTACAGTATAAATTCCAAAATAACAATAATATTTAAAGCTTGTGATATTTTTGAAAAGACAATAATTATAGTCAGTTATAAATCATTCAATTATACATCAAACAAGCATAGTAACAACAGGAAATATTTTCGTTAATATAGTTATAAATTCGTTTGCTGATTTCATAGCTGTTACATCGACGAGGAGCATCGTGATAGCGGCGTAAATAGAACTTTGCTCGTCGATGATCGGGAACAGAAAAAGTGGTCGGAATAATGGCGATCTATAAATTCATGCGGTGCAAAGGATAGCAATACGTTAGCAGTAGACATTAGCAAATGAGCAAGGTAAATAACGACGTCAATCGGTACGCGCGCGCAACGCTCGTTCCAACGTACTGCTCAGTAACGAGATCTCGATGGTGCGCACTGCGCGCGGACGCAAGAACGAATGAACGAACGTACGAAGAGGGGCCCCGCGAGGCATAAATCGACGTAAGAAGCCTAAGCAGCGCAATGTAAACGGTTTTACGACAGCATGTTGGCCGGATGTAAACCACTTAACTGGAGGCAAATTGACTATACCGGGGCGCAGTTTGATTGGCGAGAAATCGATTATGGTTTCATTTTATTGGTCATTATAATGCGAAAACCAGACCTGACGCATTTCCAAGCACGTCGGTGAAATGCATCTCCAATTTCTCTCCTTCCCAATATTTGACCACTTGTTATCGTAAAACACATCGTTTAAAGAAAAATCTCTACACTGTGACAGAAATTCCTAGATGCATTAAACGCCATACGCGTTTCTACATCCCGGATTTATATAAAATAAATAAGAAAGTTTTTATACTAAAAAAATAAAATAAGTTATCTTATTTTTTTATTTTTCATTTACTATAACAATTTATATTATTTAATATAATTTTATTTACTATATAAATATATATATGTGATATGTTTTTATTCATTATATAAATGCTTTTTAATATAAATAATTAATTGGAGATTAATTATCTCTATATAAATTCTTAATCAATTCAATAGATTATTCACAAAACTGCAAGCATCAAGATTTAAGCTAGATAAAATGGAGGAAGACAAAGAAGTAAAAAATCATGATAAGTTCAGAGCAAAATGAGTTTCATTTATTTTTATTCAGTTCCTGCCCTTAAAGGCAGGAACTTCGAACAATATCGAATGCTGAATCTGTTTCACGATGCACGATTTAAATGGATCTCAAGACGGCACGTATACTTTCTTTCTCCCTCTCTGCCTCTCTCTCTCTCTCTTTCTCTCTCTCTCTTCGTCTGGACAAAATTAATAAAACAATACTCCATTATCGGGTAGCAACTCGAGTAGGAACGCGGAGAATATCAATCTGAAGAATCACTAGGAATCCCGCGGACGCGATGTCCCGCGAATAAATTATATTTTGCACTCTACGATGGCAATCACTGCGGTATTCATGCAACGCGAATGATAGAATTACTGTCGTTTGCTATTTGTTTTCTCATCGATGCTTTTCACCTTAAGATTTTCTTAAGATTTATCTATGTAAAACAGTTTTCAAGTTATATTTATTATATACCTATATATTTTTACTGTAATTATTGTATTCAATTTTCAACACTAAAATTAATATGACATCAAGAAGCAGAAAAATTTTAGAAATAAAAACCAATTTTTATTAATATAATTAGTAAGAAATTTTTATTAATAGCGTAGATAAATTTTGTTATCTTAAAACATGCTAATATATTACTTTTTACAATATATTTACAAAATCTGAATTGTAAAAGTACAAGCATGCATGGATTTACAGGAACTGGCTCAACTAAAAGCAAAATTTTAGTATTAAGCTTTAAGCTATTGATCCAAAGTTCGGGGCAAAAGCCGAGACCCGGACCCTCCATTGGGTAAACTGAAATACTTGTCACGTGTGGACATAAATAACTGTCGGATGTCGATAAATGTATTAAAAACTCGCGAACCGTGGCTTTATTTCATTCGTGGTATCAAAGAATGAAAAACATAGGAACAGAGGATGAAACGATGGAAATGCAAAAACTGTTTACGCAGAAATATTATTTTAAACTTCAATAGAATCCCAATAGATGCTGCAAATGGCATGAGATTAATATATTGTAAAATAAACGAAAAATTTAGTCTACTTTTATAATATAGGTATATCAAAGAATATTCTTTTCTATAAAATACTATATATTAAATAATTCATTAAGTTTGTTTTGTATTTTTCTAAGATAAATGAAGTTTTTGGAGTTAAATTCAGACTGTTTAGCAAATTAAAAACATTAACACTTTTTTTTCAGAATAACGCTTACCTTTGAAATAATTATAATATGAGACAGTCTTATGTGTACTATATGTAAACTATATGAATAAAAATTTTCATATTTTAGATATATATTCCAATTCTCTTATTTCTGCACAATTGAAAAATTTGTGTCAATGTAAAACAAAATAAATACATTAGAAATTAACACAAGTATGTAAAAAATTAATATAAAAACATAACATAACACTTTGTAAGCAACCATACTTCTTCATTAAAACATTTATAATATATTAAAATAACATGCTTTAATAAATGTAACATGTATAATACGTCAAATTTACACATTTTATTCATTTATTAAATTTACACATTTTAAGAAATGTTATTTTTATATTATTTGTCCACTTATTCATAAATTATTATTATTTTAATACTAACAAACGTTGAATATCAATTTAACACCAACATTTAAAAGTATTTAAATAACAAAATAATATTATGTTAAATTAACCTTCGAACATGTTAAAAATTCAACATAAAATGTTAACAAAGACTTAAGTGAATCGTTTCACAAATACAAAATGTTTTCTACTGCGTGCATATCTAATATGCAATATTAACATAAACATGCCAACCGTTGCACAAATAACAAGGAAATAAATGTCGCACGTGTCACACATAATCTATATGGAAATTGATACTAAATGACATTCATCGCAACGATCATAGAGTTCTGCTCGAAATTCGGCCACAAGAATTTTCCATATGCACAAATGTCTGCATAAAGCGGAAACATAAAGCGGAAGCGGAAATGAATCCCGCAAGGTTGCCGACCGCACGCGGTTGCCCTTGAGCTTCGAAATCCGTGGTGTATGATTTAGTGGTGTGTGCCTCGCTCTCCCATAACTGTACGTAATACATAGCCCCACCTATGAAAGTGCACGAACACGTGATGTATATATAAATCGGCTTGGATCTCGTCTCCCTTTTCCTCTCCCGCCGGAGACGCTTCCTTTCCCGCAACCGACCCTTCCCGCAGGACGAATTCAGATTTTCCCGAATTTTGTTTAAAATGTTTATGAACCGTGTCCGAGGGGTCGGACACCACGCGTAAGTCCGCAAGCATGAGTCGGGGGGAGGCGCTGAGGGGAGCTCTTGAGGAGTTTACGCAGCCGGACCCTGAGATCGGAGCCGAAGGTTCCCATATCCTGTCGCACGGAGCAGTAAATCTCGGTAGGACGCAAATAAAATTCCGCGCGCGAGATGAGCCGCTGGGATGGAAGGAGTGTGTGATCAGCCTGCGACTTTACGAACGGCGACGCGACCAACGGTTCGGAAACCCCGAATCACCGATTCGATTGATAGAACGGCAAGATCGCAACGTATATCTCTTCAAATAACTGGCGTAATGGAAACAAATATATAAATCCAACTTTTGGAAGCACATCAAAACATTTTAATGACGGATTTTTGCATGTTCATGCAAAATATAATTAGATGTAGAGAATCTACAGACATTTAAGTTTTTATTTAACTTCTGATATTTCCAAAGAAATTTACTATAGATAGATATTCGTAACTTATTAGTAGGGGAAAGTCACCGATACCGACATATCATTTTGTTTTTAGACAATATTTCTTAAACAAAAGATAAAAATACAACTTCAAAAACACAAATACAAACTAAAAAGTTCTATCAGATAGTATAAGCAGTTTTTATAATACTGTTTGTAATTTTGCAATAATTAAATTTTCGTAAGTTATGCAAAAATGAACGTCTGACAAAATGGACTCCAAAACTGACATAGTAAGCAATAATGCCAACATTCCTATTCTATAAATAAAGATATATCCTATTCCGTAAATAAAACTAATTTATGAAACTATAAACATTTAAAATGACATGATATTATCAATAATACAGTCACTATTATTTTAATTACGCAACTTGCAAAAAACCACCGTAAGAATTTTCTTCTCGGATTCATAGAATTTGTTTTTAGCTGATTTGATATAGAAATAAGCCACAAATATATGAATTATGAGTTTGTACTTCTTTAATTAGCTAAACGGATTACGTTTTTATTAGTATTAATAAGGTGCAAAAATTAGTATCTAAGAAATAAGGGGATGTCGCTTTAGAAGACCTATGTCGGTATCGGTGACCTTCCTCTAACTTATACTAAAATTATCATTAAATATGAATAATGAATTAAATTTGTGTATTTTTATTAAGACGAGAAATATTCTCTAGTAAAATAGTTCTCTCTTATTACGGTACTTTTAGCATTTCTCTCTCATTTTAAAATAAACTTTTTAAATTTATAATTAATAAAGTATTATATATTATATATTTGTGCTAGTAAGTTATAAATTATATTAATTATGCTTCCGAATGTGTGCATGTATAATTTCAATTTATATATGTGCCTATAATAAATAGTATCGTTTATAAAACTGAAATTAGCATGTTCGTATTTTAGACTTTTACTTAGAATATGTTTCAGATTTATCTTATCAAGGCGTAATTCGAGATAGATCTTTAACCGATCGTCTTGCCGTATCCGGGGTTCTGTTTGTGCGGTTACCCGTTTTGTCACAAATCTAACGGGGGCTCCTAAGCAAGTACATAACGCTAGTTAGCACCCCGCTGCGGTCTGTAGTGGGTGTGTTGTGACACGCAGGGCGGAACAAACAAACATCGTGTCCGTTCGACCGAAGGATAAACCACGAGTGACCATTGGCGAGACCTCAATGTGACTTTACCATCCACGAGAATGTTCCTTTCCTTTTCGCTCCCGCCGTTTCCTCGCCATCTCTCTTTCTCCGGTACCCCACGTCCTTCAGTTTCCGACAATAAAGGAAAGGGGAGCTGCCCCTTAAAAGTTTCGACCGCGACGCTAAATAGGAAACGATACACTCCCACGATCCGACTCGATTCCCGTTTTCCTCTCCTTTTCAACCGCACTCCATCCCCATTCTCTTCCGCGACATTAGGTCCGAGACAACGGCCGTTTCTATATATCCCCGAGACTCTCGAATTCGAAGTCGTTCGTTCCGGCACGAAGGACGATATGGCGCGCGATGAATGACAATGCGCCGCCCTTAAGATTAAATCGCGGCGACGAGAAACGGCGGCCCGGGACCTTCGCAAATATAAGATCGGGTCGTTTCGCAAGCGCGGCTTGTCGCTTAAGTGAGTTGCGTCATTTTTACTAACGACCAACAGAAATTGATAAGCACTGATATCAGTGGAATTATAATTAGATAACGCGTCGTCTTTCATAATATTTCAGTCACATATTGGTTGTATTGGTTAACTTCAATCTTCTGGATTAATTTTTCGCTCTCTTTCTTCGTTTTTTTTTAAAGAGATAAAAAAACATAATTAAAGATTAAAAATAAGAAACATTAATCAAACTGTTGTGTTACTTAAGTTTGATGAATAAAAATAAAATATCAAAAAATAAAATTGCTTTTAGTAAATTGGCGATTGTAAATCTTGAAATGAAACATATCGAGATAATTTATAATTCTAAATATTGTAAAATATAGTTTTAATGATATAATTATTTATCGTTTATAAAATATTATTAAATTTAATTATTTAAAATATATTATTAATATATTATTAAACAAAATATATTATTTAATTTTGAGATATAATGTATATTATAATTCACATTACTTTTATTTGCAATTTCTAATAGTAGCTAAACAATCATTTGAGATTAATAACAATTCAAAATGTGTTTCAGTAACACTTCGAAGGCAATAGTTTTATGCACAAACTTCATCAGTCATCAATGATTATTGTTGGAATATAAGCTCATACATAACTTATAAAGCGAAACTATTCATACATATTTTTTGTTTCAGCTTGCCTTTAGAATTTATTGTTCATGTTTACGCATTACACTGCGAAACATATCCGTGCATTTAACTTGTCACGAATACTGAAACGAATCTAGAGCGAAGCAGACGCAGTCCATCGGTTTTCACGTAAATTGAAAATATTCGCTTACGAAAGTAACAGCGATAATCGAAGACGCGATAGAAAGAATGCTTTAGTGCGTCAACAAGACATTCAACGCGACAGTGCCAACGGCATATTACTGATGCTCTTAATTAATGTGATAAGGAGCGCGAGCGAGCGCAGAAAATTCTCGCATTTTTTTACGTGGATCTCTTTATATAAGCGTCGCGTACGGAAACATCGAACACGCGAGAGAAAATTTAATCAAAGCTATACTCGTTATTGCAATGCGAAACAAGATCGTATGTATATGAATGTTATCGCCGACTATCCTTGTTGATTACGAGGAAAACAGCAGCTATTAATTCATCCCATGAGTAATATGCTTTCGTTTGATATTATGCACAAAGTGATATATATATATAATTAACTATGATTAATCAATTTGAAACATCATTAAGTTTGTCAAGAAAAAAGATTTCAAAAAACAACATAATATGATGAATTAACTCTAAATTGTGTTAGAGGTTCACTTTAATGTATAATTCTTTATTTAAAACAGATTTCACAAATTATGCATATTTGATTTATTCATGTTTCTAATTCTTTAACTTTAATTTTAAATAGCGAACTATGATTATTGCAAAGATTAATTACACAGCAGATTATCGACTTCACTATATTTTACTGTATTTAATTAATCTTACAATTAATATTAAATATGTGATAATTCATTAATTAAAAAGTTCAATGTAATAATCCACTTTTCCTTTTAATTTGAAAACTTCTTTTAAATTTAATTTAATTTAATTTTCCACATACAAGATTAATTTTTTAAAAAATTAAGTCTCATAGAAAGTTAAATCATTATCACTAACGGATCGAATTTCATTATAATCATAGCTTAGAATGTATTGGCCAAAGCGATTCTCCCCGTTTTCGAGAGCAAAGATAGTCGTTCAACCAAGAGCGCCAAACTGGCAGAAACAGCCGTTTGTGACCCCGGACCAACCCTATGACCTTAACAGGGTTTTCGGTGACTTTCTCGGCCGGGCCGTGATGCGTTATACGTTTCTCTCCGCGGGAATCCTATAGATTCGGGGTCCGGAATGGGACCGGGATCGGGATCGAGTTTTCTTGATAATCAAAATCCAAAAGCAAGTTTCGCCAAGCCATACGCAGGGGTACAAGAACGTGCCGCATCGCTTCCGGGACGTTTCTCCTGGAGAAAACTAGTTTCCTCGTCGCGGGACTTTCGCCCGCTCCTCCCAGAGTCTACTGCCGTAATTGCCCTAGTCCTTGCGAGCTGGACACTGTCCACCTTTAAGGGTGGGAACTTCGCGAGGAAATACTGGTCCGTGCTGTTCTTGAACAAAACGCTGCGCGATACTTCTAGAAAAATACCTGTTCGGATTTACGAAGTAGTTGATACCTGATTTAAACTGCTACATCGCGTGGCTACTGCGTTCAACGTACGAGTTAACGTATGGTTTAACGTCTGAAATTTTTGGGGTATTTAAAAATCAGTGATTAAAACGCGGGAACTATTATGACATTTCATTAGCAAGTAAAAAATATGTAAGAAATACGCCATTCATTCTTGGATTTCAGCAATAGTTTAATCTAACGCACATCGAATTGTGATGAATCATACGCGCGTTTAACACTGATGTCATAAAGGAGAAGGAAATTTCCATCGAGAATAAAAATAATAGTCACGTGCATACTAATAGATATCGACAAGAAAATATTGGAATGCCGCATCGATGAGCAAATCTCTCTCAAGATACACTTATAATGTAATTAATACAATTACATATAAATAATAATAAAAAACCGTATTAAGATTCTATATAGAAAAATAACAATTAAGTATATTTTATTAAAAACTCTTCGATATTATATAAAAAAAAAACAAATTTTTCTGAAGATAACTGATAAAAGGTCTGCTTTTTATTCTTGCACTCTCTGAAATACAATGAACTTTATTTCAACTTATTGCATCATGTACAGTTCAGAGAGTGTAGGAATAAAAAACACACCTAAATATACATAATAATAAAATTCAACATCCATTATGATTTATAAAAACTACAAAAATATAAAAATATTCTTTTTATCTTTTACAATTACAAGACGAAAGACTTCACAGAATTGGAACCAAAGTCTGAGATAAATTTACCGCGTATCAATCAATGAAGGATGACCATTACCGAGATCATTTCCGCCATCGACAGGTAGCTAAAGAACCAATGGGGAGAAACACCTTGCGTCCACTCTGCGTGGGCAGACAAGTGGCAAGTAGGGGCTAGCAAGCACAGCCCCATACTATGATGAAAGCACGGGTGGGTGGCACTCGAAGGGAACCGGAAAGCCTGGGGCGAAGTGCCGAGTGCCACTTTACTCAGAGACCACGTGTTAGTTCGTGTCGGATTTCAGACTCTCCCGTTCTTTTCGAGGAAACGTTCTTTTCGAGGAAACGTTCTTTTCCTCCCGAAAGACTTACAATTCTATCATATTTTTACTTCGTCGGCGATCAAGACGTTTTGCCCTTGCATTGTATGCCGCCAATTTCGCTTGTTCCTCCACGTATTACATCAAAATGAAATGTTATCTTTGTTAATAATAAAATAACGAAATTAAGGAATTTAGTGTAATAAAAATAATTTCATATTTTATCAATAACGTCTGTTGACGTGATTTTTTTCACGGTAATCAGTCAGTAATTTAAATATTGTAATAGATTATTAAAGTTTAAAGTCTAATCCTTATTCTCTAAATTCTTTGGAGTGGAATCTCAACTCTAAAGAATAAAAATTGAGCCAGTCTTGAAAAAGAATGGCTTAATTTTTAATTTTTAAAAGTGAGAGATTTCACTCTTCAAAGTGAAATTCATTCTATATATAAAAGTTTTAGAGAGTTTTTTAAAGTAAAATCATTGATTCAAGATGTCTGATGAATTCTAAATTTAATGCAAATGGGGATCAGAGGAGATGTAAAAATGAACAATAAAAATCATGGCGAAGCTTTTGTAACTATCGATACCTGTGCTCCACGAATAGTCAATAAAGTCCCCACTGATTTTCGGATAGGGTCACACGGATATTTGGTCAATCATCTTACGTATATGCTCCTGAAATGGGGAAAGACACGGGGCGCTTCCGCGGTGCGACAATAAGGGAAGAAAGTTCCGTTCGCGTTGCGCTCGATGATTTCGGGGATCGTCGACGCAATTCCGCATTTCCTGCGTCGACGATTTGCTCGACGAGCCTACGTGCCCATAGTGTGCGGCCTCATAGGTATGCACGCTACGGGGTGGCGTCGTATCGATGCAACGCGCACGGTTTTCACCCCCGTGAAACCCTGCCTTCCGCGGCACGACCCTGTTGTGGTCGACGCAGCTGTCCTGTGTCCAGATGTCCGGTTTTCGGGTACGGGACGAACTGCTCGTTCACTGTGAGAAAACCAATCCGAGGTTGAGCCCCTTCTCCTACCATTCGTTGCCGTTTTCCTTCGTTCGTGACTGTTCCCTCCGCGCGCGGTCCCTCCGTTTCCTTGACCGGATCCCCGAAGGCACATTAATTACCCCGCGAACGGACGCTCCTTCGGTATTATCCGAAATTTAATACACGACTACATGCCCCGCCTAGCCTGCGTTTGCACACACGCGTATACATATGTATGTATATGCATGTGTGTGTAGGATATATATATTGTATATACTACAAAAGACGTTAAAATTATTTAAATTTTATAAAATAAAAATTCATGAATACATAAAAAATTCTAACTCATAGAAAAGTACATATTTTTAACTATTAAAAAGAAAGACATTTGCCATAATCTGTCAGGATTTCGATAAACTAATGCATTAATATACTAGCAAATTTATAGTGTTAAATTCAAATCGTACATATATAATCTATATATGTTATATACACATACATACTCTATACATAAACATATATCTATGCTTATTAGTATAAGAAAGCTTGACCAGCGAGTTTTTTCTATGGTCTTTCCGTTGCAAACCCTCCGTTCGCTAAACATCAGCATCGTTAACTTGATTGAAAGAGCCAACTAGTACATGGAAGAGCTAATTCGACTCACTATAAATCGTTCTCAGATAGTGAAGATTTTATGATCGCTTTAAAATGACCCTTCTCGCGAGATCGAAGATGTCTGACTTAAGGAACAAAGTGTGTGTGTATTGTGCTCTCAAGGTGTACTACTAACAATGTGTATTAATAATATGTTTATAAAAATATGTAGGTCTAGCAAATTTTGAATGTCAAAAATTAATTAAATAAATTATTTTTTATATCAGAAAATGTATGCCATGTAAAGTATAAGTCAGAAAAATATATAAAACTGTGAAAAATAATAAATGATTTATTAAGACCGTACATTAAATAATATAATATTAAATATTAAATTCAATATTAATGTGCAAATATATTGGCGAAAAAATAAACAAGCAAGAAATGCAAAAATGTTAAATATACAAAAAAAAAAAGAAATTTGCTTAATCTTGCTAATATTTTAGTATAGAGTTAACTGATCAACAATGATTTTAATCATTGTTAAATGAGTCAATTTGATTCTTGTGTATTTTTTATGCTGATTTTGAAAATGAGAATCAGAAAAGTTAAAATTTATCCTACCGGCTCCAATTTATTGTAATATAGTATAACATATTTCTTTTTAAAAATTTATAAAAACTTATAAAAACTTTGCTAACAACAAAATGCTCATTGTACGTTCTTTTTTCTTAGTTAAAATATTAATTTTTGTTTAAAACCTTTAATAATGAACTTTTATAATAATAAAATCATGAATTCAATAGCTATTTCCTGTGAATCATTCATTTGTCTAAGCAGAAGAGATAAATACAGGCAATTTTAAATCCATGTTATTCAAAAATTTTGCTTTTCTTATAAATTTGGCAGATAGATTTAAAATTAGCTGCAAAAATACTATAAGAAACATTCTACAGATTCAATATAAGAAAAATGAAATTTTGTAGACCGCAATGTAATGATACATAGAATCAATACTTCAATTAGCTTCATTAATTAAAATTAAAAAGATATTACAGATTAAAAAGATTATTATGATTGTAATATCAAGAAACAAAAATATATGTAAGTGAAAAGTACATTGTGGCCATAACCTAACCTAGTTATATTAACTGTATACATATCTCTCTATACATTATATAGATATTGTATAAATATAAATGGTGCATATGTCATATCACGCTCTTGAGGGATGAAAATTTTAGACGAACAGAATCGCATTCCGATCATCGAAATCATTAATGGATCATGGCAGGGCTGTGTGATCAGCCGCAAAGAGAATAATCGCGCGAAATACGTGGCGACGGGAAATCAAAGGGAATTCGTAGCAGGAAATGCGACCATTATCTTCCGCATGTTCTTTCCGATCCTCCGAATCACAGATCGATTTTGCGTTTATCCTCGACTACCGACGAGAGCGAGCGGCCAACGAGCGACGAGAGATGTAGGTCTATATATGGCCAAACCGATGCCGTACATGTATTGACGATTTTTAGCCGATAGCCGCCGAGTGGTCGCCGTGGGTACGCTTTAAGTGCTTCCGGATATTTGCGTCGCGTCGCATTGCACGTCGAAGAAGAGGTATCCACGCGCGTCATTACATCTCCCGTTACCGCCATAGAGACATCTATCTCTCGGTTGCGAGAGTAGAGTTAGAGGCCGTAAATATTTCTTATAAATCGCCGAACAACTTTTCAATTATTCGGGTCACTTCCGGGTACAGAATCTCAACGAACTATTCTTTTTTAATCATCAGTGATTTCAGGCATTATCCTCGCACTTTTGGATTTTGGTTCCAAACGCCGGGACAAACGTAGGAAATTTTCGGTCACATATACAGTGTTTGGAAAGTAATGAAAAATTTTTCGCATAGGGGCAGAATGGACTAAACTGAGAAGAAAAGTCCTCTACCATTTTGCAATTTCCGCAATAGTTAACAAAATATTAATTACTAAAAATTGTCTTCAAAATTGGTCTTCAATAATTTTTTACTCAAATACTATCAACTTTACAGAAAAATTGAAAGAGACAAAAATTGTTTATTTTCTACTCATAAAGCTCTAAGAATTTTTTCAAAAAAGTATTTGTGATGGCTAGGCCAACTTCGGATGACTAGGCATTTATGTCCCCGTGTATATATGCATATGAGAGATCATCAATTGTCTGCCTGTTTAGTTTGGACTTTTAATTTTCACTCCACGAATGCTCCATTTCAATCACATTCGAACCATCGAATTCGCTCAGTAAATCTTTGAGTTCCTTCGGATAGTTCCCGCCTTTACTTCAGCCGGGATTTCCACATTCCACTGCCGCCAGCTGGCGCCGTCCTCCGCTCAGCTTCGAGTTGCGCCGGATAAGTTCGAGCTTGTGATTCATGATCGGAATTTTCTTCTTTCAGAGTTGCGCGACAATATAATAATGCTGAAGATTCATCATGTTCTCACCGTTTGCGGACATAATCACTTTTGATTCACGTGTCCAGTTGCACACCAACAATCGCTTACTCTCGTGATCGTGATGCAGCAGTCCGATACACAGTCTGGTCCGCGTCTCATTTGCACACAGCAAAATGACCACTCGCAGAGTATTAGCCTATCGCGTAACTTAGAACGACTTCTTTCAGCGCGCGTAATTAGATACGTATTTATCAAACGTGTGTAATGTGACGCACATATCATGACACGGATATCGGTATAACTCACAGAAAAACTCCGACCCGAATCCCATATTTGAAAATCTGTAGACGAATTTGGAAAATGTATTCTTTAGTCGTGTATATTCTACAGGAGGTTACAAGAGACTGACTTAGCACTCGCTGCCTCGTGGTATCGCCACGTATGTAATTATTCCTTTTTTTTTCTTCTTTAAAATTCCTGTATGGTTTTCTCTCTCACTAAGGGTCATTGTACCACGAGATCCATGGATCCAGTTCGTTTCCTCAGGAAGCAGAGGCCGTAGTTTATCTTCAGAGAAACATCATTGTTTTTCAGGCGACGCTATTTTTATTGAAATTGAACAACCGCGAATCATAACAAAAGATTTCGGGCAGAGCATACTTTTGTGCCAGGACTTCGTTACGCAATATAAAAATAAAAATCTAATACCTACATACTAAATATAATTTTTTTTCTATCCACACACACATACACACACACGCACGCACGCACACATATATATGTATCAATTTCTTTTTATATAATATAAAATAAATAAAACGCTATATAATATAAAGATATGAATGGACGAAAAAAACAATTTGCTGAAGTATTTCGAATAAAAATTGAATGATTGATTATAATATGTAAAATATTAATTATAAATTACATTTATAATAATTATTTAATTATTAATACACAATGCGTAGTATAATATTCAACCATTTCAGTCAATAATTTACATTAATTTTATATTTAGATACTAGATAAAATAACAATCTTACATTGTATCTTTTTCCCAGGATTTTTTGTCAAAATTATGAAATACCGTTAGCTTGCCACGTATTTTTATGCTGATGTACACGGAAAGAATGATTTTGGTAAAGTATCTAAAAATTTAACTAAGATCCAAATCTAAAAATAATTTTGTTGTGTGTGTGTGTAGACTCTCTCTCCCTCTCTCTCTCTCTCTCTCTCTCTCTCTCTCTCTCTCTCTCTCTCTCTCTCTATCAAAATAATTATAAAAAGCATAATGAGCAAATTATTTTGATAGTCTAATAAAATTATTTTCAGATCTAGCTAAATTTTTAATTACTTTAACAAAACTGTTTTTTCCATAGAGCTTTTAAATTAATAGGTAATCAATATAAATCTCAATAATGGTCTATACATGCATAATTTTTAGTCTCTTTTATTATCTAGAACGTAACTGTTAACTATATCGATACGATAAACGTTAAAATATTTTCTTGGACAACAAAGGGTCCATTGGGCACTTTTTTCTACGAGGATCAACATGAGAGTTAATATATTAACAGAGAAAAATTCAAGCGCGTCTCGCGATACCAGCCGAGAATTTTGAAGACGAGCGATAAATCGAGAATCTAGATCTGAAAAATAGTTTATCCCGAAGAACACGAGCACCCGAAGCGTCTGCTTATCGGTGCTATAACTCAGCGCTCTATCGCGCCTCGGCCGTCCCATAATGAGCGACGCCAAATGCGCCGGCGATAACGTAACGCGGGGGAAAAGATAGGAAGTAATTGGAAGCTTATATGATACTTATTGTAAGTGCCTAATCTTAAGAGCAGAAGAGATAGAGAGAGGATCCAGCTTCACCAGCAGCGCTAAATGGAACGCGACATGATCGCGCGACACGTCGCGCGTATGATTTATTCCGTTCCTGACTTGAGTAAATGAAGCCATCAATCGGTTGTATCTCATCCTCTCCTTTTCCGTCTAGCTTTCCTATATTAATCATTCAAGAAACCAAATCAATCCAGGATATATAATACATACGTATAATATTAAAGCGGTCTTATCGACGATGCTCTTGTCACTGCAAGAGCGGACTTTTGCCTTTTGCACATATATATAAATCTTCGCTCTCGCGATTATACAATCTAAACTTTCTCATTAGATTTGTTAATATACAAGTTTTAAAGCTTTCTAAATTTTCCTTTAATATTATAACGAATTAGAGTACTATTGAAACGAACTTACACTACTTGATTATACGTCTAAATTGTTAAAAAGACAAATGGATTTTATATCTTGGATGTATATACGTAGTATGAGGGATATATATATATATATCTTTTATTTGATTTGAATGTAATAATTAATCTGATTTAAATCAACTTCTGCAATCGATTGATATATCATCTGCAATATGTTTAAAAAAGAGATACTCGAATAATTAAAAATCTAAGTAAACCCCTTTTCAAATACATAATCGCAATTTTAGCAGCATACTCGTTTTATTATAGAAACCGCACGTATACGGTGGCCTTTGACGGAATGAACGATGACGAAAAGCGGAGCGAGCAGGCACGTCTTGCCACTCGAGCAGGTCAAGAAGGACCTTTAAAGCCGGGTCTCCCTCCTATCCCTCCACGTGTCCCTCGCGTCTACCCTATATGCCTACCCCCGGTGCATTCGAGTATCTCGCTTTTTTTAGGCCGTTCTAAATATGCATTATCCAATTTAGTCCGATTACACGGGCCGGCCATGACGCACGGACTTTGCTACCCAGTCGGATCCTCTCCGTCCCGAGATCCTCTCTCTTCCTTCTCTCTATTCTTCTTACTCTCCCTCTATCGACCTCCTCCCTCGACGCGCACCTACACGTCCATTCGAACGTAAAAAGCTAATTTAAAAAAGCTTAACGGCCGGGACACCCGAAACGAGCAGCGTGCTGCCAGCGTTGATTCACGGCGAACCACAAATGCCACCGACAGCCGTGGTAACGATTAGGTGACAATCGGTTAACCCGACGATGGTATATCCTGGGATATGACACAGCCTAACAGTCAAATTTTTCTCCCGGCAAAAATACGATTCTCGAAGATATAAATTCATTTTTTATAGTCAGTTAAGGTAGATATTTAGTGGCGAAAGTATTCAAATGTCCGTCATAAAATATACGTATAAATTGAATAAAACTCCGAGAAATAAGATATAATTGTAATGTATAGAACACTCTCAACTTTCTTTTTGCATGAATATCATCCTTGTTGACATATTACTTTAATGTGCTATTGACAATTTATATTGCTGATGATTATGATACATGATTGTATAGAGAAAGTATCACGTCTTTCGTCCGTGGAAATCCAATAAAGCAAACAAGATGATGCAATCGCGAAGCTCGCGACATCGTTATAAGACTACGGAAAATAAATTCTTACGTAATAAATATTACAAATATTTTATTTGATAACAATGTTGCACTTGCTGATTGCTACGACCATAAATCTCTAAATTTATGCATAAACGGAAAAAGAAAATATACATTTAATGTGTCTCGTTTTATTAGCTAGGAAGACGATGCGAATTTTAATCTAACATTTTTCTAAGAATAATCGATTGATTTATTTTTTACAACCTTTGAACTATAAACCTTGCTCAAGAGAGAATTAAAAATGCAAAAATACTCCCACTTAATGTCCGCAAAAATTATAATTAAGAATCATTAAACATATATAGACTAACCTAATGAAAACAAATAGATTAGGATTTTTTTTGATCGAATATAATAAAAAGGAAGCAAAGTCCAATCTCGCGGTTGTGAGTCTAGTGTTAAACGCGAAATTAATAACTGACACATCGCCGACGGTGTATGCAGAATAAAAATGAGCATCAGAACAAAGATCACGCTCGTCCGAGGTGCGGCGGGACGGGGAAGGCAGGCATTACGCAATGCACGGCACGAGGTCATGTCTGCACCCTGACCAAGCTTAGCCGCGCGAGAAAAACGCGTGCGAGATGAACGAAACGCAGCGCTGAGCAGCGCGCGATGCGAGTGGAAAAAGGAAAGAGGCGAAGAAACTTGGCAAGAGCCATACATTTGCCGCGCCATTAGTGCCAGGCCGGGGCGCTAGCCATCGCCATTAAGTAGAGAGAAATTGATCGATATTGCAGCAACCGGCCGTAATAACGCAGCACCTAGTAGGTAATAATTAATCGCGGCCGCGCTGGCATAAAGGCTGTTTCCATATCAATCTTTCGCGTTGACGTGTTGCCGGAAACAGAAGCCTGACGAAAAAAGGAGAAAAAGAAAGACGATAAAACGACCGATGTCGATTATAAAGACGATGAAGAAACTTCATTGGATTGCATGTCGTGGAAAAATTCGCGCGGTCCAACCGAGATATAGATATATCATTAATTTTCAACTGGTCCATGTGTTTCAATTAGGAACGTTGTGCCATTTTTCTCCATTTGACGAAATATCCTACAAGTATATCAAATTATGAGTTATTTAGCTAATTTATTTAAATATTTTCTAAATAAAACTTGTAAAATAAATCCTAGTCTAAATAATCTAAGGTTTGCCGAAGAAAAAATTCATTTTTATTATTCAATATAAACTTCAATCCATTTAAGAGACCGAATCTCCAAATCTGTTTTCTTAATCTTAATAGATACTTAAAAAAAGATTGTATACATGTCATATTATTATAGAAAATTCTATACAAAGTTGTAAAAGTTTTAATAAATGCTGATAACATTTCGGCCTCAATTATTGCATATCATTTAGCACACTTTAGTTATAATGATCTTTTTCATATTATTATGAAACAATTGGGAGTCATGAAAAAGTGATAAAGGAGAAAAAGGATAGATATGACGGAATTATCGATTAGCCTTTTCGAAGCAACGGGGTCAGGTCAGCCACCGTTTCGCTGCTCCGGTCGGCGCAGTGGTGACCGCTCGTGATTACGCGAACGCACAGGCCGAACCCCCTCGGCAAACAAATGACGAGCCATAAATACGTTGGCACCGAAGGTGCTAGGTAGGAGTGTCCGATATTAATAAGCGGTCATTAGGAGATACGGTCTCGGGGCTATGGACAATGGCGAGGGGCGGGCGCGAAAGCGCCCGCGAGAATAGGCGCTGTAAATCTCATGGACCGGCTCTCGAAGAAATCGCTCGACGCGCTTCCCACGTTGCGATGCCGCATTTTCCACGCCAATTTCTATACGTTTCTACCCGCCGGATTCCAGATTAGCGCATTCGTGCGCATCCCGAAAACCGGCTTTGTTTCATTTAGCTTTGAATTCAACCGAGACGAACTGACGTGATTTTATTCAGGGTAGTTCGAACGCGTTCATAGAACACCGCTCGATTGCTTGATGATATTTTCAAGACAATGCAGCAAAAACGATAGTGAAGCCCGAGATCTAACAATGATGGGTCAGAGTGCTGTTAGATTGGAATCAGTGACGCGGGTCGGTCGTTAAGGTAATTGAGTTGTTGACACGATATCAAGATCATCATACAAAAAATGTTGCTTCAATTTTTCAAACAATGTTATGCAACTCAATTTTAATAATCGCTTAATTGTGTTATTACTAAATAATGCGTTTTCGTAATAACAAAATGCGACAATGTAAATTTTAAGTCATCACGGAAAGAATTACGATTTTGTTGAAAAATTTAAAATTTTGCTAGATGCAGATCTGAAAATAATTTTATTGGATCATCAAAATAATTTTCTTGAAAACTCAAACTGGTTGTTAGAGTATCAAAATTTTGTGCAACATTGCTCTCATGCAATATAATTATTTCAGCTCTTTCAACAAAATCGTTCTTTGCATGCGAAACATATCAATATAGATGTATAAAACAGAAAATCAAATGTATAATTTCTTTTAAAAGTTTCTTTTTTGTAATCTTCTTCTTTTCTCATAAATAAATCAATTATATATGATCATTTTTTCAAAACAGTATAATCAACGTTATTCAAACATAAATTACGTTATTTGTCGTCAGCATCGAATAAGATACGCTTCGTTTTTAATTAGAAGGGAAGAACAATTTATATATATTAAGCTATTAAATACTCTGAAAGATTTTTTAAAATGAAACTTTCTGTATGTTTAAGTTTCAGTAAAATAACTCCAGTCGTTTTCGAAATTTTTGGAAGAAACGAAATTTTTCCTTCAACTTTGACATCCTTTTTAATCTTTGAAATTAAGCCGTTTCAGACATATGCAATGGTTATATAAAGTTATCGTCTTGAATTTGTGTGAGGAATCACCCCTCTTAAAATCTTTTGCAGTAGCAAGCCTGTATATAATATTTAATTTCAAATTCAATTCACCAGTTCAGAATGTGTAGACCGCGAAATGTCGCGACCATCTTAACACTATTCTCAAGCGTCGATTAATATACCAGCAGCCACCTCGTTGAATTCTCGACTGCGACTCGACGAGAATAGTTTGTCGGCAGGACATCGATCCGACGCGACGCGGCGAGGACGCGCAGCATGCAACTTTCTTAGACTCCGCGAGGTACAAGGTACAAGTCGATCCATCCACTCATCGGAATGGGAGTGACGAGGGTGAGTCGGGGGTAAGGAAGAAGGGCTGGCTTTGCGAAGGCACTTGGAAACTCAAAGGATGAGAGGCGCCTCGACCGAATCCCAAAGTCGATTATTAATTACCGGCGCAATGCGTTATAATTAGCCGACGTGTAATCAGATTGTTGAACGGCGTAGATATCTGTCTGGTGGTTGTGCCTAACGATCCCCTCGATGGCAATTCATTAAGATTGCATTACGCGACCACGCCCTGATCGCGCGAAATCATCGCGCAACCTAATCGCCGATCATTGTATCGCACCTCAAATAAGAAAGTCACAGTCGTCCACGAAATTGTTTCCCAGACATCACAATTAACAAAGAAAGAGTGAGAATGCTCAAGCAATCAATTAAAAAATTGATTATTAAAAACATCGAGTCTATAAAAGCTAATAAAGCATAATAAAAATTAAGAACAATAAAATTTCATATTGTGATAAAAAAAATCGATATTTTAAAATGGATTCTTCTCTACTATCTTATGTTTTGTTTTATAGACGTGAAATCAAATAAAATATCTTATTTTTAAAAACCATTAGATTTTTATTCATTTTTGTGAACGATTTATGTGCACGTTTCTATCAAATTAACTTAAATCTTGGTTGAACTTATTTTTTATCTTTTTTTAGTTCTAAGAAATAAAAAAGTATAGAGTTAATTAAGCACTCAAAAAAGTGATCTTGCAGTTATAGCGAAAATTATTTAAGTACGAAAAATAGCTAAAATAGATAAATTTCTAGCAAGTACTGCGATATTGAATATGTATTGCATCTAATCATATAGATGACAGAGATAGAATTTAGATTTGTACTATAATTCTATGCATATGATACATAATTTTTTATCAGATACAAAAAACAGCTATAATTCTAGCTGGAGCAGCAAAATATTTTTTTGCGTGAGAGTAAATTAAATCAAGATTTAAAAAACCAAGATTAAAGTTAATCGACATTGATAGAAATAAACATTAATGTCCGTCTTTACCAACGTAGATTAAGTTTAATCTCAGTTCAACATACTCTTTATCTTTTTTAATTTTTAGAACTAGGAAAAGATAAAGAGTTAGTTAAACCGAGATTAAAATTAACTATATTGATAAAAACGAGCATAAGACGAAAATATTCGTAATCTTGGATGATCGTCATGGATCGTTCAAACGCGGTGAACCGCACGACGTTTTGCATTGTTTTCGGTACATGGTGGTGCGCGGCTCTCCACGTGTCATCGTGAATTGGTAATCCTGGGAGCACTTAGCGACCGAGCCAATCCTCGTGCTGATTAGTAATATTGTGGCCTGATGAACCGAGGGCCCAAGTTGTCGGGCGAGTAGGAGATGAGTCCGTAACCTCGTTACCAACCCGCAGGCGATACGACTACCCCAACTATAACGCGAGGATGCGGTCTCGCAAGTTGGGAAGCGACAGGAGCATGGAGAGAACAACGGAGAGAGAGAAGGAAGAAGGTGGAGTGATAGAGCAACGAGGGAGGAGAGGAAGAGAAAGGGGCGAGAGAGACGTAGATGGATGGATACCGAAGGGAGGGATAGAGAGATAAATAGATGGATAGATAGGTGGATAGAGAGAAAGAGGCGGTGAGAGTCTCCATCGGCCCCCGGTGACGAGGGATCGGAATATATCATTGAATTAATAACCAGTTGCACCGTCCCGGACTTCGCGGCTCGGTCTGGTTGAAGTCCTAATAGCCAGACGAGAGAAAGAGAAAGAGCGAGCCATCGCTCCGACAACGAAAGAAACTTTTATGACTTACGGATGATTGAAATAAATTAATCGCCGCCGGTGGCCGCCTGAGTGTGCGTGCGCTAACTAGAAACTATTTACGCCGATCGAGCGTGCCTTGTTAAGGGAATTGACACAACAATACTTGCTTTCTCAGTTTAATATCTTCAGGAATCTGACGGTAGCCACCTTCATTAATCTAACGAAGTTATTGTCTCTTTTATATCCAATGAATAGAGCTATTCATGCAAAATCAAAAGTGAGTAACCAAGAGCCTTTTATATCATATATTAATATCTACAAACGGAAATGCTTAATTTTTAGTTCTATATGCGTTAATATATATACATATATACTTATTTTCATATAATCTTTCTTTGTAATGAAAAACCTTTCTCGAAATAAATATCGTATTCGAATTAACAAATAAACTTTTAATTGTTGCCGTCAATAGATTTATCTATGCGTCTACATGATTGAGCTCGTTGTCTTGGACCTTTCGACCGAGAATTGTTAGGTCGATACTTACGGACACCCGGTGCACAACTGCACAACTTCAACTCCCATTGTTCACAGAAACTTGAAGAGCGCGAGAGTTTGCGGTCGATGTGAAAATTCGATCTGGCGATCGGAAAGTAATGATTGGTGGTGCGATTTAATGATCGCGCGCGACCGGATACGAAACACCAGCAAGACCGACACAAAAAGATGACGGCTACAAGGGGTTGCGATTTATACGGCACACCACCGTTTACGGAGTCGTAGAAAATGACGGGAGAGTGAGTCGGTCGTTGGTGTGGGGTGAGCCGCGACAATGCTCTAATCAAATGTCATGAATCGGCGCCATTATGCGCATCTGCGGCGTGAATTTATAAATATGCCTGGAGGCGGCCGCCTTTTGCCTCCCCCGTGAATACTGCGGCGTGGGCTCCAACGGCAACCTTTAATTTGGCGATCTGCCGAGGTTCGAACGATATGCCGCGATTTATATTATGTAGTCGGAGTGTCCTTTAACTGCTTGATTCTCAAGGAAATTCGACTGATCAACGACAAATTTTAGTGTAATTAAAATTGACATACAAAGAAATAGATATCATTATATTCAACGAATATATTTGTACACTAAAAATTTTTATTGATTAAGAAGTTAAAATTTTTTTAACTTTCTTTTAGAAGTTTAAAATTTTCCTATAAAGTAATTTTTCTACAGCAATACTTTATTTAAAAAAAATCTTTTCTTCTAAAAGACTTAAAACTACTATAACAAAAATTGCTGTCTTTTTTATTACGATAAACTGCGAGATATTTATAACAAAAACTGCTTTAACGATCTGCCTTTGAGGATCTCCGTACCAATTGTTTGACGATGCGAAGCTGCAGCGCGTGAATGCACGTTCAAAATGTAGGACCGAACTCTTTCTCGCGTCGGATAACAGATACGCACATACGTGACGCCTGGCGTCGCGTCGGCGACTGCGACGAGATCGTAATCCACAAAAAGTTAAAAACACTCGTTGCAGTAACGGACGGAGGTAGAGAAAGTGTGCGGAATTTAAAAAATTCAAAAACGCCGCACACATCGCAACTTTTCGCTTTTGCCGCCGCGCATAGTAAAAATAATATCTCGTTTAATCCGAGAAGTGCGAATCCCGTTGAAGAATATGTCCAACATGAAGCACAGAGTATGTCGGTTATCCGGAGCTTGATACGCACGGATTTTTATCCGCGAGAAACCGCGGGAGAGAGAGAGAGGAGAAAAAGAAAGAAATATTATAAATGCGTATCCGACGAAAGAAAAAACGTGAAACCTAATATCAAAATCCTGTCATTGTGCTTTTTATTCGGTGTATGTTCAATTTATGTTTGTTTGTAGCAAAGGCAGTAACAGAAAGGAATACGATGTGCAATTAATATTCTGACATTTGCTGCCTAAGCAAAAGAAGGTCATTGGGGACTCCTGCAACTTGCGAAGCGCATAAATCCCCGCATATTGCGTACAGAAGAAGAACTTACTCGTGATTTTTCGTTCCACTCTGCGAATATATCGATAGGACCCCGCGACCCCCGGCGATAACCCAAAAGTCAAGGGCGCCGATCGGCTCTCGAGACTTTTCGATAATCGTTAGAAATGCAAGAAAAAAGGAGAAGTTGAGATTTCGTCATGAATACGCGGATTTTTCGATATGCGAAATCGCATAAATAATTAATTGTGAGTAAATAATCGCATATCGTTTATATAATCATTTAATTATAAGTAAATGATAAAGAGTTTCCATTTAGAGTAGATATTCTCCTTATTTCCTTTTTTACGTGAGTCCAAATGCGCGGTGTATATTAAAAAAAAAATGTCGTTTTTCGTTAAAAATAAAAACTATTAAATTTAGGATTATAGATTAAAAACTCTTCTAAAAAACATCCTATTAAACATTTAGTTTAAAATTCTTAAAAAGCTGATATTATTACGCAATAATAATGAAAGCGAAAATATTAACTTTGTGAGATAATACTATTCAAAAGAGAAAAAGATAAAAGATTTTATGAGTATGTCGCTTATATGTAAATGTAATTTTATTTAAAAAAATTTTTTTCAAATATAACATATTTGTTTTCCAACAAATTTTAATAGCTTTTACACTTATCACACTGTCAAATCTTATCCGTTGCGATGAAAAAGCGATAGTTCGTTAACTAAACGATGTGAAAATCACATGTTTTAATGATAAATTCACGATGATTTTAGTAGTTGTCGCTAAAGTGAGATAAAGTATACTGCTTCAAATAAAAGCTCACGATCCCGATCTTGCCCAATAAGAGAAACATAACGAAAGAGGCAGACAGAGAAAGACGGAGAAATAAAAAAAAATTCTCGTGGAGAGATGGAATGCGTACACACGACGAGATACATATTTCCCTTTCACGAAGACCTCGACCGGATCTAAATACGAGGCGCACTTTTTGAACGTGGACCACCCGTTGTATTACCGGCTTTGTGGTCGCATGCTCTTTTGATCTACCCCCATAATTAATCCACAGAGGTAACCGGAGACGCGTATGGGCGCACTGGGATCTACGGGGGCGGCTCATTCATCGACTGGGACTCCAGGCCGAGTTATTGAAAGGATATCGGATGAGAGGGAGAGAGGCCGGGGAAAAAAAAATGAGAGCGAACCGCTGATTAACATTTTAATCAGGAACGAGTCACGTGCCGTGCGTTTTGTATCTTTAACCATAATGATCTTCCGCGGCAATATGAGCACGAAGTTTCGAATATCAAATACGCATCTATGAGAAAAAGACTATGATACGAAGACGGATTATGTTCGAAAAAATAGTATGAATGCGCGTTAATGCGCCTGTATGAGTTGTTATCGGATACAAATAACAGAGATATGGTTATGCTATAATAAAATGTTGATAAGTTTATATAAGATAAAACATGAGACGATAATATGTGTACGCGTCGAAGTTTATGCATGATAACATTTTTCAAAATCGGTTTGTCAAGAAATACGATTAGAAAGACCGCTGTTATCTGAAATTATTTTTAGAAAATATTTTAAGAGGTTGTCTGTTTTCAATATTTTTATGCAATATAATAAAACTATTCTTAAAGATAATGCCTGAAAAATATCGAAAAGTTGAATGTGATATAGAGACGATATTAAGGTATAAATAGAATATTATGTAATTCTTATAAAAAAACTAGAAAAAATATTTCTGGAAAATACCATTGAAACACAGAAATTACGTTATACTTTTTATTTCACCGGCATATCGGCATAAGAAAATCATTTTATCAATTTTTTGAAAATATTATTTTTATAAATTATATATTGCATAACAAAACGTAGACTTGTATCATTCAATTATTTCGTTTATTATAAAACCTGTATTAAAAAAAAATTTGTTAAATAGTAAAAAAATTATAGTTACATCGAAGTAATATTTTTTTGTAAAATAAATGTTTGTTCACACATACATTTAATAAATATTTACTTGTTAGAACTATTCAAACAAATATTTATGAAAATTTAATATATTTTGTCAGTATGCCAAACTTGATGCAACACCATATACATGTAACAAATTATTTTTGCTGGCTGCAACTTCCAGCACATGTGTCCCACTGATTTATAAACATGATCTTTCGTGATTAAAGGATCGCCAACGATCCGGTGCACATGCCGCTGGATTAGATCGTGATCACCTGTCGGGAGGAAACGCTAACAAAAAACAATCACACATTTGACCTGGTCTGTCCGATAAACACGCGGCGGATGAAAGCACGCCGGTAATTATCATCTGAAATCAAGAATCGCGCAGCGGTCGGTCCCGACGGACGGACTCGCAAGGCGAGTGATCGGGGTCGCTATGTCCGTGGCGACGACGACGGCATCGGCATTTGCATCCGTAACAGCTGCAGCGAAACGGTAACTCGACGATTTTTACGATGGGGGTCAAAGTTCGCGCGTTACCTCTGCCGCAAGCCAATCGTCGCCGATGGTCGATGCTGCGTGCATTGTCGTCGACGATAAGCATACGCCGAATTAGCATAGGCCACGCACATGCGTATTTATTTGCTCATTAACGCCGGCTGACCTCATCTCCTAGTGAAGAAAAAGAGGACGTGGCGCACGAGACAGAAAAGGAAAAAGAAGAAAAGGCGTGATCGAGAAATGTGTAGAAGAATGGAATAGAGGACATTGCTGCACGTGTAAAGCTACTTCAATTCGATCATTCGATGCCCATCTTTTAAATCTTAACACGAATGTTTTATAAAATTTTATAAAAATATTGAAGATACAAACGTTCGTCTGATATGAAAACATTTTTTCACATATTTAACACACACAAGTTTCTCAATTTGTTATTATCACAAAAAGTTTCAAAGATATAGAATAATCTCGTTATATGTATAATATTAAATTTTATATTTTAATGTTTTATTTTGCGTTTATCTTTCTTTGCTCGTTCCTGTAAAGCATTTTACTTCCTGCATTTTTTTTCTACACATTCCTCCCTCTTTTAAATTCTGCATTCTATCCTTCCTCACCTCTCTTTTGTACATTTCTAATCTTTCCTTATGCGTACACATTCTATGTTACACGAGACCATTATTCACTATTAAAATTTATCCGCATATTATCGAAATAATTAATCCGATTACGCCATACTTGCGAATCGTCATAATAAACACGCTGTAAAAGAAAAAAAAAGAAATATGCACGCGCACAGATTCCGATGATTCCCCGACGCATCACGGAGGTCGGGCGTGCAAATAACGCTCGTAATGAACTCGACCGAGGATGACCGACGTCCTGCGAGTCGCCATCGTTGTCGCTGAGAGTTTTATAAATCGTTATTCAAGCGAGCGCGCGACCACGTTAAATGTACGTCTTGGTCCGCGTCTCCGCGTTTGCGTGCGCACGAACACATCGAGGATGCAGCTCTATTATCCAGAGTGCCGTCGTTGTGCAACGGGGAGGAAAGGTCGCGTATTCATTCGTCGCAATGCGATGCATAGCGAGTTTCGCGCGGGGAGAAAAATCGCGTCGAACGCTCAATGGCCATCTCAATGGTCTCGCCAGGTGGTTTATAGAGCCGGAGCGGAAAATAGGTGTCGCGTCTATCAACCGACTCGGAAAAATCCGCGCTGTTCTCTGCCGTCGCGTGCTCGCCCTCGGTGCCCGCCAGTTGACCTCTCGATGCGCAGTGCACTTCCAATTTACGACGGGCATTTGAATTTGAATTAAGCGAGTAGGCGAATATAGCATTGTTCTTCCGCTTTCCAGTCTAATTATAGGATTCACAAATTCAGCCCTGATCCTCATTAAACGTAATCTCGTAGAAGAATAGAACAATAAAAAAAGGAATAATTGAGATGTGGCATAGCAAAATATTGTAAGTACTAAAATTGTGTAAATACATTTTATCGTATGAATAGGTTAAAAATGCTGTGTTCTATCATATTAATGTTTGGCGTGACAAAAGCTTTGGCTGATACAAACGAAGAAAAATGGTCGGTATAATTTTTTACTAAAACTTGTAATGTTTTAAAAATTGATTGCTCGTATTTTTAATTCTTATAATAATTTTTGTAGAATATTTTTGAAGCGACAATTTTCAAGAAACTTCTTCTTTTCTCTTGAAAGATTTAAAAAATGGTGCAACATTTTTTGTTTTTACTCCTCGATTAAGAATTTATTACACTATTATCAATTATGTTTTACAAATACTTATATAAATCGTACTGTAATGGAAACTGATTGCACTATTAAAACTCAATAATAAAATTGAATTGATATATTTCAAATCGACTACGTTTCCAAACATTTTTATAAGTTCCAAATGATCAAAACCCGCGTAAATACTCGCGTGGAAATCAAATTGACCTAAATGCACGAACAAATGAACGTTTCGCCATTACAGTTTTATCTACGAGATTGGATTTCAGTATCTTCTCTCCATCACTTTCTCTTAGATTTACTGGAGTACACTGTTAAACCTATAGTGTCAAATTTAACTTAATGTGAATCGCCATTGCTCCTATTCAATCATATCATTATTTTATACTAAAACAATGGTTACATTTGACACTATATAGTGTCAAATTTAATTATCATTTTAGTAAAAAATAACTGATAATTTTCGCCCATCAATACATTTGGTTGTGATAACCGTAAGATTAACGTATCTTAACGGTTATAGCTGTTAAGATATGTCCATCTTACGGTTATCACAACCAAATGTATTGATGGGCGAAAATTATCATTATTTCCGATTGTGACAATCGTAAGATTTTTTTTTTTGTGTTGCTGTCATATATTTCACTTTCACTCCTCATAAGATCCCGTTTCGTATCAGAGCATTTTAGAAGGATCCCAAGAGTGGATGAGTTTTAGATAAATGGCTTGATTATACAATCTTATATTTAAAAATGAGATATATTTATGCACAGTTTTTATAAGTGACTCACACAATACAAGTAAATTATTAAATAATACGCTGGATTGAACCATACAATTGTACTATATAGTTCTTATAACCAAAAAATTGATGAGCGACTTTTGGTCGTGGCAACCGTTTTTTCCGTGAAGGACTCCGATTTCGAGTCCGGGGAGTGCAGTCGTCGCACGTGTTCCTACCGTTATCGTTGACTAATAAATTGGTTCAAGACAGTTCCAAATCTCGCTGACGCGCTTGGAAAAAAAACATCTGCCGATGTTGAAACCCTGTCTTAAAAATCAGTGCTGCTACGTTCGTATCGAATACTGTGACAGTAAATGCGCATCAGGATATTATCACAAGAAAACAGGTTGCACATTAATTTAATATTATACTTAATTAAAGTATTAATTTAATCAGAGTTCCGAATAAAATAATAGGACGAAGCAACCAAATATTAATTTTTATCAAATATCTATGAGCTGGTCGAATTATAATTGATTTTGGAGCTATTAAACTCAGCATAGACCGTGCACACTGCTTGAATTCGACCAATGATAGTAATGATTTAATTACCAGAAAAAATTGAAGAAACAGAAACGTTAAATGTGGAAGGAGAAAATCAGACTGTAAAAAAGAGTGATAATAGAAACATTTCCATTTTTATCTTCGTTACTCCACTTTGTATGAATAACTGGGGTCTCATCGAGTGATTCAAGCCAAATTAGAGAAGAGGCTACTCCAGAGTAAAACAGTAGTAGCGGAGAGTGAGAGATAGAGAAAGAGAGGTAGAGATAGGAAGGCGTAGAGGGATGCAAGAGAGAAAGAGAGAGACAGAAATCCCGCTTAAAATAGGGAGCAATAAATTGTCCACTATCTTCGCCGGGTTAAACACATTAAAGCGTCTTGAGATAAGGCGGCCTGGCGGCCCGTTTGTTCGCAGGGTTGCCGGCGAACGGCATGAAGGACTGCGGCGTGTTATCCGTGCCGCGAAAAGAGAGGCACCCGGCACGCAGAAGCGAGATGAAGGGAGCGCTGGAGAGGACCCTCGCTATTATTCTTGCCACCGGTGGTTGGCATATACTCTTGCGCGCGTTCTGGCCCGGACTCTAAGCACGCCACCATCGCAATGGCCATCGAGCGCGCGCCTTCTAACACACCGGTCGACCCGACGGATATATCGGCCATGATTTCAAGGCATGCGCTGTGAGAGACTTCCACCAGATGAGCAGGAAGTATCCCTCTGCAAAAGCACTCCTGGTGCTCGAATCTGAGGAGAACGAGAACGTCGTCACGATAAGGCCGTTTTGAGTTCGCGAGACAAGTATTGGCGCACGTTCTTCCTGATCGAAACGACTTCGAAAATTAACGATGGATAAAATAATTCGTTCGGAAGATGCATCATAATTTTAGGATAACATAGGTAAGTATTTTAATTAAAGATACATTTAAATTTAGAAATTCTTCAAGTTCCTCGACTTTCAACACGATTATTAAATTTTCTTTTTCCCCATTAGTAAGAAAAATTTAAATTATGATTAAAAAGTTTAAGCGTATCTATATTTTATTATTAACTCCCTCAACTATGGCTATAAAAACTACATCTAAATTCTAAAGCGTCTCGTTTGAAATATAGAATAAAAGAATCTTCGCCTTATGGCGATTGATAGAGAGGAAGGCTCAAAGTTTTTTAATCTATAATTTAGAATCTTCAATAGTATCGTACAGATTGTACAATCGTCTAAAAATTTTTGCTTTGTCCAAATGATCCATTGCTGTAGTCAAAGGTTAAAAACTATAATGAAGTTTAAAAAAAAATAGACAAATATTGCGAATATAACAATGAACGATACATTGATAATTTCAGATATTTGAAACATTTTGTTTGTGTATTAAATAAGTATTGATTAGTATAATCTTAATAAATAAGTATTGATATTATTAATATAATATCAATAAATTTAATTTATGATATTAACAATCATTGTAATAATATCCTCCTTCTTTTAATCGCCGTCATTAAAAGGCTAGAAGGATCATCAATTCTCATACAATGATACATCTGCTCGGCTCGACAAACTCGAAACAAAACGCAAAGAAAAATCGCTCGACAGTCGCGCAGGCTGCGCAGGACGGCATTTTTCTGCGCGTCCCGAAGGGTTAAATTTAAGTTCATGCGGATAATGCGGGCGACAGACGGCGCCGTTTTGAGTGAGAAACAGGGAGAACGGGCAAGGAGGCAAACCGCGCGCCCGGTGTCTCTCACGAATTCGCAATTACTCCGCAATTAAGAAGCGATTATTTTGCATAGACGAAGACGACGCCCGCCGGTGTCGACGTCGACTAGCACCGCGCCGCGCCGCGTGTCACCAAGAGAACTTACGCCCGAATAATATTTTAACGAGCCTCGTAATCCGATTCCCGCGCACTAGGAACCTTCCTCCTTTCCACCCGAGAGCCCGATCTCGTGCGGTGAGGGTGAGAGGAAAAAGGTACTTTGCATATTCGCTACCTCTTCCTCTTTCCTAATGTCGTCCTCGAGACGATTAGTGCTGGAATCTAAAAGGAAAGAACATTATCCGGCTCAATATATCGCGTCCACGATTTGAAAGATAACGTTGGGAAAATTGTGAATTCCTCGAGCAAAGCGAAGTGGAACTATTAGCTACTCGAGTAACGGACCATGTAGCAGTCGATTTAATTTTACACTTTGCTATTAAAAAATTATGATGACAATTTCGCAACTTAATTTCAACAGGAGGAAATTAATTTTCTTCTTTACTGCTTGTCTTGACACTCTTGACGCCATTATCGCGAAAGCTCGCGGACTTCAAAGCTACGAGCAACATTGCTTCCTGGTATTTCAGTCGCTATGCCCGTCATAATGACAACGTTCCCTTTTTCCCCGAGTAGTCTTTAAATCGGTTCTTGGTAGTCGTATTGAGTCCAAACTATTTCTTTTCGCGCCCTTCATGCTCTGTCAGTGACACGATCGTTTTAATGTATCTCGTAATCGTATCTTGTAATCGTAAATTTTCGCATATTTTTAAGAATGCAGTTATTTTCTACACAAACTCATTAAAAAGATATGAAACGCTTATGATTTTCAAAAGCTTCTTCAAAAGAAGACACAGCTGAAAATTTCATAATAATTTAATTTAGGTAGATATCATGTATTCGATTATACAAAATAAAAAACTCTCCGTGATATGAAGAATTCTTGTGCATAAATCCGGAAGTAGTCATCTAATTCTTTTTACGTAAACAATCACCTGAAGTATTTCTATACCTCAATTAAAATCACTGTTATTAACAATATATTGTATTAATATTTGAGAACATTATAGATACGAATTTAATCATAATTTTCTGAAAAAAGTAGAAGTCAAATAGATACAATATTAAACGGAGTAAGTACAATAAGTAGCTCATTATGATAATATTTATAAAAAATAAAGATTTTTGTTAATATACATAATGTTTTTTGTGGATTAGCGATGGAATTGCGTATTTAAAAATTCATAAAGAATAATTATTAAGAAAGAAAAAAATGATATCCATACAAAAACAATATTACAACAATTCACATTTTTTTGTCGCTGAAGTATAATAAAATTCCGGGTGACTATTTCCAGATTAATCATGGAAACTATGAATATTAATAAATATATACAAAATAAATGCAGAAAACAAATTCTTTAAAATTATTAATTAATAACAAAGTAAACATTTAAACTAATTCTTTACAATAATTAACAATTAGAGATATAATATAGTGTGTAGTAAATAATGTGCACTACAGTTTTAAAACTCATTGTTAAAAGTGACCTTATAAAAAAACTGTTAGACACACAACACAAGATACTAGGTACAAGACTTGCAATCTGGTAGAAAGAATCCTTCCACGAGATTCGATACATAAGAAACGAATCAATTTCACGAGCAACACGTACAACGGTTACGAGCAGTTGCAAACGTGACTCGTGACGCGAGAATGACAGATATGGAGCAACTGTATTACGTTGCAAACGCACGCATACTTATGCACACAGAATGCACCCGAGTCCATTAATTAACAGTAATAAACCGCATAAACTGCACGAATAATATCCCGGCTGCTTCTACCCGTTCCTTGCTCGCGTTCTAATTGCCTTTAGACAGTTTAAGTGCCTTCTTTTTCTTATCGTGATTAAAAGAGTAAAATCTCAAAGTGGATCCAGTTTGCGTTTTCTTCACTCATTTAGAGCAATTGAGTTAAATTTTAGTCATATTCTGCATGAT
Source organism: Mycetomoellerius zeteki (assembly GCF_001594055.1). NCBI lineage: Eukaryota > Metazoa > Arthropoda > Insecta > Hymenoptera > Formicidae > Mycetomoellerius > Mycetomoellerius zeteki. The sequence continues at coordinate 5,092,090 of NW_017255975.1, forward strand.
ATTTATTGTCTAGATATGTTCTTTTACATAAAACAGTAATTTTTATAAATAAAGTCATTATTTGTTATCTTTATTTTTTTTCTACTTTTTTTAAATCTATTTTTTTCTTTCTAATAAGATTAGAGAAATATTCTAAGTATTAAATTGATGAATACTTAAAAAATTATGATTACATATGAATTTCGTAATTAGTTAGATATATAGCTTCAATGAAATCGCGTTGTATTCTATTTCAGAAGTTTCAATTCGACGAGAATATTGATTAATCAATAAATCTATTAGTCTAAATATAAAACAGATTTACTTTCGCTATTATAGTTTTTAAGAGAGATCACACATTAGTACATCCTTTAAGATTTACATAAAAAAATCGTCGTACCATAGATTATTTATATTAAATCTAAAGTAATTGTAAGTAATTGTAGTTTTACGTAAAAATTAGAAAATAGCAATAAGTAATAAAGATTATAACATAAGCAAACGGCTTTAATATATTCATCAATGAAATATTTCCTCTAATAAATAAAAGTAAAAAGAACTTTATTTTACTCTATGCATTATTTCACTTCCACTAACTGAAAAGCTTAAGCTCGTATAATTGTTCTGTTTTAAGGATATAGCAACTGTTAATGGGTTAGTATATAGTCACTTGTGTGATTTATATAGAACCTCGCAACGAAACGAGTTTTTACATTACCAAACACAATAGTCTCCTCACGTCGCACGTAACACCGGGCAGTTATATCGTTGCGAACAAAGTGAGCCCACCAGTCTCGCCATCCATTCAAGCTCTCCCTCGCAAAGGACGCACCGACAAGTAACTTTACAAAGGGACAGAAAGAAACAGTCGGGGGCGAGGTAGATGAGCCACGGAGTTATCTCGGCGATTCGGTAATATCGCGACGGTCGACAAATTAGCGTTAATCCCGAGTCGTTAGCAAGATCGATGTCTGGATTTCACTTAAGGGCCACCGGGAATCGTTGAAGGAAGGGAATCGTTGTCATTGCCGTCGTCGTCCTAGTTGTAATGAAGTGAGTCGACGAATGACCGGCCGATATAACTCTTGGACCAGAACAAAATATATATTCCAGGAGACTGCAGATCCGAGAACGGAGGAAAAAGAGAAAAGGAGAGAGAAAGATAGTTGGACGAGTGAGTTGGAGCACCCTATACGATGACCACGGATCAATCTACTCTTGCTCGTCCACCCTTGGCCCGAGTTCTTGGTCTCTCTTCTTCTTCCGTCCCTCTCATCCCTATCCTCTTCACGCATGGTCCAAGGCTAAACCCCAGAGTTCGGCCCCGTCGGATTATCGACTACCGAGGGTCGCCGGATATATTCCGATGACGACTTTTCCGGTCGAATTTCAATACATCTCTTTCTTTCTCTCTTTCTCGCTACTACATTTTTCTTCAATCATATTGTTTTGCGCTTTGAGGGTTTTTCTGAAAAAGCATCGAAATTTGTGTGCGTTTGACGCGATAAATAATATGAGAATTGTGTAAGTCATGTGAGATTAGAACTATAATTAAAATAAAGTAATAATTTGCGGGTTTTTGAAAAACTTATTTATCAAAAGGGATAATAAAAAAATGTCAAAAAGATGATTAGTTGATGAGTAAATCTTATTAACAGTTTCAAATTTTTTTAACTGTTCGCTAAACATTTCTTCAAATATATTTAAACTTTTTGTACTAATTTTTAAAAACAGATTTCATGGAAATTATATTGCTGAATCTGTCTAAGATATCTTTATATTTTAGTCTAATCTATATTATCATATACATATCTAATTTATATATATAGTAATGTAGTTCACGAAAAAAGATTAAAAAATTAAAATTTATGTTCTGATATAATATATATGTAATATAATTTACACACATAAATGTATGTAATTATTCCAATAACAATAATGTTAAAATATAATACAATAATATTAAACTCTCATATAATATTTTCTCAAATATTTCATACCATAAAATATCAGATATCTCAGAAGAACAAGCAAAACTAAAAAAATACAACAAATTTTCGAAGAAACTGTGATTTATATTCTTTAAAATATATATAAATACCCACGATCACATTACAAAATTCTGAACATACGATCTATTTGTAAACCTAATTAACTCAATATGTCCGTAGCTGCGATACTTTTAGTAACAAAACGATCTGGGACCTAGGAATGTCAAAGAGAAAACCGTTTCGTCGGTAACAAAAGGCTTAGCGAGCAATCTGAAAAAGAAAATCGTCGATAACGACTAGCATATACTATCCGAGGAATGCCCGTTGGTTCGCGGTCGCCGGTTCTGTTTTCGAGAGGGTCGTATCTCGCGGTCGTATTCCGTTGGGCCCCTCTAGCCGGGCTATCTTGATCTCATCGAAGAGAGCACGAGCGCGTCAGTCTCGCATCTGCGGATTCGGCACGGTTCGGCCTAAAAGGAGAAGAGCGAACCGATGACACGCCGCCCCGGGACAGAATCTTCCAAGGGGCTCGATCGGCTGTTTCCCCCCCTTGTCCCCCCTCTAACGTCGCCGTGCGCTCTTTCTCGTCTGCTTTTTCTTGTTCCTCTCCTTCTTCTTCTTCTTCTTTCTTCTTTTCTCCTATCTTCGTTCTTCTCCGCGCGAGCCTCGTCATTCCGAAGAGACCTTCTTATTCGTTCGTTCGCCCTAACTTTTACGAGCGTCTTCCAGCGAGAGAGTTCCGTAATTGCCTCTTTAGCGGTACCCCTGGTACTTCTTGGTCCCGACTGAGAAGGCATCGGGAGATAGAGTCGAGTGGCTTTTCTCTCTCATCCTCTTACCTTCATCTTCTATACTGCCTCTGTGTGTTTCTTCCGCTCTCGCCTCTTCCCTGACCATCTCTCTCTCGACTAGTCTTCTCGCGCCTCGCTTTACTTTCGTAACCGCGGTTCATCGCGAAACATGAAAAGTGACACTATTGCGAGAACTTTGTATCTCGTTTGACATCGCGTTGAAGTTGCACCGCGGTGATACGCTCGGCAGCAGTTCGCTCACAGCGACATTGATAAAATCGAAAACGAAAGACGTTGGAGCATTGCGGAAACTTCCGACCTTCGAGATGCGCCTGATAACATCGATACAGGTGCTTCATGAACGCGATAACTCTTTACACAACTACGTCGCGTGAAAACTTGTTTATAGAATATAAATAAAGTTTGGATAATTAAAAATTAATTATTAAGGTAATCTTTGCTCTAAATATTATAATATTTAAAGATAGAAATTACACGGGAAGAACGATTTTGCTAAAGTATCTAAAAATTTAGTGATAAAAATCTAAAAATAATTTTACTAGATTATTAAAATAATTATGTAGAACTCTTAAATATTGATAACAATACTGCATAAAATTTTAACATTCCAATAACTAGTTTGAGAGCATCTTACATAATTATTTTGATCAGCTAAACAAAATTATTTTTATATTTACGTCTAACTAAATTTTTAGATATTTCAGAAAACATATATAAACCTTTTTTTATGAATGTACAACGATGACTAAGAAAGATGTTCAAAAAAACTTCTCGAAAAACTTATATCATCTTTAATTGTACCTTTATCGCGAATTTAAATTAATTAGCAATAACAACATATGCGCAGAAAAAAATCAACGCGAGAGACAAAGAGAAGTCGGATATAAAATCTCAATTCGAAGAAGATCAGAGAATTGATGCCTCCGTGAGGGAGTCAAGCAGAAAAGATAAAAAGAGACAAAAATATGACGCGTGCTCGACTTTAGCATCTTGCGGTCATAATCGAGTAACACTCCACGTGTCAGCGATATGGTGCAGCATCCAGGCTGAAGGCGCCATTGCAGATAGGGGCTGAAGTGTCGGCGAATAAGCAAAGAGAAGAAAGGGGATGGAAGAAGATGGCGGGTGCAAAGAGCGAAGAGTGTATGCACTTTCTCGAAGCACTCACTCGTCTCTCCACGTCGATGCGACTCCGCCCGTCCTGCACGTTTCACTCCCGTTCCATTCCCGTGGCACGATGTGCTTTTAACGCTCGAGTGTCCACGAGTTGTCCACGAGAGTCTTTCTTTTTTTTTCTCTTTCAGCTTCATGCCATGAATCCCAAATATAAAATACCCGCGAATCAATCTCATCTTTCCGATTGCGATTTCCGTCCAGACAACTCTCGTTCGTATCTTATATGAAGTAGCGCCTCCATAATTGATACTTGCTCGATACTTTCATGCAATTATAATGAACAATAAGATATAAAAAATAATAATGATTAGTGTACGAAAATCTGCATATTATTGAATATTAAAATATGAGTCTAAACTTTTCCAGATGTCCAATATTTTTTCTAAAATAAATTAAGTTTAATATCACGCTATTGTAATATTATTAAAAAAATTTTTTTACATTATCCATTTATCGTTTGTGTTTATGTTAGGTAAACTCTATTTTAACAAAATTTTAAACTAAACTCTAATTATTAATTAGACTTCTCTCTTTAATAATTCCACAAATAGAATGGGTTTTCAATTAAGACTTGTTAGAAGTTTTAAGATCTCTCGTATTACATAAATATAATAGAGAGTTTTAGACACGCTAATCGAGATGATAATGGCTACGCAAATGAACTCTGTTTTAACAAAATTTTAAACCCCGAATCTTAGTTGTTAAATAAGCTTCTTTCTTTAATCACTTGAAAAAAAGATACTATTTATAGAGAGAGTAGAGTATTAAATTAAGAATTCTCATATGCAAATAATGAGAGTCTCAGAGATGATAATTGAGACTGTACCGCAGGATGTTCAATAATAAAAAAAAACAAGAACATGGAATATCCCCGGTAGAAATTCAAATAGCACGACAAGTCGTTCGATAATGTACGACAAATAACGTTGAGCGAAATATGCTTTAGGCCTTACGCGGAGGTACCAGCGAGATAATATTGTGCCATTTCCTTATACACGCATCTTCAAGTAGGACGATAATATGTTGTGCAACAGCGAGCCTCGGAGCATAGAAGAGAGGTTGTCTTCATTGGCATAACAAATTTCAAGTGCCCGAGGTGAAAATTGTCAATTGTCGTGAATGTGACTGGCGTACCGCATGGCGTTTACAACTAGTTGGCTCGCATACTGCCTAAACAATCTCAATAAATCCCTTAATTTAAATAGCAAATGATGTTTACAGCAAAGCTATCGTCACGTTACCCATTGTATGCAACTTTCGCGCGAGCTTCATAATAAATCCTACAATTATTGACAGATCTTTAATTATCTCTCATAAAAAATTCTTCGCGTGCTAAAAATAGATCCCCATTTACGCTCTTCGAGAGCGACCAAACACCGATAGTGCATTATCAATTACACTTTGAGCTCTTATCAGCAATCACGAGAATGTTCCACTCTTCAATTAATCAATCGGCGAAAAATGGTAGAACATGCATCGGGAGAAACGAAATATTCGCCAATAATAATAATGTAATTGTATTAATTTACAATTTAAAATTGTGTTAATCAATCGCAAAAGAAAAATTAATTATAGCAAAATTTGCTCGATCAGACCGTTATCTCTGTGTAATTCGTTAAATCATTTTTCCTATTTTCTTCCTAATTATTTCAGCCTTAAAAATGACCAGCGATTCGCATCAAAGACTCGCCATTATCAATCGTCGATAATGGAAGGCTCGATTCGGTTGCAAAATCGCAATAAAATAAGGGCAAAAGAGTGGTTCGCACGAAGCCACATCCTTCCGCCAGTATTCTGACGGCGAGAGGACGAACAGGATCGCGGAAAATATTTCTCGCGATATGGGAACTCGAATTTATCAGAAACGCACTGCGTTTTAACGGTTAGCGCCTTTAAAAGGAAATTACATCCAAAGTAATATCCGCCGTGGCGCGCATTGAATTCGGCGCGTTTCATTACCATTACGTGATTTAAATTTATTATCGGCCGCGATCATCGTCGGACTTTAAAATTGTCGCGTCAATCCGGCGACGCGTATCCGACGCACCGCGTTTATCCGCTCTTCTCAGTAATCCGTGTTGATAATTATGCGTATAATAATAATTATATAACATGAATATGATAATTTGGTAACATAAAATTAAAAGTTCAAAAGTCCGAATTAGATCAACAAAAAGAATTGTAAATTGATTACGATCAGATCTATCTTAACATAGGATATTTCAATATATGAGATAAATGTACGGTTTTTTTGTAATGAGAAGAAAATTATTACTACGTAATAATTATTCTATATTACGAATTTATATTGCCTAATGAATTTACTTTCAAATTATTATCATGAAAAAAGCTTTTCAATATTAAAAATAAAGCAAGAAATATATGTCAAAATATATATGTGATAAATAAAAGATAATAGTTCACACAAAAAATTTTGCAATAAAGTAATTAATGAGGAAGATCTTTTCTATCACCAAATAAAAATTCCTCGAAATAAGTACATCGCTCTTTCTTTGAGCAATCGAGATGCCGCGCTGTCGGTTCGAAAAGCTTGCTGCAATGATCGATACACGAGAGAGGAAATTCGATATCGTTCAATCTACTCCGTTGGCGTATAGTCTTCGGAAAAGGTCCCGCATGTACCTGCTGACATTGCATATTACGACAATGAACCAGCGATGCTCACCTGGCTTTTTCGATGAGATCACCGAACAATACTCTCAGGTACTCTCGCGACACCTTATACGGTTGCCGGTTTTAAGCCATTCAAGGTAGTTAGAATATAATGTATATCGATCTTCTTAAGAAAGTGCATGTCAGCTATGAAGTGTTATATATTTAAGTCAAAAGCATTGAATTTAAAATCTTGCAAAATGTTTCATAATTCAAGTGTGAAAAGAAGAAGTAAAATATAATTAAAGATAAAATTAAATAATATTATAAAAGAATAAGGAGTTTTGAAGAGAGTCATGTGTATACAAGATGATCTGAAATTTGCAAAAATTCAAAATACTGTAGCAAGAAAGTCCTCAAAAAATTAAACAAAAAAGTTATTTGTAAATTTTTATTTTAAGCAGTAGTGTTTAAGATATAAGGGTTTACATATTGCTAATTACAGACTACGTTTGGACAATCACCTGTAAGTGAGTGATCATACATAAAGTGCGCACTTACCATACCTACACTACACGCGCGGCTCATGAACAGGTGATCGTCTAAACGTAGTCTGTAATTAGCTGTATTAAAATCCTTATAATCTCAAAAACTATTAAAACTTTAATAGTTACAAATTTACGAATATCTTTTTTAATTAATTTTTCAAGAATTTTCCTGTTACATAGTATTTTAAGTCGCGAATTTTAAGATACTCTACATATAAACTTTTTCTGAGATTAAAGGCTTTCACCAATGTAAAATTAACTTTAATTTCGATTCAATATACTCTTTATCTTTCCCCAATTCTAAGAATTAAAAAAAGATAAATGATAAGTTAAACGGAGATTAAAGTTAATCTTACGTTGATGAAACTAAACCTAATTTAACTTTCTAAGATTGTGCAGTATATCATTTAATTTTTATTTATTATTTATTATTACGTAACTTTACATTTAAAAAGTAGAATTCTTCTGTGCCAGATCACATTTTCATGTCTGCTAAATCTGTCGTCGATTTCTTTCGAGTTAAATTACCGCTGGCATAAGCTCTTTAACACAGCGTATATCCTCTACATCTATTAATTTCAGGTGTCACATGTGTCGTATCTAGTTGAAAGATAAATGAAGTACATGCAGCCGCGTTCCTAGCCACGGTACAATATTTAGATAACTGTTCGCTTCAAGATGTCACGACTTACGAGCGGCCAGGAAGTCACCGCGGGGATGACGTTTCCAAGATGATCTCGCGAAGACGGAGAGGCGTAACAGTCCGCGGCGATCGTAGAGTCGCGTTGCTCTCTTGGCTCTTTCATCGAGACGCAACAAACTCACGCGGTTGTCCCGTGGCCGTTTTCTCTCAACGTTTCCGGCAACGCAGCAACGCGCGCGTTCCGGACCGATAAATAAGCGGTGAATAGTCTCCGCTTCGGCCGCGAAGGATAGACGCCTTTCTCCGCAAGATATGATTGATCGCGCATCGGTCTTTCGCGTGCGTGCGCGCGAGTGCTCTTTCTCTTATAGATAACGCATGCCCGGTAATATTATTATATTCCGACGTATGTGTATATACGGCTGCGGTGATTCCACGACGCGACGACTATCGACAGACACTTTGAATCGGTCGCTGCCTGGCTGGAAAGCACCGCGACATAATAAGCCTATTGTAAGGAGTTCGATCCACGCGTTGCACGGACAATCCTTTTCCTCTCCGCCTGCTCGGCGCCACGTCGCGTGGGAAATCGATCATGTTCAAGATACAAGCAAACTCGACCGCGAGTAGAATGCTCGAACATCATTAAATCGATCTTTCAGCTTTCCACGATAGTGAAAGGACGCGATCGCGATCACCGCGTGTCGTTGTAGAGCGACGATCCAGAAAAGGAGTGTCCCGGCGATGTACCGAGATCGCGGTGATCTCGATTACCTTCTCGAATGACCTCGCGAGATTCATGTCGTCTGTGGACCGTATTGCGGTAAATACGATATTGGCCGGCGATACTCTCAGATTGAACTGGTCGATCGGCGGGAAGGAAGATAAGGAAAAGACAATGAGAACGATTGAGAGCGGATATATGCGAGAGCGTGTGCCATAAGAGTAAAGCGACGATGAAGGGCAGAGGAAAGAACGCGGACGGGGAGCTCGTAACCGTGCCGCAGCTATTTCTGAATCTTTAGTCGGTTTACAAGTAGCGGGGTCACGGGCCGCTCCATAAAGAAGCATGACTTACATTGCTGCTATGTGGGCGCGCACCACGAAAGTCTGCCATCTATCTCCAAGGTTCGCCCAACCTCCCGCCTCTGGATGCCCATCCGTTGTTCCGCCGCTCTCTGGAAGAAAGGAAGGTGGAGGATCAGCGCAAGAAGTCTGGGCTTTTGCCGGTCAGAAGAATATAAAGAAAGAGAGAGAGAGAGAACGGTCTGGCTCCGCCATAGCATCGTCGTCGCGACCGACGCATAGATAGTAAACGACCTCACTGATCCCTTACGCGAAATCCTCGTCGATTTACGCTACCTCTTGGTGAATGCAATCGATTCTTTTTATGTTGCGGTATCAATTGTAAATATGAAATAAGAATTATATAGTGATACGTACATAAGTTTTTTTCGTGCAGTAACATTAAATACGATATAAAAACAAGCGATTGTTAGTATCGAATGGCAGAATTCTGATATCGTAAATAATCAAAATAATAAATATATATTGCTATTTATAAGATAAGATTTTCAAAAATATTAAATATTATAGATAAAACATTAGAGTATTGTGATATTAATTTCTACTTGAAAAGCTAAAGAATATCATTTTCGAAAAGATGCAAAATCATAGTTTGCTTACTAGTCGATATTTTCCAGACTCACAGTGACTTGCAATTTGAAGCCATTCTCGCAAGAAGCGAAAGCAAAAAAAAACGTATACATGAAGAACGAAAGACAAATAAGCAGACAAATAGCGCAAGGAACATCTCCTCGGTCAATAGTCCAAGCTACGTGCGAGGGAAGAAACGCCTATCTCGAGTTTCGCAGCCACGCTGTCTGGGTGGTGAGAGAGAAAGAGAGAAGAGAGGCGCGAGGAGACAAAACGGGGATCTTCTCCGTAGCGCGGATGCCACGCGCGACTATAACAGACTATAAGGAAGAACCTCTTAATCGGGGACCCGGACCTCTGCAGGGCACCGAGGTCTTACCCTCGTGGCTCACCCAACGGCGCGGTGTATCTCGACGGGGCTGACCCCCAACCCCACCACACGCCGTCACCCACGGGCCATCATCGTCGATCACCAGCGGAAGAAGAACGCGCCTCCAGGCGCTTCTCGGTTCACTTCCCATCGGCTTTGCCCCGCATTCGTGTAATCAGCCGACGATGACCCTTTAGTGCCCAGAGCGTGTATACCCAAGGCAACTGGACGATCGCTCGTGCGTCGCACGAGCGAACTCGTGCCGCTCTTCTCTCTCGATTAAGCGCCAGATGCGACTCACGCGACTCTGAGATGTAACATATACATCGTATACTTTCGAGAAGTCCGCTGAGTAGTCGCAGCAATTAACCGTCTATTATTTATGAATTACATTTTTTAAATCGATAAAAAAATAGAAGCATATATGAAAATTTTACATGGAAAATAATATAGGAAAAATTAATTAAAATCTTTCATCGTTTTTGTGTTTGTACAATGAAATGTTTCTGGCTTATACATATGTTCCGTATATTCTTTCTCATTTTCTTAATGTAAAATATTTCAACAGTATACATCTAATCTAATTAAAATAAATTTTTATAATTTTTTAATAATTCACTCAATTATTTACTGCGTTAAATTCGCTATCAAGTTGAAAAATCAATAAAATCCCGAGTAAATCTCGCGGCAAAATGTATCGACAATATTCATCTGCTGCGTAAGTCTCATGCTCGCAACGGCTTCACCATTTGGAATCCTTGGATTCCATTTGGAATTTGCAATCCTTTTTTCATAGGTACCATTGACGACGCGCGGTTTCGCGGATCGAAACTCTATCGCTAATTCGGCCAGCTTATTCCTTCTCCCGAATCCATTTTACGATTTTTTTCCTAAGTCAGCCGTGAGGATGGAATCCCATCTACTCCTGTCGCAACTACCTACACCAGCGAGACTTCACGTCAGTTTTTTAATCCTGTGCCGACGTGGTCAACTTTTTTCTTTCGACTAATTCTATACCGAAGCCGCCTATCCTATTCTAGTCTCATTCCTTTAACTCTCTTCTTCCGGCCTGCGACGGTCACATAAATATCTTGTGGAAGATATCCGTTCTACGGTACGTAATAAAATATGCCGGTCGCATCGTAAATTTCGACCGAACATAGGTATTTGCAAACTTGTGGGCTAAGCAACTATATTTCATCGAAACAACGACGTCGCGATGTGATCAATATGGACAAGAAATCATCAAGACAATCAACGTTGACTTTTGCTCTCGCAGAAAATTCGACTGCTTGATCATTATGTAATTATCTTGTCTGAGACACAATAAATTACAATTTTTAATTTAACAATATAATCTTGCCATTTCGTTTAAATATGAAATTTAAAGGATGTGAATAAAAGATAAGGCTTTAATCTAAAAGTTTTTAAATATTCAATAAAGATAATTAATTAATAGCTGTTAAAAAAATGAAGCAATATACACGTAATTCAGCATGAAGATAGAACAATCAGATTATGCGAAAAAGAAAGAGATTAAATATTTTTACACATATTTATAATATTTTCTTTCTAATAACGCTAAAGGAAGAATTCTTTTTTTAATAACAAGTCATTTTTCAAATAAAGTCTTACAAACTTATCTTGAGATGCTAGATCTTGACAGCTATAAACTACAATAAATTATAGATAAATCTGCGTCAAAAGTGTTGAAAAAGAAAAAAGTTCAGTTAATAAAGCCATAAATAAACGATGATAATGCCTACTCACTAATTTTCATCGTCTTCCAATTCTCTTCTCATTGCTTCATACTTATCGCTATTTACGCGCGACCATTTTCCCCAATATCAGGCGGTCCTTTATAACGCGAGAATTACAGGAAAGTGCCACACGTAGAGAAAGCGAGAGGGAAGCAACCGCGCAGTGGCACGGTCCAGTAGATGCACAATGTACCAGAGGGACCACGAAGACAACAAATCCATCATCTCCGGTGGGAGAGAGGCTGAAAGGGCTTCACCGCGGTAGCGCACTCTGTGTAATTGTTGCCCCGGCCCCCGGTGGCCCGGTCTCTACCCCCATACCATCCCTGATGGGCTGCTATTCTCTCTCTCTTCCCCTCCTTCTATCATCATCGCCATCGCCATCGTCGTCGTCGTCGTCTTTGTCGTAGCCTCATTCTTGATACTTCAACTACTACGTTTATATATATTACCAAGTTTTACAAACGTTTAAAATATAACCTTTGAGACAGAGATAGGCTACCGAGAAGGAAACGGAGAACAAGAGAGAACAGCGGGGAGGGGATTAAAGGGGTATCGGAGATACGGTAGTGTTGCGGTGTACCGGTTCCATTGTTCATCTACCACAATTCATGCGGCTTCGGGTCTCCCACGTTGCTCCTCTCTCTCTTTCTCCCAAAATCTCCGTTCCTATCACGGCTTTTTTTCTTTTTCTCTCACATTTACATCGGGCATTACGTATGTGCCTCCGTGCGATGACACGGGCCATTGAATACCCGACTTTCGTGCGCTCTTCTCTGTTCTTCCCCCGTTCCACCCTCGTACGGATCGACTCTCCAACCTCTCGACCAACTCTCTTCCCACCCTCTTTCACTTTCCGCTCGCGAACAAACGTGGACGCAAAAGAAGTATCCTTGAATGAGCGGTACCTACGGATACTATGGAGTTTCCCTGTTATTAGCATCCACTCTGTCTCTCAGTGCGCGGCCACGAAACGAGAGTCGAGCAGTCATTATGGAGATTGAAACACCGTTCGAGCGATGCGTTCGTTTGTCCCTTTTCCCTCCTTCCTTTCGTATGCCTCGTTCTCGTTTCCATTCTCGTTTGCTCATTCGAGGTCGCGTAATCATGCGAACAGATAAAATCGCGTGACGAGTAATGCGAAAAACATTTTTTCAACAGCGACAATTTTACGGATAAATTCTAAGTGGTCTTTAAAGACAACTATTAAAAAGAGCTTTAAGACATTTCATAAATTTAAAATTGTTCAGATCTTAAAATTTTCTAATCGTTAAGTGCTAGAATGTAATCAAGATAAGAGAAAATAATATTTGTATTCAACGTAATAAATAATGGTATACAACGTTATAAATAATACGAGTCTTTTTTTTCTCAACTAAATAGACAAAGATACGCTTTTCTTTCTTTTTTTTTACAAATATCAAATTTATATATAAAGAATTTGATTATCTAATATTTCTTAAAATGAAATATAAAAATCTTAAAAAATTTAATTTGCTAATATCCTTGTGGTTCAAACTTCTCCGCTTATAGTATCGAATTTGAAAGAATTTTGACTTCTTCATAACTATTTTGAAATAGCTGACATATTCATGCTTAGTTTCTTGACGGCATAAACATGATGATTTACGCGACGTCCGATGGTTATCCGATAACTCATCCTATACGAATGCGTGGATGGAATATGTGGAGTCTCGTAATCCGTCAGCGACGGTTGCAGCAATACGACGAGAACCGTCATTAGTCAAGAATGCGTTGACTACAGTACCTATTCTAGCATTGCGTATCATAATAGCTCTGCGTTATTCGCATGCACTGCCATCATTTGTAAAAGCGAAATCTTTTTGTTAACGGTAAAAATTAATCATCGCATAATAATATAAAATACAATAGTTTAATATATATATTCAATCAGAAAATCGTGTCTCGTTTTACAATATTTTTAAATTACATACTTTTAAATATCACGAGAAATCGAAAAAAAAAAATATTATGAATTTCAGTATAAAGTGCACAAATAAAATATACAAGTAAAAATGTACAAATAAAAGATTTGTAAAATATTTTAGTCAACAAATTTGTACTTTCTTAATGTACTCAATGTACTTGTCATAAATTAAAGAAACGAGAAAATAAAATCATTTGTAAAACAAGAGAATATCTTGCTTCCATGTAAATGTATATAAATTTAATTATTAACAACGATATATCTCAATGATTCAACATGCGAGAGTTACCGTCTCGTAAATCCTAATTTCAAGACAATTTCATCAGATTATCATATCTCAAAAGACGCGCAATTATGGAAATGGCATTCTCAGCAGCTTCCTAAGAAGGTACACTACCAAGAATGGTCGCACGCGTACCCCTAGAAGTCCTAATTAAACAGAATCCCAATCTCAAAAGTTCCAGAAGACTCACAAATTTCATAACTGACAACGCAATTTCTTAACGGCGCGCGCGAGTTGCATCTTCGCTATTTTTAATCTAAACAATTTCACTGGCACTTGCAGTTTCAGTAGTCGCAGCTCCGCGAACGGACACGTGTCCCACGTCTGGGTCTTCACGCACGAGAGAGGCCCGTCGTGCCCGTGACAGCCTAAGGATCCTTCCCTGGGCTTGGACATGCAATTAACCGCCGGCTACACTTCTCCAGGACGAGCGGGGTGAGAGAGCAGCGATTCTCAACCGGTTAATTCGCGGTGCGATATTGGATTCGGATGGTCAGGGTACCTTCGGGGCCTTTTCGCCGCTCAGGAGAGACACGGCCGGGGCTTCAAGCCGCGCCAAGATACCCATCCCCATAAAAGCTTCCATGCATGTCAAGCATTATACGACCACGTTACTATTAAATACGTCAAAGCCCCGTATGTTTATTGCATATTGGATGCCGTGCACTTCGGCTCACCCTGCCGGTCCTCGTCCCCGACTCGTAACCCGAACCGATCGCCATTGTCGGTAAGGGACTCGTCGTGAGCTCTCTCGGACTCGCGCTCTTTCTTTCACTCGCCATCATCGTCCTTTGCCTTCAACCCACCGATCCTTCGTTCACCGCCTCGACGGAAATGACCTCGGTGCTGTCTCCACGCGTCTGCTGCGACGACCGGCCGTTCACGATCTCGCACGTCGATGTATCGATAGAAGCCACAGGATGCGTTGTAAATTACTTTGCAGTGCTCAGTCAATGTCAATCGCGCCAAAATGTTTCGAGGATAGTCGGCCTTCGATTACCTCGCGATGAACTAAATACCTACATTTTTCTTTCAAGGAAGAAATATTATACACAGAATGTATAATTATCTTTTTTTTTATATATATTCTTTCAGCTAATTTGTTAGCAAAGTATTTTTCCTCGCAATATCAAAGTGTGTTAAAATATCTTTTTCCAAAAACATGTTTCCTGGAATGACACTTTTCAATCTTGAAGTTAAAAAATTTTGGAACAATAATATAATGTTTTATAAAAATTGTACAGAGTTTGTTTTGGAATGTGTAAACTTTAATAAAAAAGCAATTACTTAAGATTTTTATTCAAAGTTCCTTTTTGTCCGAGTGTTAACTATCGAATATTAACTACAGAGGATGACATTTTCGCTTTCTCTCCGTCAATTCGAGATATCTCGATGAAACGTGAGATCCACGGACACCCCGTCATGGATAATGCCGCGGGGTTTGACCGAAAAAACGCTCAAGTCCGCTCTTATTATTCAGGATTTCGGGCCGTTCGACGGAGATATGGTAAATTATGCATCATGGTCAGTCCCGCGGCGTCGCGCCGCGCCGGCTTTTTCCCATGCATGCCATGCATATGCCGGGTGATAGATGGATGTGTCAATTTCATCGGGGCTTGGTATCGATACGAGCCAGGGTTATCTTCATCGACTCGAAGATTACGATACGCTTGCTCGCTCGCGCATCTAGACACGAGCGAGCGAGTCATTTTCCTCGGAGCGATAAATCTACCGCCAATACCGATATAGCCGGAGCTAACGCTGAATCCGCCATGAACGAACCGATCACTGAACGTTGTTATTCTATTCGGACATTTTTTGCCGCTTGTTGTCGTGAAAAAATCGCAGAATTGTATTCTATTCTGCTGAATACGACGCGATTAAATTTTTGCTGATTTTATCAATAGTTTTAAATAAGTGTAAATTTAAAAACAGCTACAATTACAATATCTTCGCGGATTATTATTGTAAAAAAATTATTATTGTAAAAAAATTATTAAATTAAGAAAGATTATTATTGTAAATTAAAATAAGAAAAATTCAAATAAATACTTTTAGTATACCGAGAGAAAAGTGTTAAGTATTTGTGTGATTATAATCGCATGACAAAATAATTATAGTTATACACTGAGAAAAATTTCTAGTTGATAATATCAGAACGAGTCTGATAATATCAATCAAAATTCTAGTTATCTCAACTAGAACTATAATAGATTTCAGACTCTTTGTCCAATATATATATAATAGCTCTATTTTTATAATTATATTACTGCTAACGTTAGCAATAATAATTGCATTTATACTTCTACCAAAAAATATAGTTGGCACTGAAAATAATTATAAAATATAAATTATGGTTAAATCACAGTAATTGCAACCATTATTTCTCTCTGTGTTTCAGCATATTTCAGGTTTCATGATAAAATTATTATAGTTATTACTCGATACTAAAATCTGTTTATATCAGTTTCTGACACAAGTGAAAGAGTGATTTCGGTGCATCTGATTTTCAAGACATAAATCGCGCATACGACGCTACTTCAGGACGAGTAGAACGATCTGTGTAGAGCAAGCGAGGAGGCCGTCCCCCTTCCTCCTCGAGACCACTATCGTAAAGTCGAAGCTTTATCACCTGCCGTCATCCGCCCGCGACGTAGATGAAAATCTCCCCTACCTCGGCAGGTTTTTTTTCAAAGGTCGTGACTACTTGTTAAACGTCGTCCGCCGACTCTCCACTTACGCACGGCACTTACGATAGCATCGATGCCGCCGCGACTGGCTGATCTCAGTTTCATTTAATTTTTCTATTAAAATACGTTTACATTACTATCGGTTTCAATGGCTTGCTTTTATTGTGATTTAATCGAATGGAATCGAAGCAAAGTTGTTTTCAAGAGTAAAACGTCTTAAATATATTTTTAACAAAAAAACACGAATAAAAATTTCATTATCGTTCCATACTGATTTCATTATATTAATATTAAAATTTCTTTATATTTAATATTAGATTTAATACTACCCGAGTGGAAATGTATCTGGGCGTTCCAATGTTCTATATTGGGCCCCGTGGAGAAGGTCATGGCACGCCAGTATCGGAAATCTAGCCGGGCGCTATCTAGTATTTCATCTAGGCGCTAGATAGAATTATGCTAACAGAATTATGGGTGCCAAGATGGGAAAACTAGCCGGAGGCTAGCTAGCGCCCGGCCAGTGAGGCAGGATCATAATAACCAGGTAGAAATATAAGGGTATACTCTTGCGCATGGCCACGCCCACTGTCCAATCAAAATATGTAGCAAGCATACGTCATCATTAAGCGCGAAATTCGAACGTATGCTTTTAAGCATGCCTTTCAATCCGACTCATTTTTTATCTTATGATGATAATTTCCGCATCCTTTAACCGCACGTATTTTAAATGAGAAATTACTCGACTTTGCACTATAGAATTTATTCGGCATGTGCTGTAGATGTGTTGGCGACATGGCGACCATATTACATTGACACGAACCGCTCCGGATATAGCCGAAGGCTGGCCGAATGTGAGCCGTATGCTTGATACATGCGCAGTGGTCTACCACTGATACCCTTATACTTCTATCATGATAATAACCATTTTTTAATATATAACTATTGTTATTCAATAATATGAAGTAAGAAGTAAGAATAAGAAATTGACCAATCACGGTTGATATATCGACGACAGTATTCTTCTCACAATCGACTGTGATTGATCAATTTCTTATTCTTACTTCTTACTCCGTGAATTATAGACGACGCATTATGCGTTTAAAATTTATTTTAAATCTAACTAGATTACCCTGTCCCTTCCTATAGATAGTGACTAAACAGATTTAATATCTTGAGGCAACACACTGCCTCGTGATCAAGACCTAGACTAGACAGTTTTCTCAAATTTCAGCGGCACCACCTCGCGAACCAGGACCTAGACAATTTTCCAATATTGGGGCTGGTCATTATTGCCGTTACCGCTCAGTATAGCCCCAGGCTAGCCTTCCAATATAGCGCCTACATTAACTCGTGGAAAACTAGATGGGGCCCATATAGCGCCAGGTCGTAATTTCCACCCAGGTACATTATTTAATATTAAAGTATCTTTAAATTTTCTCTATTATTTTTTATTTGATAAAAGGTGTACCATAAATGTTCTGAAATATCTAACTGTATACTGCAAAGTAAATTTTATTTGTAAGCTGTTATTTTAGGCCAATGAATATAAGTATTACAGCGTAATCTGTCATGTAGAAACTTTATGCACTCTCTAACTTGGCACATTTCGTTATGGAAATGTTTCCAACTTATGAATACTGGCAACGGCCGTGCGAAACTCTCGTCGATTCTCTTTTGCTCTCTTTTTCTCTCTTCTTTCTTTGCATTCCTATAAACGCTCAGTTGAACGTGTCAACGCGGATTACAGCACGCCCAAAACACAATGACAAGCTCCTCGGGACCCTGCACCGAGGTCGGGTCACTCGTCGGATGGGCCCTACGAAGGGCGCGCGGTGTTCTCGGTACAAAATACTACTCGTGCAGAATATTCAATAGAGCAAAAGAAATTAGAGCAGGGTGAAACCGACCGTGCCTATTAATCAGTTACCTTTTTATAAGGTCTGAGGTCAGTAAACTATATCGCAATTTCTACTAATAAATAGGCAGTAAAACAATATTTCTAATAATTGCTCCTGAAAATATATTATAGATATTTGTGTGGGCATGTTTATCATGTTTTAAATGTATCTTTTTTAAAAAATCTAAATATCTTTCTTATAATTAATTAACATAAAATAATGTATAACAAAATAAATTTCAAAATAATATATCCAATAATATAAAACGTTATTATATAAAGATAAATGAAAAATCTTTGCAATTTGATTATACTTTAATAGAAATGAAAAAATTATTAAACATATTTGTATACATTCCTAATTAATGATAATATATTTATCTACATTAAAATTATAAAAAGTAAAAATAAATATGCTTATAAAATCAAAGATTCTTGGAAAATTTCTAGTGGAAATTTGAGCGCCATTAAAATTCCAGCTACAAGAAATTTTCATTAAAATAATATTTCATATATTGTATAGGTATTCAAAATTTTCTCTATAATTTATGTGATATAATTTGTTTTTCTTTTGTTTTATTTGTCACATTTGTTGTATTCACATATACAGAGGAAATCTACGATTCCGCATAATTTTAAATTGCCAGTTCATGTTGTACTTTATTTTATAACAGCATCAGGTGAAATACACCTGATGTAAATAAAAGTATACAAAATTATTTTTTCACATTACTTATAAAAAGTTACCGACCCTGTGTATCATTATATTTATCGGCTGCCGACGGTTTGTCTTCATTGCGGTCAATCGCGACCCGAAAAAGATTCGATGCAACGGCACACGGTGCCGTTCGCTTTCGTTGGGGAACTTCTACAGCCACACTTGCATACGTAATAATGGAATAAAGCCGAGGGGTGCCACGCCGCCTTTATGCGGGAAATTTACTATAAAGCTGGCAAAATCACCGACGACGAATCGCCCCTCTGCTCGACCGGCATACGAAACCCAAATGGTCATCGTAAATAGAAAATCCGTTTTTTTTCCTCTCCCTCTCGACCGCATATGCGAAAAATGCCGGAGTTTATTCATATTATGTCGTTGCCTCGTCGCAAGCAACGTACGGATCGAGCTTTTCGTTAAAGGGACTGCCATATTCCCCCGGTCGTTCGCTCGTATTTTGCACCCGCGTAAAGCACCATCGCGAAATCGTTATCGTTTACATACCGCGGGAGTAGTTTATCCTCGACCATATCTCGTGCCCATTTTTGCATCGGAATTCGGTATTATTCGAATAATTTAGTATCGCCATTTGCCTGAATAATTATACAAACAACTATTTTGAGAATATGTTCGTATAATTAACCATTAGGTATCGCAAATTAGTCGAATATATACGAATAATTTAATTTTATATATTTATGAGACTAATTAATAACTATTTTATACGTAAATATTTTTTTTAGTATATTGTAGTCCGCAACACAATTCTGCGAGAATAAAAAGAGTGGATTTTTCTATATTCATATATTTTAAAATGATAATTGTATTTTTACTTTAATTCAACTGTCTTCGCATGTTATTCATTTACCGCTTCTATATATATAAATGTGTACAGACTTTAATTTCCGTGATTTCCCACCCTTGTATTAATCTAGTAGCCGTCATACGAATTTCCATTTCACAAGCAAAAACTAGACATCTAATTTTATTTTGATTTTTAGGTCATGTATTAAAAATAAAAAATTTTGTAATGATATTTTTTTATAAAATATGATTAGGAAAAAGAAAAAATCAAAAGATTGAGCAATAACTACTAGTATAGTTTTCGCAAAATTGAAAACATGATACTAAAACAATATTTTACAATAAAACTATGTCTTTATGTGTTTAGAAAATAAATATATCTATCTATATATGCAAAAAAATAGTGATAATTATTATTTTTATAACAAAAGAAAAGAGTTATTACCAGTAAAAATAATTCTGGCGTCTTTATTTAAATATTAAAAAGAAATAAAAATAAAAATACTTTTAATTAAAGAAAAGATTTAAAAGAATTTAAAAGAAAATTGTCAGTTATTCTATAATCCTGTAAAATTAGACAGAAAAGTGACGATAAGTACTCACAGCCTATGATTTTCCTCGCATAAGCGATCATATTTTCGCTGCGTGTTTCAACCTTATTACATCGTTCTGAAATAATGATAAATGATATAACGACCGATGCACCGCATGATTAGAGCGATGCGACAAGGGACGAAAGGAGAAAGATAGAGAAACACAGAATAAGCACCGTGTAACATGGAATTAATTTCCATAGCGCGTCGGGCCGGGGTTTCAATGAATAACAATAAAGCGCGAGAGCATACGACACCGCACGGCATGCCCACAATCCGGGGCAGATCGTTACGCGCGACATTAACTTTCGGCTTAGCCTCGTTTATGCAAATCCCGCCGGGGCATCTGTTTTCGCCTGCAGTCCGCGAAATGCGTTTTTCGCTCTCGTAACCCGTTCAGCGCGGTGGCTCCGTTTATTTTATTATAATCTTTTTTTTTCCCATCGTCCGACCAAGACCGTCCGTTCGATGCGACCACCGGTCAATCTTGACGTCATCGTCTTTCTTACCCTCACAGGCCCCGCGTGCAGAAGCCTCGTGTGCATTCTCCGTTGTCCGTCGTCGTCCGTCGTCCTGAGTTCACGGGTTCAGACAGATGCGAGCTGAGCGCTAACGAGAACAATTAGGAGTTCCACTTTGCGCTCTCTAGGCGCTCTCGGTTCCCTCTAAAAATAAACACGGCCACTTAATGGCTCGCTCCGTCATAACTCGTGCAGATGCGAGCCCGTCTTATATTATTCCCACGAACGGCCCCGCGTTTCTCCGAATGCACCACCAAAGTGCTATCAATCTCACTCCCTCTTTGTCCCTTTCTTTCTCTCTTATGTTCTCTTGCCGACTTTCGACGACGGCTTCCACGCGCGACGTCTTTATCGGAGATCGTGGAATCGCCACGAGCCCGGCTAAAAATATTTTATGAACAAAAATTGGCAGACACCCGCACGCGCGAGATGCACTAAGAATACGATCTGACAACTCGGAGTTCTTGTAGTTCCTCAAATACTCATTAACACTGGAAAAAGAGTTTAATTGTATTAATTGGAACTCTGGTTGAAAATGGACAAATCAGAATTTTCTGATTAAATCTATTATAATTCTAGTTGAGATAATCAGAATTCCGACTGACATGATCAGAATTTTCTAGCACGTTCACTTTCAAACAGAAATTTTTCTCAGTGAACGAATATTAAAATAACGATCAATTTATAAAGATTCATAACAACTAAGAATGAGATATAACACGATTCGTAGAAACTGAGAATGATGTAATAGGAGGAAAAATGTGGACAAAAACTAGTGGATGCAATACAGTTTAATTAAAAGGAACAGATTTTTGTAGTTTCCTAAGATTGCACAGATCGTCCCACACACATACACAACATATTCTAATTATTAATATATATTAATTAACATACTTAAATAAGCAATTTTATTTAAATATGTATCCATGATATAACTATCGTCTTCTTGGAAATTTTAATACGATCGGTATTCAAAACTATTTAACTTGATCGGAAAACGAGAACTCACGGACGTCACTTGCGTTATTAAAAAAGCGATAAGTAATAACAGTTATCAGGCCATTCTCGACTCGATGATGCGTTTAGCGGCTCAGTTTTTTCCCCGTCGTGAGCCTTATCCGACCGTCGATATACTTATCTACGGTAATAATTCACCGAGACGGCAAGCTTTCGGTCCTCCGAGGAGCCGTACTTAACGATCTTCTATGATTCAATTCTTGTCGCAAAACTGCTGTGAGATCTTCCTAGAGACTATACTTGACGAATATATTTTATTTTTCTTATTTAAAATATACAAAAATACAGGTCACAAATGCTATGATCAGTTCTATTTATAGATGTTTACAAGCACCAGCAAATATCTATTTTTCTGATCGAGTTAAAATAATTGATTAATTGGGAATAATGTTCGTTACATTAATTAATAATTTGATATAAAATTACAAGGAAGAAAAGATTTGGTTAAGTTTTATTAGCAAGATAAAACTCAGTTAAAGTTGGAAAGCTTAGTGCTATGCAAGCGGCAGGATTGTTTTTGATATACTCAGATAGCAGATATCTTCGAGTAATTGTATCTAATGGCAGCAACTGATATCACTGAGTATAACCGCGTGCTACGAACAGAGCATACTATGCTCGGAATGTGTATTTAACTGTCTGTTTAATTGGGCCTAATGGAGCGGTATTAGCTATCTGTGCGAGTATTACGCGTCGAGTATCGCGTCTTGGGTACATCGCCAGGAGTTCTGTAGTTGCCTCTCTTGTTCTTCCTAATCTTGATGACATACTTTTCTGAGAGCGTTCTTTTAACTTCTATGAAATCTTTATTTCTAAATTATATCTGACGCAAAGAAATATATCTTAAATATATCTTAAACTTTACGTAAAATATTAATGGTTAGTGAGAACGCATGACACTAAAATAAACATATTCCGAAAATATAATTATGAGAGAAATTAAAATTAATAATGAATTGAATTGAAAAAAATAATTAATTTTTTAATTAGAATTTTTTTATAAAAAATACGAATTTTTATTTGAAGTGATTATCACAAAGAAATTATCACAGAAAAAGCAAAGATCTAATTTTATTGAATAATATTTGATAGAGATTTAATTGATAAATAATTAAATATATTTCAAGAGAGAAAGAGAGAGAGAGAGAGAGAGAGATAAAAAAGATAGCAACACAAATAATAATTCATTTTTTGTATTTAATATTTTTTATTGTATTCGTATTTCAAAAAATTATTACGTCTATAATAATTTCTTTAAGACTATATCTATGATATTTTAAGAAATTTTTAAAATATTTCATTCTTAAAAATCTTCAAATAGTTCATCTTTTGCAAATACATCTATTTACAATTTAGAAAAAGAAGATTTAAATATAATTCATCGAAATAGCTTAAGAAGTTTCGGCGGAATCAGGCGTACTGTCATTATAGTCGTAGAACGCGAAAGTGTGACAAATGGCAAACAGTAAAGACGATTATCTTGACGGAGCCCAGCGGCCAATGTCCGCGTATCGTATTATATCTTGTTCGACGCGCGAAACGAAACAGTCAGAGTCCAGTAAAAAGAACGTATCCACACGCGCGAGTACTTAGGTTCTTCTTATTTACAGCGGCTAAAACGTCCGAAAAGCAATGAAAATGAAAGATGTTGAAGAAGAAAAAAAGATACGTAGAAATTGTAATGAAATAGAACGAAGAAGAGAGAAAAAGAAATCGACGAACGAATCGAATCAGTTAGAGAAAGAGGAGAATGGGGTTTATAGATGGCTCGACAAGTAGCCGTTGGTCGTTCGGCGTTGTTTCGACGTCGTAATCATCAATTTCGTCTCATGAATTCCGATGCCCATTTCGAGAATGAAAGAGAGTGCAAAGGGGTCCGGAGGAAGGTGCGATGGCTCAAGAAATAGATGCCAACCTGGGGTGCCAGACTGTAAGGAGAAGAAAGGGATGAAATAAACGAACGAGAGAAAAGGAAAGAAAGAAACTCCGGTACAGTACGTGAAAGGCACGCGAAATTCTCCTGCAACCGCAACAAGAGCAAGAAAGGTTGAAAACAATTGCGGAATAGCCGTGGTCGATGCGACAGGATGATCAGGGGAAGAAGGGAGAGAGAACGACATGGTAAAGAAGCGATGAGAAGAGACTTAAGAGAGAAAGAAACAGAAAATGGTAAGTCCAGACGAAAACGAGAAGAGCGAAACAAGAGGAACAACAAAGGGGACAGGGTAACGGGGAGGACACAGTGGCGCGGGTGTACAGAGAGTTATGGTTATCGCTAGTGAGTGTACCACCTCCTCCAAAGGAGCTCCCATGTGTCTACAGAAGAGAAGAAGCTCCCGTGGCGCGGAAAGGGTGCGCGGGAGGCGGTTGAGAAGAAAAGAGCCAGAGGAAAGAGAGAGAGAGGGAACCACAACGGGGAGAAGACAGGAACTTACTTGGAAGCGAATGTAACTTTATTGTGAACTTATCGCTGTCAGAAGGCAAACAATGGTCCGATCTTCGCACCATCTGCCCCTGCCATCTTTACCTCCACCTCGCGTAGTTCTTTGCTCCCCCTTCGTCTCTCTCTTACCCTCCCCCACCGCCGAGGAAGTTCGAAGGAGAGCCCGGCGCCGCGGTATCGCCGCATCGCATCTATCGCGCAGACCCGGACCAGCAGAGAGAGCTTACCAATATGTAAACGAGTCGCCGACGGGCACCACCATCACCCCGCTGATCCCCCACCTATCTGTATATATCGACACTATATTGGGGGACAGATATCTCGCATGCCGGCCACATTTTTTCAAACCCCCATACTCGTCCCTGACTCGCCTTCTCTTCGAATGCAACCCCCGGTGAACCACACGCTCCCTCGCGACATTCCAATTACGAATTCGACACCGACGCGGTCCGTGTCTCCCGATTTCGGAAACACACGTATCGTCCCCCTCGTGAATGTATTTGTTGGCTGATCGCACCCCACCATAAGACTCCCAAACAGTGAGTACTCGTAAAAAGTTGGTTCGAATTTTAAGGTATAAATATTCAACGATCATAATTTCAGATAATAAGCATCACCTTTTTTGGTTTATAATATATAATTCAAAGTTGTCAATTTATCTTGAAATTCCATAACTTTGCTCTGATTTCCAGACAAAATTTCATGATTTTCCCTGATGGTTTAAATATTTTGAAATTTTTTGTATTTTCATTCTGATTTGGAAACCATACCTATATATTAATATATTTAATTCTTTCTGTTCATTTTAAAAGTTTACAAAAATATCAATGAAGATCACGGTTGGTGGATTCTCGTTAGTAAACGGACAGCCGATCGTTCACGCACTAATCAGTCTCAGGGGGCTCCGTTCCCCAATTTCCGACACAACCTTCCGTTTCACGGAAATCCGAGACGTGACGAATCGCGAGGACGTGTCGCAAGCAGCTATTTACGAAGCGCAACACACTGAGGATTCGATAGTGTAACGGTCCGTTGGATCATCGTTTTCTCACGAGCGACACTTTTGGTTCTCGGGGGACACTATATCCTCCCGTTTACCCGGTGATTTTTCAGGGATCGATGTTAGAATCGAGAGAGCAGATGATGTGTCAAAACTGTAAAATGTTTTACTATATGATTATTTTCGATCGCATATCATATAGTTTTTGCATCATGGATTTAGTCGATGAAATAAAAATATTATAATATTTCAAAAACTAGATATTAATGAAAATTTTTTTATCGCAAATTAATTTAAAAGTGCTCGAACAAAAACTTATTTTCCATATACAGGTGTTTGTTTTAGTTAAAGTGTATCATGTCCCGTATTCCGAATGCAGGAATTTCGAATCACTCTGTATATCATTGTTTTCTAAATAATTCAATTTACCATTACTTCTAATCATCAACATGTAACTATTTGTTTAAACATTAGTTTTGTTAAAAAAGAAAAAATAAGTTAAGTAAATAAATTTCTACGTAAAATGTATAATTAAATATTCAACGACGAAAATAAAAAAATGCATTGATTTTTAATCTACTATATGTATAGAAAATGCAAATTAATTTAATTTAAAGTTAACAAATAGGTTCTGGATTAACGGTGTATCGCATGCGCCAGGGAACTGATTTTGTATGCTCATAAACGCCGCATCAAGATTCCGAACGTTGTATTAAAAAACCGACAATTCCAAACGATCGCTCGCTAAGCTTAAGACACCTGTTGGCTGTATCATCGCTGGTTTTAAGGCGGTGTATTCTTAATTGGCATGCCTACCAGGCATTCGACAACAGCACAAATGCCAAAAGCATCGATTTGCTAAAATAGCTCGTAAATGATACAGTTTACGTTTTAACGTAAACTGCCGCCGTAAAACGAGAAGTGGTCGTTTCCGCGCTGCGTGCTGCGTGTCTCGAAGCTGTACTTATATTTCACTGCTCTTAACTTGTGCTTGACGATAACAGCTAGGATGTTTGTAATTCCTTCAGTATATAGTTTTTTTTTATCGAATTTCAAGTATTTACTAAAATAACGTTTCTTTAACAAAATTTTCTAATATTTCTATTTATTACCTACATAGGTACTATAAATTACAAAAATATTTAAATACTGTAAAATCTTGAGGATTGTATATGCAGCTTTCAAATATTTTTGTAATTTTTTTCAAATAGTTATTGGTGTATATATATAAACGGCTAAATTTATTCTATTAGTATTACTGAAATTTTAAGATATAGATAGAAAAGAATTAAACATACATTGTAACTTATGAATATAAAGCATATGTATCCTTTTTCCCTGTTCAAGAATTATTGAATGATCCCATTGATTTTTTCGAAAGATCACGATGATTTGAAATATAATGAAGTTTCACGGACGAATTAAAGGCGATTTCTGTACGCGTACCGTCATTTCATCGTCTAATTAAGGCCCGACTCGAGCAGACCGTATGTACATACATGTGCTGCTCATTCTCAGTGTCGCGCTGTATGATTTACATGGGGCAGTTTCGAGAATGGAGAAAGAGACGCGTGCGATGAAGTAACTGAGATATGCGATGTTGCTTAATGCATAACGTCGCGGCTCCTAGCAAACAGACGCGGGATCGTGAGAGAATTCGTGTAAAAAGAGCAGACCGCGTTGTTTATCAGTTGCATCCACCATCCGCGGCCACGGATAAGAGGAAGATAAGAATGGAGAGGCCACTGCACGCCGAGAGCGTTATAATTGAGATTATTGTCGTAATACTGAAGTGTAATAAAGTAAAAAATAAAAGAAGAGAAACAAAGAATAAAATCTAAAAAATATTATTATACATAAAATAATACACTATTATAAATAAAATAATAACTACATTAATCATAAAATTAAATTAGATAATTGAACCTAAATATTGGTATATTTACATCTCCTCCCCCACACTCTATAATTACTTTAATTCAATATTTTTAATAATAATTAAATTCTTTTCAAATATTTTTAATAACATCATTAGTAACTTAATGCTAATATGTACTCATTCATCTAACTTTTATGCTATTAGATAAATACTGAATTAGTAAGTTGAAACAATAAAAAGAATAAAAATGATAAGTACAGTGACGGTTACTAACAATGAAAGAGATATTTTATAATTATTGTTTTTTACAATACGTCGCGTACTGACGTTCTGTTTAATTCGTATCCTGTTGCGCAGAGTTTCTCGCATAAATAAGTTCTCAATTTTCGGTGACATTATCAAGAGAATATTCGAAGCGATATTTAATATGCAATGCATAATACATATAGAAACGGTTAATTGCACCCTGGTAAAAGTATGTATGGCCACTTACAAAAGCGACGAAAGTTTAATTGGCAGAAGAGAACGAGAGCGCGCGAAATCATCGGCCGCTTAATTTCACGAACGGAGTTTCGATCAGCAGCAACGGCAGCACAAAGAAAAGCTCACCGATTCGCGCGTTTCGGATGATGGCACGATCATATGAATTAATTTAATTTGATCTAACAATTCGCGCGGCATCGCCGTAACTTCGGCCGTTAAACGCGCAGTTAAATCACGAGTTGCGAATCGCGACTGCGTCTCTTAGCCGATACGCGGAAACAATCCCGCATTAATTCCCACATTACACGCATTAAAATTTATTACCTGCCACGTCGCGACGTTTCCGCGGAATCGACGAGCCGTTAAATATCATTGTCTTCGACGAGATAATCGATAATACGCCGTTTCTACGCTCTCGCAAAGACATTAGCGCAGAAAATGCGCTTCTTCAAGTGCGACGTCGCTTTTTCGCGCAAATGTCTTGTTATATGTTGCGGGAATGAAATGTGAACGGAATATCGAAATCATCTTACACAACTTCCATCTGATGACAAGTTAAATTATTTGGCAATTAATCATATCTCTCTACTTTCTAAAGTACTTTTCAATTGAATGCCATCTTTCTCGATACATAACGGCGATTTATCATTACTCATTTTAAGTATCTACATGATAGATCTACGATATAGTCAGGAAACCGCTGTTCTGTCGATGTTGTAAATTATGTTCAATTCTTACATATGTAGATACATTCATTTATTCCCATTTTAACGCCACTAACCGATGTTAGACATTATTATTCACGTCTTTTCTTAAATATATACAAATCCGTGCGCGTAATATTTTCTTTCTTCATTATATATAAATATAAAGAGGACAAAGAGGAAAATACCATTTTCATCTTTTTCTATGTATGTATATTATTATTGAAAATAAATATAGAATTTCAATTTCCTAAATTAGATGTATTATACGCGAGTATAAATTAGTATAATTATTTTACTATCTATTAATTTAATATAAATATTATAATAATACATATTTATACTATTATACTATTATAAATATATAAGTATATTAATATAATTATAATTATAATTATATTATATTATAACCTCGAAGACTTTCTTGATCGTGATAAAATTAGAAAGATTAGTTCAACCTTTCCAATCTGCTGCAGTTAGACCATCAACATTTCTCACCCAAATTATCGAATAGAAATACTTTACGATGAATATGCTTATTGGACTGACAAGCGAACAAGGATGACGAGTTTCGAAAGAGAAAACGCGAGAAATTGCGCGAAAAGCTCGATGGAAGATCATGATGCGACCTCGACATTTAGGGTTCGCGACTATCGATGAAATGGCAATCTTGGAGCATTAGGCGCGATTCTTTCGCGCGCTATCGGCGCAGCAATATCGCGGCTAGCCCACAGGGTACCATCATTAATATCGCCATTACCTTGCTCCATTCTCGGCTGCTACGAGCGAGCACCAACGAAGAAGTAAGCACGATCCCCTCGTCCCGTACATACGGCGCAACCTGCCCATTACGATCATTAGCGGCGCCGGCTCTCCGCTCTTCGTATGCGTCCATACGATCGCATACGATCCACGCAGATCGCACGATCTACACGAGACCACTCGCTGCGTGGCAAAACGAGGAATAATCACTGTACACCGTCGCGCCGTACGTCGCGATACCGTCCGTCTTCCACCTCTTTGTCATGTCATTGGTGACATTCAGTCGTCACCAGGTACATGATCTCCCTCAGAACGACCAAGTCAAACTCATTCCGGTTCATCGACCGTAACGTATAAGCGCCAATTTTTATATTCAATTTTTAATCTTCGTAAACAAAATGCATTCTCCCGAATATTTAGAATTACTTTAGAAACAATTTTAGCTCTAGTAAAAAATCGTGGAGATTTTTTTTCGATTTCTAAAGACGCTTTGTTCAAAAACTTTTGATTTACATTTAATTTATTATTGTCTACGTAAATAAATTGTTAAAAGTAAGTAAATAATTCAGTAAAGCAGTACATATATATATTGGTACAGTGAGACAAAATATTCTCGTAATAATGGAATAGCGTAAAATATAAGATTTAATAAATTTCGCGAGTTTTTCTCTTTGTATTACAATGAAATCTGAGAGCTACAAAAATATGGAATTTATTAACTACATCCAATTAAGTAAGGTTAGTGCACTTCAATCTGAGAGAGTTAAGAAGTCCAGTCTTAGAAAATTCTTTTCTTCTTTTACATTAAGTTACTATAACAGACTGCATCTTTGGTTGAAGTCAGCGATCGTATAACTCTCCATCGATATTTTCATTAAGCTATATGGTATAAATAAGTTTGTATCTTCGAGGCGGTCACGCTATCGAATTAATAGTATACGGAAAATATAGATAATGAGGAACGATCGTAAACGATCGTGGAAAAGAAGCGACCGGATTCTGTTGCCTGAAGGTCATCGATTTCCTTCGCCTCCATGACGACTTGTGGCCAATCGATTATCGCTACGGCTGCGTAAGAATGCGGCCAGGAACCGCGTGAACCCAAGAATCCCTTTCTAATCACGCGGACAAGGGCCTACCTACCTCCGGGCTCCTTCGTTTTTGCTCACCAGGATTCTCGAGGGTTATTCCGTAACGCACGTTAGTTTCGACGCTGTCCGCGCTATTACACGTTTCTACTATCCAGACTCTACATACGAGCGCAGGATCAAGTCCTTCTACCGTATGAGATTTAGTTTCCAAAACGCAGTAATAGGATATAATAGCTTCAACAAATTCGATACTGTTGAATTTGTCTATTTTAATTCTTAATTGATCGTAAAATAAAATCTTATGCTAAAATATTTTGTAAAATAGCTGTAAAAATATCTCTTTTAAATTTTATTATATTCATAATATTATACAGGGTGTTTCCAAATTAAATGGCAAAACTTCGGGAGCGTGTAGAGGAGTAAAAAACTAAGAAAAAAAGTCCTATAGACATATGCTCGTTTTTGCTCCGTTTCAGAGAAATCGAAAAAAAATGTTTACATTTCTTGCCATATCTAGCACCGACATATTTGATTACATTTTCCACTTTCTGTTATGAATTTGTCAGTCGCTCTTTGAAAGCCTTTAACAGTAGATGAATTTTGTCTTTTGCAATATGCCGCGTACGTATTCTAATAGTGAATATGCTGATATGGTTTTTGTATACGGTTTCTGCAACGGTAATGCTTTAAAGGCGGTGCGAGAATATGCACGACGATTTCCAAACAGAAGAGTGCCAAACCGAAGAGTGTTTATGTTGACATTTAATAGATTGCGAGAGACTGGAACATTTTCAATTCGACAAGAAAACAACCGATTTCAAGCAGCGTTACGAAGAGATTTGCAGGCAGGGAATCGTATTTTACAACATTTTGACAATCATCCTGAGACC
>NW_017255975.1:5124012-5126285 GCF_001594055.1 Mycetomoellerius zeteki
AAGAGGTGCACATTTCGAACAAAATCTTCATTAAAAAGTTTATAAATAAAATAATTAAAATAATAAATTAAATATATTTTTTTCTTTTTTCGTGATTTCCTGCGAAACAAAGCAAAAAGGAGCATATGTCTATAGGACTTTTTTTCTTAGTTTTTTACTCCTCTACACGCTCCCGAAGTTTTGCCATTTAATTTGGAAACACCCTGTATACACTTTTTTTCTTTTTTGTTATTAAAACAAATTTTATTTCCTTTTCATATTGATGTTTAATAAACAAAATAGATTTAAGTATGTATACTAAAAATATGGTAATTAAAATTTTTTAATAAAAATTCTAATATTCTCAGCTAATCTTAAATTAATAAAGATAATCTTATTAAATTGATTAGTTCTGTTAAGTTATTATATAAAAAATATATTGTAAATAATTAATATTGTATTTAAATAATCAAAATTGTTTACATATTTTAAAATTTCAATTCAGAGGTATATGCATAAGAGATTTGAATATTTAATTACAAATACATAATTTTTTTAAAGAATATAACTGTAATGTAATGTAAAAACTGACGTTCAATCGATTATATAAAAAGTACGAAACGTTAGCACATTATATGTTACCTACATTACGATAGATCGAAAAAGGATCTTTGTAACAAGCCAGTTATAACGTTAAGATCAATTAGATGATCAACTGTTTCATATACGGAGGAAGCACCATCCAACAAACAAATTAATCTTCACACCCTTGTAAACTACAGACTGGCGCGTCATTAATTAGCCGTTCCATGAGCAGCTCGTGAGATCGAAGCGGGAAGAAGGAATATGATCCACCTTGGAGATTCCATTTCCTCCGACGATTTATCGATCTCGCTTTCTTCCTCGTCACCCTTGTCAGCCCTCGGAACTTCTTGACTTCCGTATCCTACCCTTTATATCTCTCCCTTTTATTCGCGTAAGAGCATCCGTATCCTGCCGTGTTTTAAGGAGGACATGAAGTCGTCGAGCGTAATTATTATTATATGCATAATCGTCTCGATAAAAGAAGTGTAATTATATCATTTCCTGGCAATTGCGTTTCTTTTGCGTTTACAAATGTTACTCATATATTAATATATATAATATATTAATATTGTAAAATATAATATTACAATATAAAAGAAAAATTAAATTTAGAAATACTTCAAATCTTTAAATTTAATCTTTTTTTAATAACAATAACAGAGTTTCACCATTCATTTTTTATAAATTTAATAATTTAAATATTTTAGTTTTAATTTTTTAAATATTAAAAATATTTTAAAATTCTTAATTTTCTTAAATTTAATGCAATTTCTTCATCATTTTTACTTTCGAAATATCACATAACAGTATTTTTTCTAAATAAAAACTGATACTTTAAGGCATCACCGTACCGGTGATGGGATACACCGCAAATATCAGTCGCGGTCTGTATTTTTCGTGCGGTCATTTACGCACCGCGAGAATAAAGTCGGGCATAATCGCGTAACCACAAAGTAGCCTAGCGCTCTACCGCGCGGTAGCGCTCTTAAATCGCCGACGACGACGGGAACCGCGAACACAAACGAACACATACACGCCGCGAGAATCGTCGACGAGA
The DNA here is from genome assembly GCF_001594055.1 of Mycetomoellerius zeteki. Lineage (NCBI taxonomy): Eukaryota > Metazoa > Arthropoda > Insecta > Hymenoptera > Formicidae > Mycetomoellerius > Mycetomoellerius zeteki. Next base: position 5,125,634 of record NW_017255975.1, read on the forward strand.
TCGCAAGGAAGTGTGGTTTGCGCGACACGTGCGTGGCTATCGTAAAAATCACATAAAACGATCAGCAGAAGCAGTAACGAGCGACCTGCCGTTTGTTCTCGACTCGTTCGTTCGAAGAAACATGGACAAACGATTGGCGATCCGCGAACATCATGAGTTATTTTCTGGAACGTGGAATTTTTACACAGTTATAAATTTTATTACCTTGAATTTCCAGGTATTAGAAGATAATTAGAAAATAATATTACTCGAAATCGCACACATTCGTGTCTATTATTTGGTTCTTTCCTGATTATCATTAAATGTAATTATCAAACTAATTGTAATTATTAAAAATGTTACCATTTTTATACATATTTTATTGTAGAATTAAATAACTAAATATACCTCAGATAAATAATGAAACACGCGTTATGTATATATTTATATATATATATATAGATTTATTTTCTGATTTTTAAATAATCATTAACTCTTCATCATCGGGAAAATACTGATCGGTATATTGTTTTTATGAGGTAAAATATACGACCCATTAGGCATGAAAGGTTCAAAAAGCGCGACTACGGACCGTTCAGGCGTGTTCGCGGCGATAAACTCATTGTAACGCAGCAGAAAAACTGTTTGGTGCGAGATTTCGAGAGCGGATAGG
>NW_017255975.1:5126326-5242914 GCF_001594055.1 Mycetomoellerius zeteki
CGTTTAGTCACACTGCCGCGGTATGATAGCAACGTCGTCTTGAGAGAGAGCGCTTTAACCGCGCGCTTCCGTAATTCGCCAGGTTTAAAGTATTCGCTCACCACAGTGAGATATTCTTTAACTTGGTTTTATTCGTCATGCAAGTGTCTCCTAGTGACCAAGACAATTACGTTTTTTAAAACATGATTACATTTAGTCTGACAATGTTCAAAAACTCGTAAACTACAATGCATTCGAATTTTCCAATAGTACGAAATAGCAATTTTCATGTTACATAGACGTTTAGTAATTTTTCATCTCACAAAAAACACTCGCAATCCAAAATTACAATTTATCGTCCAACCACAGATTACTGCATGCTTAATTTATACGATTTGAAATTGTATCACAATACAGTCGTTTCTTTTTTATTACACAGAGAGAAAAATGTTTGGTATTTGTAACTATAATTATATATTACTATAATTATGATTATTACTGCTATAATAATAATAACAGTAACTATATGTATATATAGTTCCAGCAACAAATGTATATAATTGGTATATAATTGGTAACAAATGTATATAAAAAATATGGTTGTCCCAAAATATAACTATAAAATTATAGTCACTTGAATCATTTTTAATTTCAACTATTTTATGGTTATAACAACTATAATTATAGTCATTTTAGGTTGCCAATTATATACATTTGTTGCTGGAACTATATATATAGTTACTGTTATTATTATTATAGCAGTAATATATAATTATAGTTACAAATACTAAACATTTTTCTCTCTGTGTATATTTCAGGTTTTGTCTTATTTTAAATTTTATTATATGACGGAAAATTGTTCGAATTGTATAAATACGATAAAGATTAGATAAAAATTCTAGAATAAAGTATTTCAAAAACTTTGTAAATATAATTCCTAATAATTCAATTTTAAATTGTAAGTTTAGTGTACGTTACAAATATATTATATATTATAAATAATTGTATTAAAATAGATTTATTTACTTTTTCTATATTCTCCTTTTAAAATATATAATTTTTTATATAACACTCATTTCCTCATTAATATATAAGAAATTATAATACATCATATCTATGTTTTTCAATGATCGTAATGATACGTTATTGCGTACAGAACTGAAGGTGGAAAATAGAGAAACATAACATCGAAAGCAATCTCACATCGATGAATAGCAAGGTAACATAGCTACTGCAAAGTTTCATCCTACTTTTGATACCAACGGCACCAAGATACACGAGGTACCTAAGGACCCTGCAAGATAAATGCATCCCTAGAGAGTGTCGTCTAACAACACCCGACGTACCCGTAAAAAGTAATATCGCGATGATGCTTGCCGCAAGAAAGTGCTTTTATCGCGGAAAGTTCGTCTCGTTATCTAGCAAAAAGAGGCAAAAGGAATTTACACGCGAACCCGCTGTTATAGCAAGACGATACCGAGCGATCCTTATCTGAGCGAAGCATGGTAAAACAAAGGCGAATCACAAATTGCTAATTAATTAATCTTTTTGAAATTGAGAATAATGAGACTTTATTGGAACTTTGGAAAACATTTATATGATTTATATGTATTTCATGTGAACATATATATGTAATTTAAATATTTATAGAGTAAATAAGATCTGATTGACTCATCAATTTCAAAAATAATAAATTAAACATAACTCTAAATAATTTTTTACGATTTTATTATTAACTATTTTATTATATAATTATCTTATTATTTAGAAATGTATTTAATAAATGTATATTTTATTACATTTATCCACGCTTTATTTGCGGTAAAATTAGTAATTTACTTAGGTAATTTACTTAGTATATTGCCTCTATGTCGCAATTGCGATTTTGTTGATTAGGCAAGTAATCAGCGTAACAAGTTCCACATGGTAAGTCCTGCGTCAGGCAGGTGAATCTTCGTCATCAAATTAGGCGAGAAGATCCATCCTCCCGCCAGCAATAATTATTTAGCCATGATCTTAAGAGTAACTGAACGCAACGTCACCTGCGCACCGCCATCTGCTAAATCGCTCTTGTAGTTACCTTCGTATAACGCATCGCTTAACGGAGTCAAGAAAATGTCGCGGTGTAATATAGCTTGATTACCTTATTAGATAAGAAATTACAAAGTAACATAAAATTTTCATCGTAACATCTAAAAGATGATTATTTCAATGTATCTGACAACTTACTCTCTAAATTCATTAGAATAAAATCTCATTTTTAAAGAGTGAAAATTCTGCTACTCTTAAAAAAGATTTTCAATCTTTAAGAATGAAATTTCATTGTTTAGAGAGAGAGAGAGAGAGAGAGAGAGAGAGAGAGAGAGAGAGAGAGAGAGCGAAGATTCCAGATTTCACTTCAAAGAATTTAGAAAATAAGAATCGATAAATGATAAAGCAATTAATTATTCAATTATGTGCAACAATGTGAGAAAATTTGTAAGACAATAAAGGTTATTATCTAACTTTTTCTCTTCAGCAATTATCGTTCAATACGAAACATTTTGCAAAAGTGATAAAAAAATGTTTGACAACCTCATTATTCAGCTCGTGAAAATAAGGTGATTTCTAATTAACTAAGTGATCGATCACATCTTGCGGATGAGTTTCCTCCATCTTTCATATTCGTCACGACAATTTTGGAACAATCGCATGCGCGGTCATCGTACCGGAAAAAATGTAGAGCCTCGCCGCTCCACCTAACGACCTCCAGATTTTTATTGCGTCATTAAACTTCGCCTCGAAAGGTGGCCCGGTCTCTTCAGGAACGCAAACGCGTCCCTCGTTCTCTTCACGTGTGTGGGAACTGAATTACGGTTAAAAATAATTTCATTCCCGACGACAACAAGATTACGCCCTTTTATTGCGCCTCTTTTTATGTCCTCGGATCTCGAGCGGAGTCATTGACACGTTTTTCCAGCTGAGGAATTCCGAATAACTGAGGAATTATCGCGTGCGTCGACTTCGTGGGATTCGCGTAATGTCTCCACGACCACGAGTTACAACAATGAATCTCAAAATGAATCAATTAAAATAGCTTTCGTAATAGAATATTATTTATATGAGCACACTTGTGGTATCTTGCAACATCTGCGATTAATAAAAAGTTACAGTTGTAAAAATAAGATGTTATTATATTTCTCTGTGCATTAATATTTGTTAACATGTTTATCATACTTTCTCTTCTCTTTCTCTTTAATCCTTTATAATTTCATAATAGAATAAATTAGAAGTGACAATCCTATATATAGGTATATTAGAAACTTCAAACGACAATAAAATATTTTTTTTCTGATTCATCTCAGGAATAAATTTATTTCCTCCTTTTCTTTATTGAGAAATATTTAATTAATATTTCTAAAAAAAGAATATTCTTTTAAATTCAATCATTCCACTATTAGTTCTACAATACTAACAATAAGTTAACGAAATGTATAAATATATGTATATAATAAATTAAAAATTTTTTTCTATTCAATGATCATATTCTTATAATTCACACGAGAACATTCTCCATTGTAATATTATACGATGTACGTTTTTTCGTTACAACGTCAAGTTTTCGACTTCGTTTTGTCGCGTTCAATTCCAATACAAGACCGATCGCGAATTCGACTACAAACTCGAGCTCGGAGCGGGACAAGTCGGGCCGCGCTGCGAGTCGGTAGATCGGGCGTCTCGTTGGTACCGGCAGGGCCAGACCGAAGCACAGGCCGGACAAAGGTCAGACGGGTCGTTGCACCCGCAGGCAGACAGGGCATATCTCCGCGATACTCTGCCACAGCTTGCATCGCCTTGCCGTTGCCTTGCCTTGTCTTACCGTTCGCGAACCTGCCAGCCAGCAGCCCTCGGCGATTTGCTGTTTGTTGGCGACGACAATGATAATACTGGCAGCGAGAGAAAAAAAAAGAAAAAAAAATTAAAATGTAAATATCCTATCAATTTTGAAAAGAACTTACTTTAAACTTTGTGCCTTTGTGTGTTGTGCACAAGTTTTCGTTTTCAGTAAAAATGTAAAAATAAATTATCTTGGGTTATTCGGTTCAAATCTAGATCAAACATATGTATATGAGTCTTCTTCCTATTCTTATTCAGTTCCCGCTTCTTTCGTTATCTTTTGCTTCAACATTTTTTCAATTATTCATTATATTAACAGTCAAATTTATGGGTATTTATTCTTATAGATCATATTTATATGTATGACTAGATATATAATATATAGATGTATGTTTAGTATACCGAGTTCGGGTCCGTAAGTTCGCTAAGTCCAAAGGCCAAATATAACTGTTTAATACATCAATCATCCTTGCGAATCTATTAAAAGTTTTACTAGCTATTCCAATTAAGTAACATCATCTAAATTTTTTAAAAAATATTCGCGAAAATGTTTAATTTTTAATTATCAATCAATTCAAATTTATTGTATTGATATATTTGTAGCTATCTGTATTCCACATATTTCAAGATTTCTTGGAACGGAAAATTCTTAAAGCAGATAGTAATAAAAAAAAGCAATCAGAATTAATAAAAATAAAAATACGATGTTAATAAATTTTGAAAAGTATTAAGTTCTTAAAATACTTTCTTTAATATTTTATTGAGAAATAATAATTCATATTTTAAATGTGATGTATATGCGATAAGAATATTTTCTTCTTCTTAGCTAAGTATTAAGCATCATTTACGCAAACACTTCAAAACTCGCAGGAATCAGTCATCTCGGGATCAGTAAAACCATGGCGGACTTTATTACCAGACATCATTAACCTCATTAGGATAACGTTCGAAGAGCTCAGTTCGCAACCAAATAAGATGAATGCACGTGGGAATGAACATATGAAGATGAAAATTCATTCGACGGATCGATCGAGCGCATTTTCATGTTAATTGGGACACTTACAGTAGAATCGGTAAAGACAGGCTGCGGGGGGTCACACTCATTGATCCAATGTACATCGGTCTCACGAAGCGGGCACGCGCGAGTAAACGGCGCGCAAAGCATGCACGCACATAAGACACGCATAGCTCTTATTTCGGAACAGTCAATGATACATTATGTCGTCGTCGTCACAGCGTCCGACGACTGCTAATCACTGCAATGAGAGGCAACGTCGAACGTCCAAGCGAAGACGCGGCTGTCCGGCAAAAACACGTTTTCATTAGACGGCCTATTACTCGAGTCCGCTGCTTGCTTCCCTCGTGCCAATCTCATGACAACGACGACAGCGACAAAACGAAACGAACGAATCGGAAATACCAAACGACGACGGGCATCGTAAGTCGAGAATCGTCGCATTATATGATATACAATTCGAAACTGAAACAATGAATGAAGACAAATGGAACATCAGAAGTTTTATAAAAAGTCTGTATATGATATTAGCCTTTCACTTTTAAAATTAACTTATTTCAAGAGTAATACTGAATTAGATGTTAGATTTGTGCTAAAATACTAAAATCGTTGAAAAATGCGTTAATCCTCTCGCAACAACTCTATATAAAAATTATTTAATATTTCATCTAATATATCATCTAATATTTACAAAAGTAAATTGTATGTTGGATTTTACTATTCTGATATATACAAAACATATTTTATACAAATTTAATTGTGTTTACGATATTAAAGGCAAAAAACAACGACAAAATGATGCAAAGCAATATCTCGAACCTCTTTTAATGAAGCTCTTATGTCGCTTAAAGATAAGTACGAAGCAATATTACACTTATATAAAAACATTCTATTTTTTTATATATCAAAATTATAAAAATAACGGTTTTTTAAATATCAAACAGCATAATATAAAATGCCAAAAAAGTGATAGTGGAAATACGTGCTGGGTCTCCAAATGAGCGTTATATTCGCAGCGGGGAATCATCCGCGATTAATTCGATTGAATCAACATGGTGGTTAACACGTGATAGGACGTACGGCCTGTTTAACGCGTCCCGATAAAGTCACCGACGTGATTCGCCACCACCCAAGAATAGTCGATACTCCCCGGTAGCGGCGAGTTAACAACGAACGAGAGTCCTACTACGACAAATCGAGTTCTATCCCGGAAAAAAAGGAGGAAGACAGAAAGAATAGTAATATTATTTCGATTCTGAAAACATTCCAACTGAAGAGAGAAATGAGTAAAAATTACAAAATGAAATAAGAAGATAATTGATTTCGTCGGATGTCATCAAAGAAATGTCGATTAATAAATAAAATTCGGATAAATGTATAAATAGAAACAAATTTCTAGATATAAGACATCTTCATACTTCAACAGTATTATAAGAAATATATAAATATCTAGTAATTGAGGCTAATATATTAATATACATACTATGTATATATGTGTGTATTATGCTACATAATTATATTTTAGAAAAATTAGATTTAGTTACGCAAATTAAATAATAAATTTTATGAACTAAGAAGCTGAATATACAGAATTTGTTTGCCTGAAACAAATTTAGTCTAAATTTCATTGAAAAATAATCATAATTAATGACTAATCATAATTATCGACATCTCAATGAATCTGTAAATATATAATATCGTTCGTTTTAATTCAAAATTTGTTTTATAAAATAATAAAAGAAATCTATTCTGAACCTATAATCTCTCACTTTCGCAAATTCTACTTTCACCACCAAAAACTACTATTTTCTTTTTGCAAGAGGATTCACAGATAAGGTCGAGACGAATGGCGAAGGGAAGAGTAAAACGCGGGGCAGGCCGTAAGTAAAAGCACATCGGTGGTGGTTCTCTCTCGGGTCCCGAAGGCACGAGCCTCAGTAACAAAGGGCGATCTTATCTGGCGCACGGATCAAAACCAGAATATGGTCCCGGCATAGCGAACATATCCGACATACCGCGATGCTATATCGCCCGTCCGTCGTCCTGTCGTTGCGCGCGTGCATGCTGCGCACTCGTGTAGGCACGTAGGTATACGCGTGTGTCGCCGAAGCTTTCCCCGTATAGCACACGATCGCAGCCGCTCAGATACGATAGAGCATAATTCCATTGTCCTCTCTCTCGAACCCCAAAGGCGAACGCACGATCGTACTTTTCTCTCCTTCCATTGTCGATTAGAGCACGCGATTCGAGCGAGCAGCATGAGCAACATTCGAGTATCGACTATGAATGTCCACTGATATTCTGATAGTAGAAAGTTATACTTCTATTCCAACATTTTCATCTAGACACAAGATATTTATTGGCAAGTATCAGCTAGGAATAATCATAGATTCTATGATATCAAGCTACCTTATTATTTGCAATATTCTGATGAATAATATCTATTGTTTCTCTTGATATATTATATAGTCTTTTAATTTTGAAAAGTTATTTAAAATAAAATAATTATAAATGTATATAAGATCTGTTTACTTGATATTGCATTGATATTTGTGAATAAATTATTTGTAGCTTTTTAAACACGAACATTCTGATTGTGATTACAAGTTTGATTCGCACGAGATTTAGTCGTATGGAGCATTTAATTGCACAACGTTAAGACCAAGATTTCAGGGGAACTCATCTGATTGGCATAGAATAATCTGCCGCATCAAATAGATGATGGAAATGATGATGACCTTGTCAGCGGAACGGCTTCTCGGTTAGCAACGTAATCATAATTGCAGTCTTGCGTATAGACATCCTATTAGTAAAGCGTGGGAAGACTTCTTGATAAGCACATATCTTTACTAATAACGGTCGGAATCATAGTCGGTAAAAAGCAGAAACACGGTTACTAAGCAAGCAACTGGCCGCTCCCGATGTGTTCTCGCTCTCGCACTAGCGCGACCTGACGAGGAAGGGAACACGACCGCCGCACACAGCGGGAACAGCAAATTAGCGGAAAGCACTGGGTCACATCTGGACGGGACGAGCCCCAATCCATGTCTCGTGATTTACTGCCGCGCGCACGTTCGAACGAGGTATGGACTTCATTACTAAATTACACGTCGTGCCAGCCACTGACGGATCAATTTTTATCCCACGGTCCTCTTTCTCTCTCTCTCTCTCTCTTTCTCTCTTTCTCTCTCTCTGACACTCTCCAACTTTAACGTCGAGCAACATCCACCATTGCTGGCATGTACCTACCTCGATTACTACATTCGTACACTTCGTTATGTGGAGTCGACGTGGGTCGAAAGAGTTATTTAAGCTTCGTTGTAAACGGTTGTAATGGGTGTTGCTGATACCGTGAAGCGGAGTGGCGTATTTGCGCCATGCAACAGGGTTACGTGCCTGAACTTGTACTTCGTAATACAGCGGGTTGTCTGAGGAACTTCTAGAATATTTTGCATAATTTTCTTAAACGAGTTATAAAGTGTTCGAAAATAATGAAATTGTTATACCATCGTTTGTGAGTGTTTGTATATTATTACCAGATGCCAATCAAGTTGAGATATATGTAATTACAAAGTTACTTAAAGTTAAAGAATTTTACTGAAGTAAAGCTGCATAGATACAGACAGCTAACGGAGTTTAATTAAACTTACAATTAGAGTTTCAAGCTTATACTGTTTTTTAAGACATCCTATATATTAAAAATTCGAATATTAATTCGAATTGTAAGAATTAAAATTTATCTAAAAATTAAAAAAATGTACTTTTAAGATTAAATAGAAAAAAATTGAAATTTCTTAAACTCTTTAATATTAATATATCTGTGTTTATGTAATCAAAATAATATTATTTCTTAAGTTTTAGGACACAGTATCATTGAAAATTCTAAGCAATCTAAATACAAATTTATCTGATAATGGAAGTTGAAAGAATATTTCCATCTAAAAGTTAAATAATCATGTGTCAAGCAATATAGGGACATAATTGCAAGTTTGAAGTTATTAGGGAAATTAATCGATCTATCAATCTTTAGAGCTTTGGACATTGGGCGGACAGAATGCGATAACTTGTCAAGGATCGCTACCAGAATGTGGTGCCAGGACAACAAGCCAAGACTCCGATGCAAGGCTCGTGGCGAAGTAAGGTCGAGGGCTTGGGAGCTCGATCTCTCGAACCCGAGCTCTCGAGGGTGTACGATGTCGAGGCCGAGGGGACCACGCGGGGTATTAGCATATTAATTTCGCTGAGACTGCGACGCGCAGATAAAGCATCTTAGGAAGGCGAACTTCGGTGATGAATCAAGCTCATAGCCGCGGTAATTATTCAGAAAGTTCAGCGCCGCTGCCGACGCCGGGCGCGCATTTGCGGCACGAAACGAAACAAAAATATTTTTCTTTCTAGGACTTCACAAGCGGCACCGGTGCACCACCGGTTATCTCCTGCTTCTTCGGCGGTCCGGCTACTGCTTCTCTTTTTGATGACGCTCCGAAATTTACATAATGTCGCAACTTCCTGACTGAATTCACTTTCGCCATCGAATATATAGATTATTTAATTCATCATTCACACAAATAGCTGTACATAATTCTTTTTAAAAAATATGATTTAAATAAACAAGTATTTATATAAGATAAAGAGAAAAAAAGAAAGAAAAAAATTGCAATATTTTTAATCCTATTTAATAATAAAAGATAAATAAAAAAATATTGAAATATGCTATATTTTTGAGAAATTATAAAAAGACAGATGATTTATCAGTCTCGATATTAACTTCTTATCTATTCATTGATCTGAATACTTTTCTTTATTCTTGATGTTTAAAATACAAACAAAATATAACGTTACGATGTTACACATAATGACATAAAATACGATTTTCACATATTGAAAGGACATGAATTTAAAGGCAATCATGAAATGCTAAAGTTAAGCAAATACGATAACTCGAAAACTAAACGTAGCAGCCCGTCAAGTGAGAACAATGTTAATCTATTTACTTGCTACGGATCTCTCTTTCTTCCCACACCAAAAACTCCGGTTTCTCCGCGAGTACTTGCCTTTATCAAGCTCGTATTTCATCACCGGTGTCCGTTTATGAGCGCGCAAGAAATTAACTTTTTCGCTAATTAACTCCCTGGAGTCGCTAACGAACTGTAGCGAACGCGTATCGCTTTTTCTTACTTCCCCCTCCGTAGAAAGCGTGGAAGCAGCGAAAAGGAGGCGCCCTTTTGGTCGAGCTCAGGCGAGGATTTAATGAATGTTTGGCAATCAGCTTTTTAAAACTATTGCAAATCTACTATTGCAAAACCCTAGCAAACCCACAATTTTATTTATTACAAGTAAAATATGTGAAATAATATTAACAGAATATTAACATAGAATGAACTGCGTATGAATTATCGATTAATCCAAATATACAAAAGAAATTAACAATTTTTTAATCGGAATGACAAATTATGCGAATAATAATAATTTAATAATAATATATTTAACAGTAATATAATTATATGTATAATTATATTATATATTTAATAATACAATTTAATAACAATATATTTAATGATTTAATAATGAATTAATAATAATAATAATAATTTACATAAAGTCACTCTGCGTAATTTGTGGATACAATTACATTCTTTTAATTAAGTAAATGATACTACGTAATTGCGTAATAGTGTAGAATGATGTTTTTAAAACACTTCGTGAAAAAAACTGTTTTATTACTACGCATTCGATCTGATTCATTTTATTCATTTTTAAAAACTTTCTTCGATATATAATGCTCAAGTTATAACTTTGATCACTTCTATTTGTAACTTTCAGGCAGTGGCCTACTTTTTGTTTATCGCGATTGTGCTGTTCGCTATTTGCCATAAAGAAGAAACGGCCGAGTTTCCTCTCGAACACGCACACAGGAAAGCCTTACCCTTCGTCGTCCATTTGTTATCGTGCCTGCGAAAGCTCCTCGCCGAACTTACGCGCCATCGACGCCCCCATTGCCCACCCCGTGTCGCACTGATGTTACGTGGGAGTAATTATTGCCCGACATGAATCGTAAGTTACCCTTGACGCCGCGCACGTAATAAGAATGCTCATTCCCCTCGTCGTTCCTAATGGACTACCGCTGCTCTTCGACAGAGCTAAAAACTCGACTTCTCAACGTCGCCGGCCCAAAGTTTTCCCCGCGGCGATTCTCCACCGAGCGCGGCCATCACGGACTCATAAATATAAATCGGCTATTTTTCTAATTAGATCGTTAGCGCACGCGACGAGATTGGAAGATTTTCCTGAGAAGATAAATCCGCGGCATTCGATTAATTTCGAAACGAGGCGGCGACGCCAAGTAGAAGAAAATTTCCTTTCCGAAGTAGTGCGATAATCTAATGTACTGGATAAAAAGGATTTAAATAGAAGAAATAGCGGAGCGCGTATTGCACTTATCGTATTTTAATTTGCTCTTCGCTGGAAGACTGTATTTCTCGTTATATTGAGATTAGTTCCACAAACAAGAAATATAGTATCAAGGTTCCGTTGAAAATATTCCGGTAAATCATTTGAAGCGAAAGACATAAGAATATTTTTCTTTCTTCCTCGAAGATAAATATGAATTTTTCTTTGTTGCAAATTTATTCTTACAAACTTTATATTTTAATGACACACATGTTAACATAAAAAGTACAAAGAACTTCTTGTGTGAAAAATTCTTAAGAAAAAATATTCAGATTATGTTAAAAAAAACTTTATGTTAAAAAAAAACAATCTTCAACGTAACAAAATATGATATTAAATAAACATATGGCGAACTCTGGTTTTATACGATGGTATTCGCTCATTTGCTGCCAAGATGGCTTGTTTTAAGACATAATAAATCAATATATGACCAGTTACATGCGATCTAATAGGACGTTTAACGTCACATCATTTATCCAAGATGATTTATCAACACATACCAGTCATGATTATTTCGAAAGAATTGTGAATAGTTTTATATACTTTATTTATTTATATGATATTTTTATATTCATTCTAATTATTATTAAAAGTATGAAAATAAAATAAAATATCAAAGAAAAATTAATCTTAAAAATTAAAAATAAAAATTTAAAATACATAAATTCTAGGTAAACAAATCATCTGTAAAAAGAAAATGGAAAGTGCATATATTATAATTATTAACATTATTTTTAATAATAACGACACTTAGAGAAAAAAATGGTTGCAATAATAGTCATATAAATTATTAGTACAATTTTTTATATATACATACATATAATATGAAGTTATTATTACTAATATTATATAAAAGTAATAACCATAAAAATGAAGCTTCTAATCATAATTATTTTATCTTACAATTATAGTCACAAATATCAAACACTTTTCTCTCAGTGTAAATATACAGAAAAAAAATCGATTAATGAAATAACAAAGGCTTGATTCAAATAAAACATCGGTATTAAATATTAAAAATTAAAGAATATCTATGGAATCAAAAGTATCGCTGTTCTTTTTAACATCACAGCCATCCCTAACGCATACGCGATCACAGCATCGCAGCTAGTACTTCTGCGCGGGCACGCCTGTCTATTCTACCGCTTTTTTTTTTTCTTCGCTTTCTCGCCCTTCGCCCTCATCCCCGGCGAGCGATCACACCACCAGCTAGCAGTGACCGCAGCACAAGAGTCAAAAGGCAATCGATAGTGTGGGCGGCCGACACTGACAGCGGCTGCCCTTCATGCATATGCTGATGTCACCCATACATTTCGCGGGGATGTCAGCGGCGGTGGCTATCGTGGTCCATCGGCACACGTCGTGAGATTGAATTTGTTATGTTGATTCGAAAGGAGATCTCCTCGCTTTCTTCAGGCGCGCTAGAATCGATCGCTCGACCAGAGCTTCGGATAAAGTTACCCTTCCTCGAGAAGAGTACTCGAGAGAGCAGAGTACACATATCTCGAAAAATACTGTGAGATAGAGGTCGAATTGCAACAGCAGAGATAACAAAGAAAAGTTTCAGAGCCATTCAATGTTGAGAAAAATAATAAAAATCCCATATCGAAACTAGGAGTTAGCAAATTATTTCATTAGATATTGAATAGTAGAAGAAACAATAGGAAAAAGAATTTTACATAATGAAATTCACAAAGCATGTAAAAGATCTTCAACAATGATGTGAATAGAAATAATCTCTTTATGCATATAACGGAAGTACTTTACTCTGTAATCTTTTTTAGAAATATATACACATGACGAAAGACCTTCCTTAAAAAATATGTAACCAATATTTTTTTAAATAGAAAATATCAAGTAAATAGATTGAGACTTGAATAATTAATTTGATTCTAATCAATAATAATATACGAGTAGTAATCTCTTAATTATTTCGCTCTCTTAAAGCAAGAAATAGTATGCCCGTATAAGTAATTATGAAATAACAACGCACGAAAGGACGCTGACGAGCGCGGCGGAAGTTGCGCAACGTGTTCGATTTGACGACGAATCGAACGGCAACGTAAAAAGCCGACGGTCGCTCACAATGGGACGACGAAGAAGCATTGTCATTCTTGACTTTCGCGGGCTCCGGAGGACTCCCCGGCCGGACTGTCGCGAAGAACAGGTCCGCGCGGCGCGCGAATACGCGCGGCGAATGGACTCGGCCGTATGAATGTGGCTTTTAATTATGTAGTGAATAGAAACGCGTCTGCCATACAAGTCACACCGCGAGCCAGAGTTTAATATAACGCTCGTAATAATAGCTTTGTAAACGAATGGGAAAAAAAGGATAGAAGCGCGTCTGGAAAATGACGGGAACGTCTGCCAATGCCGCTACCTACTACTGTAGCTGCCGTGTGCTGTACCTCTCTTTCTCTCTCTTTCTATCTTCCTCTCTCTCTCTCTCTCTCTCTCTCTCTCTCTCTCTCTCTCTCTTGTGCTGCGAAAATGCATAATATACCCCCGCCGCTTCCGCGATGAAAAGCGCTGCTGTTATTTCTGTACTTCCATCCCCGTCAAAGGGCCGATTGCACCAATGGTTGCACAGCCGCCGCGCGGTATCCGACATGCGGTGCAACCGCGGCCCTTTGAAGCCGGTTAATTATATTTTCTTTCTCTACGTTGCAGCTAGAATTGTGTAGAGTACTCTGGAAGAAGAGCCTTAATCCCCGTTAGTTCGTTTTCCGATCAGTTGTATCTTTGATCGCGTATAGAATGTTATATCTTAATAAATGCAAATTAAAAAAAGCTTCTTATTTGCAAAGTAAAATGTATGTATTTTCTATCATTTTCTTACATGCTATTCAAAATTTTGTTAAATTTATGTTATTGTAGACAATTCAATTATTTTCGTAATCTTACTTCAATCGACCATCGATGAATGAACAACGATAACTCAATATGATGTGTGGTAATATATAACATATCGAGAAAGAGAGAGAGAGAGAGAGAGAGAGAGAGAGAGAGAGAGAACTCGTCTTAAAACCAATTGATCGTACTCAATGGTATTCTTTCTCACACATAAACTCTTTTATATATGTATATTACATTTAATTGAAATTTGTGTAATATCGTAAGATCAAATCTAAGAAGTTTAAAAATAAACCGCGCTTCTCGTTTCTGCAAGAATAAAAGGCACAATGAATTCCCTTGAGGGGAGAACGAGAGAACGAAGGAGAATGAGGAGGAGTATCGCTGGAATCATCAGGGCGTATCGTCTATCATCGGACAAACGAGCATAGTCGAGGACGACGCCACAGCATCGCGCCGAACTAATGTTTCATTAAGAGGAACAGCTGCGCCGTTGTCACTTAATTTATTAAGTAACGCGTTAGCCACTTGTTACGCCGCGAAACGGCTGCGCTCGCGTGGTTCCTTACTTCGATGTCGAAATACATTTAATATCGTCAAGTAAAGTTACTTTATGAATTACAGCAGTACTCCGTGACAAAAAAAATAAAACCAGAATAATGGTTCTAATTTCATTCATTTTAAAGAACTATCAGTAAATCATTTCTTGAAAGTATCAAGTTACAGTTAAAATTTTTAATCTTCTATGTATGTAAATTACTATACGTGAAAAATAATTGTCATCGATTAATTTCGCAAAAGTAACAGATAAATAATGAATAGTTACTTACTCCATTGTTGCTCTGCTGATGCCCAATGCCTGTTCACACCTCGTCCTCCTCCCAGTTTTCTGCTTTCACACTTTCATACAGCACAATACTCATTCACAAAACATTTTTGCTACGATTACACATGCATGAAATATAATATTTTGCACGATATTTTGTGCGGCACTCCCGATATTAATCGCATGCAATATGTACTTTATTGTATTACGATGAAAGAATAATATGAAGAAAATGTTCACGCGCAATACATCAGTATATTGTGACTGTTCATTACTTAAAATCCCTCGAATCAGCGATTTGTGCATTATTTCGTATTTTCAATTCGCGAATAACAATTAAATCATACTTAAATTACAAAAAAAAATTCAGAATTTAATGCAAGATATTCGGATTTAAGTGTTTTTAAGAGACTTGCATAAATTATAGTCCGAAAATATGACAATGAAGCAATAATTTACGATTCCCACCTCTCATCACTTCGATTATGACTCAAATGAATGAATTCTGTGAACCCTATAAAATATCTGCTTCAATAAAGTCATTCTTTCGATACGAGCTTATGATCTGTTAACTGCGAGAGTTAATTAATTGTGTGTGTGAATCATCGGTAGTTGTTACAATCGTAGGAAACGATACCGTTGATTCAAGAAGTAACGCGATAACACTCGAAATAACTCTAGTCACTGCTTACTTGCTCGAGTTTCGTCACGTGAATGATAATGAAGTGATTTTAATGTAAACAACACTATGGCGTATGCCGCGCAAAAACACGAACGACTCCCGCAGTTATGAAATATTTAACGTATTACAATATATATATATATATACAGAATATATTCTATCACTCGTATTCCAAATTAATTATTAACCGGTGAATGTATTGTATCTTGATTTTTTCCATCACATGAATTATTCGACATATTGTACATTCGATGAACCATGTACGTTACTAGATGTGAAAATAGTAGACAACCTACATTTAAACTGGCAAAAATGCCATCTAGCAACACGAAATATACATAACTAAGTGTTGTTAAAGAAACGCGTTATTACTTATAAATATGTCTATTAATATTACAGTTTGTAATTCCCGTTCTCCGATTGTATTTCGATTCAAATGAATATATCGCGCAGACATCATCTATTTCGACAAACAATAGTCTCGCTTAAGAATCGTAAAGTTCGTAATCGTTCGCGAAGAATAGTATAATCGTTAATTGTTATAAGCAAAAATTTCGAGAGACAATAACATGCTAATACACGGAGCATATTGCGCTAAACTACTGCCTGCCGGCTCGAATGCTGCTGTATGAATACTACGAATGGCAGCGCGACGACCTTGTGTACGCACGTCACGCTACATGCAGCAAAAACAAAGCGTCGAATAACAAATTAAAGTTTTCGTTACAAAATATTCAATGAAATAAACATACGCTGAAATATTTAATAAAATATTATAAAATATATGTTAGTATCTATGCGCTAAATTCTGTTTCCCTTGTATTACAAAATTGATACCAATTATTAGGTTACTTGACAGAATTCCATTTAATTTCATTTTCAATATAATTGTACTTTAATTTGAATGTGCGATTTTATATACATTACTAATGCTTTGATCATTACAAATTATTTAAATCTTTTAAAAAATTAGATAAAAAATTAGATGATGATGATTCTATTTAAAAGGAATTATTTATAGATCTAATTTATATACCTACACATATTTAAAGTTTATATTTTTTAAAAATAGAATTTATTTTTATTTTAATCAACAAAAATATTTAATATGTAAAATTGTATAGGCATATTGGCACCAGCCATTATAATCTCAATATTATCTTTCTTTAAATTTTACTGAATATTATCTTTTTCTAAATTTTTATGTCGAAAATAGAAGTCGTATAATTTAAAAAAATTAAAAATTTTTTTACAATTTTGATAAATTAGAAAAAATTTTCTTAAAATTGCTGTAAAAACGATACATTTCTTATTTATTTATTAAAGAAACGTAATTTCACTTCTTTTAGGACGTAAAAATTAAAAAAAAAGTTTAAGAATTAGATAACATATAAAAAAATATTAGTCACAGGGAAAATTAACAGACGGAATGTTTGTCGCGATTAGATCAACCTCAGCTTTAACGTAGGAACGACGCAGATTTTATGCGCGTCTATTACGATTCTCCTTGGTTTCCCGGTCTTCTACCCTGCTACTTCGTAGCGATCCTTGGTACGGGCGGCTACGTGGCGACATAAACTCACCCAAGAGCAGCGAGAGGAAAGGAAGCTTCCTGGAAACCTTTTGGTGCACGACGACGCACGAGTTTTACAGCCTCGTCGCGCGGTCACAGATGGGAAGGCGCGATATAAAAACTGGGTGCGCGTATTCGTCCCGCAGGAATGCGGTTTACATACGTTCCCCTTATTCACGTTATATTCACGTCTTTCCTCCCCGGCGAACTTACTGCCTCTCATTCTCCATGACTTCGTCACCCACCCTCCACCGCTATGTATTCGCACATATGTTCCGCTTCCGAAAATCCGATTTTATACAAAATTTATGTGTAGTTAAATCTGTCAAACACAATTTCATTAACTTATTCACATTTTTAAAGTAATTTAATAATTAAACGATCATATTACTATAAATTAGCAAAATTTTTTTTAATTATTGAAACTAATTACACAGTTTTATTATGAATACAATTATTTCGATGATAATAAGAGATTAATAACAATTATTTGTGTAACTAATTTCTTTAGTTTTCTTTAGTTTCTGTGTTATTATCATTGATTCATGTGAGATTATCGCGAAAACTCTCTGGTTTTAGGCGCCAAGCGTAGAACGAAACAAGCGTTAAGCGTCTTCGGTCACGCTCGCGCGACGTCGCGGATGAAGATATAACCCGGAGTTGGTAAAATGGTAACCCGGTAATGTAGTAACGTAGACCCAGCTGACTTTCGTAAGCGGATCACGCGCCCTGCTGAGTGCTTTACGGCATCACTTTTTTCCCGCGCGCCCACTTCTTCATCTCCTTCGTCGCGCCGTCCTCGCCGCCATCACCTTTTTCCCGGTCCTCAGCCTCCTTCTCGTCGGGGATCATTTTTACTTTGTCAGTTCGTATTGAACCTTATCTCTTTTAAATGCAACGCATAATTCGCAGACACAATTCTGTTCTGAATCATCTAAAATCCTTCCTTATTCTACTCGTAACTTTATAACAAATGAATATTATTCATGAAATGTTTAAAAAAATCTAGACTTTATTCGTAAATTCGTTGTAGCAATTTCTAATTTATTAATAAAACAAATTTTTGTGTTGCGAAATCTATATTGTAAAGTCTGTATTCGGAAAAAATAATTTTACTATTTTACTAAAGTACCTACCTAAAAATTTATAAGTAGATACATAGATATGAAAATAATTTTGTTGGACCATTAAAATAATTATCTAAGACGCTTGGATATGATGAGAATGCTACAAAAAATGTTGACGTTCTAGCAATATAATTTGAGTGTCTTATCTAATTACTTTAATGATCCAACAAAATTATTTTTAGATTTATATCTACCTAATATTTAGATGCTTCATCAAAACAGTTCTTATCGTGCAAACATAACAAAATGTATCGAACTTTGACTTGAAATAATGATTCAGGACAAAGGTGAATCAAAAGAAGAACATGACCTTCGTGTTTGAAACAATCTTCTATCTCAATATACATGCTACATGATAAAGATCGATTACTTCTTACCAAAAAAAATAAAAAGAATTTTAATTAATTATTTCCCCTAACCCCGTTAACATAAAAACATCATTAATCGTCAGTATAGTAACCCAGAAATATAGATAGACACCAAGCTATCATCGGCGAAAGGGCAGTCACGAGAAAACCGTGCGGCGGACAGAGATGCAGGGCACAGAAGAGATGAAGGGAGAAAAGAGGATAAGGGAATGGGACGTGAACAAAACGAGGAGAACGAGGAACAGAAGCTCACGGTATGTAGACACGCGCGCACGCGGCCGAAGTGGATATGCGGCTCTGCGGCTTGGGTAGGGAACGAGCTGTGCCATAAAACACGGGGAATCCGGGGCTTTATTTTATTTCATTCAATTCTTCACGGGCGACAACCGCCCCGGGAATATGGAATCAAGTTGTTACGTCGCCTTACGGAGGATGACGAGATCGTGGCGGCGGAGAAGGCAGTAGTAGATATCGGTAAGTTTCCTCGCTCGAGAGGCAGGGGGCGAAACGGGTCCGGACACTGGGGAGACACATTCCGCATAACCAAGTGGCGGGCACGCGCTACGATAAAGTATCGCCTGCTCCCGATACATATGCGTGCGCGTATTTCGTATGTGCCCGGAGTCCGCCAAACCGAGTTCGACTTTATTGCGTTACGTATGCCGATCCGTCCGATGATTCCTTTCGTTAAGGCAACTCCGAGTTTTGCATCGAAACTTCTTTCCTAACCCACACATGATGTACACGTTTCACTGATCTCTTTCAGCGGAGAAACTGTACAAAATTTCCTTTGGTACGAGTAAACATAATACAAAATAAGCATTTTGATTTACTCTTTTTAACACGCTCTTTATATTACATTTGATGTTTAACCTGATGAGTTTACGGAGTTCGATTTCGTTTTCGATATAATAAGAAAATCTTCTATTATGATCATAATGCACTAAATGGCGCGTTCGAATTTTATTGGCAAAGAAAGAAGCGAATGAAATCGGTCTTTCGCTCTCGCTTGCTTTCGTTGTACAAGACGATGTGTTTAGAACGATGCATGGCGAAGAATCGAACCGTATTTGCATCGAATGACTCGTCCGCGCGCGAACATAAACGTCCTTATAGTCAGACGAGATAGAGTTCGGTGAGTTACGTTCACCGTTAATTGTGGATCCATTCTACGATTTTCAGAAACGACCAACTCTCGCGCTTCCCACTGAGGGGTCACGACTGTCTATCAACGGCAAGTGCGTGCAGTCAACGCGAAATTTACGACTTTGCCATCTACGGGCCATGGAGCACCACATTTTTCTTCATCGGAAGATGACGATAGCGACGGTAAAGCGAGCTGGTGACCGATAAAATATATAAATCAATAGCGGAAATGGACGAACAAACTTCGTTTTCCCTTAACAAGTTAATAAAATATTTGTAAATAATTTTCGTATATCCTTCAAAAAATAACAGAAACATTTATTCTTAAAGGATTCATAAAGAGTTTTGCGTAGAAAAATTCAAATGTACCCAATATAAGTGTAATCTCTATACTTATAGTAATTATTACATTCTTGATTGCAGTAAGTGCATTGTTAATTAAAATTAGTGTCAACTTAATGTCGAGAAAAACGATCCAAAATTTATTCCGATTAATAACATCTTCGCGTTTTATATAGGTACTTTTAAATGTAGTATTAGATTAAAAAGACGAGAGATAATCAGGATATTAATATATCATATTATAATAATAATACAGCAATTCTTGTGATGTGTCTTGTGTATTCCTATATTATTAACATAATGATATATTTATTTTTGTGTGATCAAAAAGAACATTTTTCAGTTACGACACGTGCTCATGCAATATTCGACTGCCTTTCGAGTCGCCGCTTGACAAATTGCATCGTTTGGCTTTTAACAGAGCTTCCCACGCCCCGCATTGTTGCCGAACCGCCGTAAAATCGTCCCAAAATACGTTTGAAAGATATCGATACGGCAAAGGACAGTGTATGATAATTTCATACAAATACACGAGCCGACAAATGTTTATCCGAGAAAGTATTACTCTCTTCCATAGTTCCTTTATTTAATTTATTAATAAAAAATACAATTAATAAAAAACTAAATGCAATTTTTGTAATACTTTTATATTTAGTACCGAATATAACTAGTAATATGCTATCGTAAAATCTGCTAACATTATAGAAAATACAGATTTTTCAGCACGACGATTGATAAATCGTTAAAAGCTTGCAAAAAATATTGCTAATTATTATAAGCTATCAAATAAATCTGGCTTGTTTACGATGCGCTATAAAATCTGTTAGAATTAGTCGGTTAACGTCGACTGTTGGCTACACTATAAAATCCTATACAGGCGAAAAGAAAGAGAGAGAGAGAGAGAGAGAAACTGCAAAATAACAAGATCCTACATAGAGAGAGCCGGCGGACTTTGTGATTTCACGGAAGTCAAACGATTAGAACGTCTTTGCCGGGTGTAGATAGAAATCTTACGGTCGCATCCAGACCGGACCATCTGGTTCGGATCGTTACGCCCAGAGTAACACTGAAAAGCAGTTTTGAGATATATTAAACGGTAGAGAGAGAAAGCCAGTGAACAATAACTTATTCATGCGAGACCAAGTGACACAACGCTCGACAATCTTACAATTACTACACACATAGAATAATCCTATTTAATTCTGCGACGCTTTATGATATCCAAAGCGAAATCTATAGAACTCTGTTCTTCTAACATTTAAGAAATCTATGAAATCGAAATAATAGATCAATATGATTCACGATTGATAAATTCACGCTCGTGAATTTCTAATATTGATTAATTATAAATATTTGAAGCTTATATATAATTGCTACAATATAAGTTATTACTTATTTAAATATTTGTAAATATTGTAGACAAATGAAATATTGATATGTAAACAATTTTAAATTTCAGCTTTACTTTAAGATCTAGCTTAAATCTAAATAAATTAAACTAGCATCTATATATTTCTGTTACAATTAAAATATAATTTGATAGAGAAAAAAGAAGAAGAAGAACATCCTTTCCAAAGTTTAGATATTTTCTAAAAAGATAATTCTTAATTTAAGCTAAGATTTCCAAGATTATTTCTTTTCCTTCGCAAAATAGCTGATAGTTCGGTCATGATGGAAATAGGGCAATAAATAAGCGCAACGACATAATGGTGATTTGTCGTTTGTCAAACGGTTCACGAACATCCTACTCGAACAACCGATTACGCGGTCCGAGATCACAGGGCGTGACCTGGTAGGAGTTTTTCTTAAATGAGACATTTAGTTTCCCCCCGTATTAGAGCATAAAATGTGAATGTAGCTCAGTACGCCCACAAGCCGTCACAGAGTTCTTCCATAAAGGATCCCTGCACGCCCATCAATGCCGATCGCTCACCGGCATTGTAGTGAATACACGAGCGCGACCGTTGTCCAGCATTGTCCGAATTCGTATATACAGAAGCCGTTCGAGTCTCGTTACGTGTCGCACGCCCATTTTCACAGACAGCGAACGCGTGTCGCGAACAGAATACTGAACGAAGGCGGAAATTTCAGCGCAGCTGCCACCCGCTCATTTCCGAACGTCTTCGCGATCGTTTACTTAGAGACTAAAATTTTCGCATCTCTCCACTGCCTTGACTCGCAATTGCAAAAATTGACAAAACACATTTTTGAAGAATTACTTCACTGAATTTCAAGAATAAGATATTAATAAAAATAATATTTTTAATTAATAAGGCATCTAAAGATCTATTTATTAATAAAACACCAATTCAAATTGCACATCTCAAAACGAATACCTATAAGCTATCGACCTCGTCTTTAATCGGCTTGCGTGCTCTGAACGCATCATCCGCAGTAGCTATCTGCACCGTCATTGAACCCTTCGATCAATCTGGTCAAACCAGGAGCTGTGGTCGATTGCCTGCTACTGAAGCCAAGATGAATCGGGCGAACTATTAGATCGCTTGGGGCGCGTTTGGGAATACATTACATTCTCGTGATCTGTTCTAGTTTGATTTATTTCGTGTAATTTCTAATTGAAAAAATCCACTTTCTTCGAAAAAAAAATCACAATTTTACTTTTATTAATTATTATATATCTAAAAATAAAAACTAATGTTATATAGATATAATAATTCACATAATTGTTGATGTTTAAGTAATAAAATTTTGTATTTTTTTTTTCAAAATCATTCAATAGCTCTACGTTCATCTTTATTTTTCTATTTTCTTGCTATATGTCCACTTGTCTCATTGAGATTGCCCACATGATCGTGCAGCAAAATTTGACATATGGCACCTTCGGAACAAATGGATCATATAGAAAACTTCCGGAAAGCCGGAACAGGCGGTGTTAGAAATCACGTGAGATCGTTTTTCGTATGGTTCCTTGGTTTGTTGGACCTTCTGGCGAGAAGCTGGTGCGTTTCAAGAGAGCATATGATAATGTTTCTTGGACGTGTACGAAAGGAGGGGATATTTTTCTCGGATCCTGTGGGAATTTCACGTAAAACGAAAAAGGCAAGCGAGAAAAAGAAGAAGCGCGCTCGTGGGCGTCAGAAAGTGTCGGAGATCAGGAAACACCGGCTTCTACGACAGCAATATCGCATCTGTCCGGTGACATCTAGCAACATGTGCGTTCAGCCGTTACCAGCTACTGTAAGACGGTGTCACTCCCGTCACATTTTCATATTACAACTAACCTACCCCGTGTTTATATCTGTATATAAATTAATATATTTTCCTGAAGCGAGAAAATGATTTAATAGTTTAATTATAAAATTGTATAATCAATGATATTTCAATGATGTTTCTCGTTTTTCCATTTTTATATTTCTTTATCTCTCTCAGATTCGTTTGAGACTTAGTAATTTTTCGTCGACTTTTATATATTAATGATGAATAAAACATCCAGATTAAAATCTTGCAATTATGTGAATACTCGACGTCAAATTAAAAAAATACTTAATATATACTAAAGGAATTTTTAATAATATAAGAGAGAGAGATAAACGTTTATTAATATCGTTATACAATTTTCTTTATTATATGAAAATGTTGCTCTCTCTCTCTCTCTCTCTCTCTCTCTCTCTCTTATTCTTTATTTATATTACTATCATCAGTTTTTAATAATTATAACTGTAGCATAATAGAGGATCTCCTGTTCTCAAAGATACAGTAACCATCAGATGGCACTAGTATACACGGGAATCTCTCCCCCTTCCCTCTCATGTCCACTAATGCCATTTGCTAGTTGCGGTATCGCTGAATTAGAACTAATTATGCTTATACTTATTAGTTATTACAATTAATGTTTAATTTTTTGAAGTGTTTTATGTTAAAAATGTATTGTTTATAGACAATAAAATAAATAAGAAGCCTTAATAAAAATTATCTTGTACTTAATTCTAAAAAAATTTGAATGGCCATAGAAACAGATATTGATTCAGTAATCATAAATTGATGAATGACAGTTCATTGTTGTTATCCTATCACGTATCCTATTTATGTTGCTACTGAGTCGTTAAAACTTCTATAATTTTCATTTCTAAATATATAAATATTTTATTATGTGATTATTCAGAGATACTTATAATCTTCATTAAAAGTAATATCTAACACATGCAAATTAATTAAAATCTGAAATATTTGAGCAACAAATCGCTGGAATTTGTGCGTAAAACAAAAATATCGCACGCGTCATTGCTGCGAAGATTAGCTGGAGTCGCGGAACCGTATCTATTTAAGATTTCACAAAAGCGACAGTCTTCGTCCCAAAGTGAACACGCCAGCATACCGGCGACACGGTGTTTGGGATCAATAGGCCATTTATTTTTGTGCTGCTTTTTTTTCAACCGTCTTTTCTTTGCCTCGTGCACGACGCGGCGAGGCTTGCACTCATTCGGTTAAGTCTAAAAAAGCACCCGTCCGTTTTCTCGACCGTGTCTCGCGAAGATGCATTTATTTTGGAGCACGAGGGGTACCCATACTCAACCGTTTGTATCGTTCATGCCTCGATTTATCAACTACTTCGATATAAAAAGGCTGTTCCACACACACCGACGCATATATGTCGCGTGCTTTAAAAAAGTAAATGTAATAATAACATTGTATAATTTCTATTTTAAAAAACTGTTTTATTTAATGTGTCAGTTCAATAAATAAATTTTTCTCTTCTAATTTTATATACAAAAATATGCATTTTTTAACAGTTCTTTAATAATATATAAGAACAAGAATATATAAAAGCTATACAAGTTTCAGAAAGAAATATTTGTAAATAATTTGTAAATAAAGTATTTGTAGTAATGAAATATAATTATAGGACACTCACGTAAAATAGCTTATACTTTTTTAATAATCCTGCTTCCGCCAACAAATTATTTTTTTATAAAAACCTTTAACATTATATCTTTATTAACGCAAACCAAAATTGCTTCTTCATTATAGATACTTTCGTTGTAATCGATAAAAAAAGATTAATATAACAACTCAATTAATAAAAGTTAAGGAAAGTATATAGGTAATCATCTTTTTAGCGATATGACGCTGGCTATAATAAGATATCTTTGTTGTTTATTTGATCGCTCTTCCAGAGATGCGGCGACAATCGTTACCAGAAATTTTGGAATGACAAATTATTCTAAGAAGATGTCGACATACAGTAAAGTCTCGAATACGAGATTATCTTTTATGATGCCGTTTCCAGACCCTCAAAAAAGTTCTGTGAAGCATAAAGATGAGATCTCGAGGAAGCCTTCAGCTTAACCCGGAGTTAGGTACTTCGGTCATTACGAGTTGCAGAACGGGAATTACGATGCATTGATCGCGGCTTCGTCTTTAAACGCGATAGAGCTCTCGTGGTTTTATCGAAAGATTATCACGTATAGTATTTACATGAATTTTGTGATTGCCCGAACCTAATTATAGAGTATCGAAGCAGCGGCTATCGCGCAAGTGCTACATTGTACGTTGATCGACCATCGATTATGACTAGCTGCTTACTCAGATAATGAAGATGCTTATTATCATCATTATAGACACCGTAAATCGATTGAGAAAATCATTAAAAGGAGAAAGGTCCGAATCGTGATACAAAGAATTACTCAAAGACGAAATACGCTTAATACTGGCTACAGGGATTAGCTTCGTCTATATAAGCTGTGTTAAAGTTCATAAACATTTACTTTTAATTAAACTTAGAAGAATTTTGACGAATTAATGGAAATAACACTTTAGAAGTAGACTTTGTACTTTAAAATAAAACAGACTTTGTACTTTAAAACGTACCTCATTAAAAAGATAGTAAGAAAATCAACTGTTTTCTATAATATAATAATTATTACAGAAAAAATATATAAGATATGTAAGAGAAATAAACTTACATTTTAACTGCAAATGAACAAATTAACACTAACAAGTTCTTGGTAAAATATTTTGAATAAGATCTTTTTTCGTGTATTTGTTTCCTTGTTATACAGATTCCTATAAGTATTGGTCAGATTTGTAGAAACATTCTGCATAAATAATATGTATATATATATATATATATTATATATTACGAGTGCATTTATAAATATACTATCCGTTACCAATCTTCTAATACTAATCTACCAGATCTATCCTAATATTTCTCGAAGTTAAATTGCAGAAAATAGTGACAATGAAGAAGAAGTATTCTCGAAAGATTTCGGGAAGTAAAAGCTCGCGCATCAAGATTAGGAGCGTTCTCGTGTATCCTTCAGCTCGAATCACATAGACGACTCCGTTAGATCCCAAGGGCTCGCTCTTCTTTTACTTCGCCCAAATAAAGCGACAGCTAATCGATAACAAGTTACTCGCTGATACTGCGCTACTTTTAGTGCTCCAAACACGAAATTCGTCAAGGACGTTTAGTTCTCTCGAGGATTTCGCCATTAACATTATACAAAAAGAACGATTTTGCTAAAGTATCTATAAATTTAGCTAGACACAGATCTGAAAATAATTTTATTGGATTAAAATTATTATATAGAATACTCAAGTATATGATGAGCAATACTACAAAAAGTTTTGATATTCTGGAAATCAGCTCGAACGTCCTACATAATTATTTTAATGATCTAACAAATTATTTGCAGATCTGCATTTATACATAGAAAAAACGATTTTGTTGAAAGATCTAAAAATTTAGCTGGATACAGATCTATAAATAATTTTGTTGAATCATCAAAATAATTATATATGGGACGCACTAAACTAATTGCTAGAATGTCAAAACTATTTATAGCATTGCTTGTCATGCTTGAGATTCCTACGTCATTATTTTGATGCCTCAATAAAATTATTTTCAGATTTATATCTAGCTAAATTTTTAAATCCTTCAGTAAATTCATTCTTTTCAAGATACACGCATTTTCTTTGCACGTAAATAAAATCTGTATTTTTGTAATTAGAGAAATTATGATTACTGATAGAACTGTTAATGACTATAATGTGAACGACCTGTGCATTTCATCTCGAATCGTGACTTAAGAAGTTGCCAATGAGAGTGATACCCGACACCAAATTGAGAAACGCGATACGGTGATGCGTGGCGCGCGAAGGTATGCTGGTAGGAAATGGTAGGAAAGTGTAGTGGAAACAATTTCTGATGACACACGGCGACGGGCGGCGATGGCGCAGTCATACGGGTGCCTAGCTTTCATTTAACTGGAACGAAACTATTCTCACGAGGTCGACAAACCTTTGTCACGATGACGCTTCAGGACCAATTCTCGAGTGCCGCGCGCATGCGGGATTGTCGTCGAAAGTGTCGGATTTTTACGGGTCAAAGGGTGCCGTAGAGTCTCGCGCGAACGCCTTCGTTCCAATTGAATGCTCGTTGTCTTCAGAGCAAGCGTAATAAAACGCGATGGATAAACGCGATAAGCGCGAGATACGTTGCTTTACGATCAAGCCCAGCTACAGCGGTAGTGGTTATACGTCTAAATAACTATAGCTTGTACCACGCGTAGATTTTCTATACGTGACGTACGTTGTATAATCAATGTGATAATCTCATATTGCATCTTCTCTTCTATTTTATTATTTTTTAAATAAAGATTTTATTGATTAAAAATAGTTTTATATCAAGTAATTTTTGAGAAAATAAAATATATCTGTTGCAAAATTCTCATAAAACAAAAAATTATTTTTGTAATCTTATTTCAATCAAACAGAAACTTTCGAGATACAATAGTATATTTCTCTCTCTAGTAGTAAATTTAATCAGTTTTGTAACAAACAAGTTCAATTATTTTCATAATTTTAAAATTATGTTTAAATTATTTTTAAATACAACCAATAATAGTAATAATTATTATTATTATCATGATTGATGATATAATAATGAATAATAAAAAGTTATTATTAATAAATTTTTTAATAAAAACAAATGATGTGAGTAATAGTCAGGTATAGTATAGGACAACAGGATATAAACTTATCAATGCAAAACCTTCTTAAGAAATGACAATTTGGGTGGTCTATAATTGGTTAGGTCCGTTTACATGTTAGTAAGCAGTCGACTTAAGGCCTTTGTCTGCCAATTTAATCCTAAATTGAGTAACCGTTTAATCGCGCAATGTCCGCTAGAGACCCATTACTCTCATATGATAATGAGCGATACGCAAAATGAAGTCTAAGAGATCGATCCATCGGCTCATCAAAGCGGAAGGGTCTTATCAACTGTTCTTACCTATTCTCAAAGCTAAAGAATATGTTACACGCACATTTCTTTTCGTTCATAAAATTCTATTCCATAAATAAAAATGTTTTACTGCAGTGCCATAAAATAAAATTAAATCATATAATAGATGTTAATTATACTTGATTATAAGATAGTTATCATAAGAATAAACAGAAGATGCAATTAAATATAAAAAATATTAAATTTGTTTATTTAAAATTTTTATTTATTTAAAAAAAATTGATATTAAAATTATTCTTCGCTGATATTTTTTTACATTACAATAACTATTTATAAAATAAATTTATGTGACAATAAAACGTATACTATACAAATTTCTCGAAAAATAAAATTCTAATATTTATTAATTATCGTTATGTAACTATTTTAATGTGGAAGCACTTCGAATACTCGAATTTTAAATACTTTATCGATTTAATTTACGATGAAATTCTCAGTAAAACCAAATATATCTATGTACCCGGCTAAAATAAGGCTTCGCTACTCATAATACTTATGTTTGGAATTTCTTCGTTAAGAATTACACAATTGATGACGTCTTCCGCAAATTTCCGGATGTCGTAACAAGTTGCACCTAATGGCTTTGTCACTAATTTCTATGGCAGCTTACGACGTGACGTGATGAGCGAGGTCGAAAAATACGCGACGATTCCCTCGAATGAAAGCGGCAACGAGCGCAAAAAGACACCCGAGGTGCGGAGAACGACGGCGTAGTCGGGCATGTTTGACACAGCGGGTCCACTAACAAGATAATTAAGCCTACTGAGAACGTTCCCGGCCTGTTTTTTGCTGGTCGCGTGCTGATATCAACCAGTGAGTGAGACATGCTCGGTTTCTTTATGTTCCGTTGCATTCCGTTCCGCTCATTCCTATGGTAGTGCAAGTTACGATACGCAATTAGCTGCTTATACCAGCAGATCAAGCACAAAAATAACCCCTGTTTATCGCAAAATTTAATTTAACTTAGCTAATAAAAGAAGTAAAATCGAAACTCGTACACAAAAAACTATCCATTTACTTTTTTATGTTGTAACGATTTTCTTAGAATTATATTTAAAAAATCTCAAATATATTATGAAGCGCATGAAAATGAAATTTAATTTAATTTAATTCTATGTGACAGGATAACATAAATTGATAAATTGGTACAATAATTATTACAATCATTATAATGATATAATTATTTTACGGAAAGAATGGTTTCATTAAAGTATCTACAAATTTAATTAAATATACAATAAATCTCAAAATATTAAAATAATTACGTAGGCAATACAAACATAATGAGCAATGCTGCAAAAAGTTTTGACATTCAATAACAGCTTTAACGTCTTACATAATTATTTTGATAGTCCAAAATAAATTTTTTTCATATCTATATTTAATTAAATTTTTGGATATTTTAACAAGACCGTGAAATAATTATATCATTATAATAATTGTAATAATTACTGCACCGATTTAATACATATAAGAAAGAATATAAAATTGACTTTTATAAGATGACTCGATAACGAATGAAAAAAATAAGAACATTTATCTATCGTAAAAGCATATCTCGACAAAAGATTTTTTCCTCGACACTAGGAAGGAGAATTACCCAGTCCGACTATCGTGACAGTTCACAGTCGAGAAATGCCTATGGAACACGATCTCCCCTCAAAGAAGACCACGATGCGTCTACCGTCGTCGTCGTCCTCATCGTCTAACTTGGCGTAACTTAGACTCGACGCGAGAGCATAACTTTAATTACAGAAGTTGGTCACATTGTCTAAGAACACGACCGACGCGCGGCAAGAAAGCTCGTGCAAGCTCGCTCTTTCCCGCCGGTTAAAGTTTTCCGCGCCGAGACGCGGAACTCGCTGTTTGGTCGCGAGGTTTGGAGAAGCACGCTCGGAAAACACAAGGGCGACGTATCTCGGAACATGATACTAATGGCAGACAGAGGAGAAGAGAAGAGAGCCGTGCTTTCTCCGAAAGTTGGAATCGCGCGAGACGTAGATGCCTCTATATGAAAACTCGACGCGAGGTTACACAGTTGTAGTGATATCAGTAAAACTTAAAGATACGCTATACGTCGTGGAAAATTGTCTTCTGATCTTTAACACTAACATGTCGGTTGCCTCGGACAAGTTATTAATCTAATAATACAAAATACATTACACACAAAGGTTCAATACTTCTCTAAGTGTGAATAAAGAGGATCTATTAAAAAATTTTCATAACCAGCTTATTGTTCTATCAGTAATCCAAGAAAAATGCTGATACACGAAAAAGCAAATTATAAATGAAGATGAAACAAAAAAAATAAGAAATAGCGAAGGTAAGTGAAAGAAAAAGAAAAGGAAAAGTTCTGTGATATTTTCAAGATGGCGATCGAGATGAGAGAAATAAGAAAAAGGGCTCGCGCGTTAGAAATCCCTTTAGGAAAAATTTCGTCCTTTCCTCCTCTTGTGAATCGACTAGTGAACGAGGTGGCCGAGAATATTGTTCCTCAACTAGAATAGCAAACGTGTTACTTCTATCACAGCTAGATATTTCACGCCGCTCCTTGCGACGCCATGGCGCCTTTACGGCCCGCTGCGCCATGGTGCAGCATTGGATTGCATCCTCTCTCTCTCTCTCTCTCTCTCTCTCTCTCTCTCTCTTTCTTCGCTGCACCTTCGACTTCCGCTTATGCCTCCTTCGCGACCCGTAGCATACGTATGTGAGTTTACACTCGCAAAAATATTTACTAACGGTATCGGTAGCGGCTCTCGCAATATATAACTCGCAGTTCGTTTCTCATCGATTTTAAGACGATAAAATATTAAATCGGAAAAAATTAACGTTGTAAAAAAACAAAACATTAAATGAAGATGAAACATGTATATGTCACTTAAAAGAATAGTTAAAATTATAAAATCAAGAAAAATCTACACATAGAATTGGATTATATTCGTTTTCGCAAATAACGAAAAAATATTATATGTTGTGACAAGAATAAAATGTTCTGTCATGATTAATAGCAAGTTTAATTATTATACTGTATGTGATGTATTAATATGTTAATGCCCTCCAATATTCGTAGTATCATAATCTAATAGATACGTCAATACCTGTAATAATATATTTTAATCTTGAGGGTAAAACGGTGACTTCCACTTTGGAGTTGATAGATACAAAATCGTTCAATATACGAGAGATCAACTCAATTATCTTTTATTCATTACTTTGCGACTAACTTAGCTTTAGTAACCTGCGATGTAAACTTAGAAATCTCTAGCGTTGTACCGAGTATACTGAGATATATCGCGGCATTGTGGAATTCTGCGGGAAAATACCGTGATTCCTGGCGTAGGAGGACATGGCAGAAGAAAGGACCCCCCGAGAGGACAGAAGAGGAGACGAGGCCCGATGCAGAGGGAAGAGAGAAGTAAAGTCTTAACGGCGTTTCGAGGCGGAGCGTGGAGGTGGCGAGGGCGGAGCGAGTGAGGTTCCAGAAGCGTGATGTATCGACGGAATTCCAAAGTAAGAAGTTACGGACTCGGAACCTGAGAGGAAACTCGCGTCTCCAGACATTTTCCTCTCTTCTGCTCTTCCTCGCTTCTCCGCGGATGGCTTTTTATCCGATTTACTATGCATCATTAACGTTATCGTTTACATCGAGGCTCGACACTTACGATTATAATATTATATATGTTGTATATAAATTATTTGAAATAATTATATAAAAAAAATAATAAAATAATTATTTTAATACTTTTAGGATATTAAAGGTTTGCAATAAATTTTAGCTCTGCAACAGGTTTTAAAAACCTAAGTCCCTCCCACATAACAAATATCTAATAATTAAAAAAAATATCCATGAATTTCAGAATTTTATTGTTTTAGATACCAAGAATCTGAACAAAATCTAAGATATTCAGATTCCAAAATATGCACTTTAAAAAATATGAGTGTGAATTTAACATGATGTGGTGTTTATATAATTCTTAATATTTTGATGTCGATGTAAACACCAAGAGTTTTTAATCTTACGTTATAATATTGACACCAACATGGTGAGAATTATATAGACATCGCATCGTGTTAAATCCATATCCATCCACATTTTTTAGAGTATGAAATTTAAAGTATAAAATAGTTTTAAGATAAAAAAATATATATATGTAGTTAAAATTCTTAGTTTCTTAAAATGTCAGAATTTAAAAAGTTTCACAGTTCAAAAACACGCTTCTCGTATGCGAACGTCATCGTGCGAGGAAAAAAATGCGAAGTCGCTGGCCTACTCTATCGCGAAAGGCCACGAATGACGTTGAAGTAAACGCTTCGATCGAATACGCTCTTTCGGGTTCGGACTCGAGTAATTCGGCGGCCGGTCCGGCAGGCGCGGCGCCGTTTTAGGTCGGCAATGTTTAAGGGCGGTTTTATAGTGTCCGGCGCAGAGGTCAACCTGGCCTCGGATACATCACCCCAGACCCCTTACGTCTCCTTGATGGATCGCGGCTCCCTCGGTCCCGTCGTACGCAGTATTCGACTTCGATTTCTCATCCCCGGCAACGGATTACGCGCCAAATGGATCCATATCCATCGCGGGCGCGAGTAAGCGGCATCGATCATTTTTCCGGAGTGATATATTCAGCATTAACCCTCGAACTATTATAATATCCCGATAACGGAGGCTACTCTAACTAAATCGAATTTAGCTCCAGGGAGTAAAAGAGACATTTCTCTACAAAGTTGTCTCTATAATATTCTCATATATAATATACGTACACTGTTAAATTCCTAATATCAAATTATATTCAATTTGAGTTCTTTTTAATCATTTCTATAAATCGCTACTACTCTTACTCTATAGGTTGTTAATTTAACTAAAACAATGTGGTTAAAAAATAACTTAACTCAAGAAAATATATTAAATTTAATTAAAATTTAGTTACTATTTACTAAATGTATACGTTAAAAAATATGGATGTTTATTTTTGAACTAACTATATAGAAATGGATTGATTTACTGATACACATAAAAGTTAAAAATAATAAAATCTTGTTTACTCAAGAGATTGGGTTGCCATTGCTTCTTTGATATCTAACAGTGTATAACTTATGTATAGCTCTTATACTATAATTTGAACATTTAATATATATTTGAAGATAATAAAAATTATGATAAAAGCATAAAAAATGCATATTTATCTATTCCTGATCCTATATAATAGAGAAATTTTAATATATACTTAATTATATACTTTTGTTGAGATACTATTGTATATCAGATCTATTGTATATCAAAGATTTACTTGATAACGAATGAATTTCACATCTTCATTCCTCCGTTTGAGATATCACGCTGTATTATGGAGTGCACTATTGAACTCTCTAACAATCTAATAGATTTAACACTTAACTCACCTAGCCGTCATTCCGTCTGGAACTTTACTGCTCCGATCCACAATCAGAAAAATACAGCAACTTACCTGTAACGCATACAAAAATTATATTAGTTAAATATAAATAAAATAACATATGTTACTATAATACAAAAATACACATATATAATATATAAATGAAATTATGTATATTACTATTATTATACAAAAACACATGCTAGCAAATATTAATGTCTCTTTACAAACACCCATATATGTTATATTATCACTTTCAAACGATCAAACGAAGTCGGACGAAATCTAAATCCGACGAAAGCTAAAAAATCATGGTATAATACCGAGAAACTCCGTTTGTGACGGCAAGCATCGTGCATTCCGAATCGAAATGGGAGCATTTCGACTTTGATGTGATACGTTCTCATTCGCGATCGTACGTCGGTCTCTCTCGCAGACGTTTAATCTTCGAAGATTCGCGAACACCACGATGTATTTACACGAACGTATCGTGGATTCGTTTCGGCCGGCATTTCGTTGTCACCGTACTTTCCGTTTGCTTTCGCAGCGAGCCACCGTAATGACATCTCGCACGGATTACTTTTCGAACTCGTCGTGTTGGCGTAGATCACAGATTTACATTGGATTTACAAACTTTGCATCGCGGGATAAAAGAAACTAGAACTAACAAAAATATTCACAGATCGACTGCAACGTCGATATAAAGCTGATCGATATCACGAATTATCGTTGATGCTCGATGCACGAATCAACAGCAGGATTTATCGTAAATTTTATATAGAAAGCAACTTTCATTTGCATTCCCGTTAATTAAAATGAAAAGAGAGATATATTCATGACGCGATTAGTATTTCTAAATCTTCCCATCAATCCCATTCAATGCAGAGTCACGTCGCCTTTTGCGCTTTGTACACATGAATTATTTGTATCACACATATCCTTGTGCATGTTTCCACGCACATACATCAGAATATATCAGATGGCATTTCGCTGTACGCTCGCGACGCGCCCTATTCAGAGCCGCCCTAATAGAAAAATGTCACGGAATGTCGGAAATTGGAAAGCTTATTCATATTTTTTCGATACACGCACGCACGCGCCCGGCAATGCGCGATATCGCGGATCGCGGCCGTACTTTCATTTCGCATGCCTAACGCGAGGAGCGCAACCCTCTGCCTCCGCCTCTCCCCGCCAAGGGATGAGGAAAGGTGGCGAATGCCGCAAGGGTGCAGGATGCAGGGGTGATCGAGGGGTGGAACAGGAGAAACGCGAGGCGGTGGATTGCGCGGGTAAATGTAAGCTGGGGATGATTCCGTGAGCGAGGCAAGAGAGAGGAAGAGAGGAGAGCAACTCGCCATTCATGCGTTTCATTTCTCGAAAGCAGGCATATATTTTATATATGTACGAATATATGTATTTCATAAAACGAGCTTTTTCAATTTCTCCACCCTGAGCTCTGGGACGCGATCGAAAAATTGAACGCGCGTATGATTACCTATTTGTGATTGATCGCAAACTGGGATCATATCTTAACGTGAACACAGATTTAAAAAGATATAATAGTATTATATGGTTATTGCAAATAATACTTTTTAATTAAAGATATCAATAAAGAATTCCGCAATTGATTATAAGATAGGCAAAAAACTTTTTTTTAATGCGTCAATTACTGCATCTCAGAATTCAGTCAGAAAAAAATTGAAAACCATTAATTAATAACATTAGATTATATGAAATAAATATAAATAGAAAATAAATTTTACTCTTGATCGTAAAAATAGATAAAACTTTTGCAAACGTAAAAGAAAAATCTTTTAAATTAGAGATAGAATATAGAAAAGTGCGTGTTAAATTATAAATATTGTAAATAGTAAATTTAATTTACGAACACTATTTTTTTTTAAGCAGTGTTATTTTTATGGATGTATCATATATTGTTAATTACAAAAAAAATTAAGACAAAGATGCAGATAAACCACACTCAGTTAAACAGAATAAATTCGACACAATGTTTTCTTGTGGAGTTAATTATCTCAAAAGCAGCACTAATAAATTCAATCAGTTAGAGAACGATAAAAAAAAAGCGCTAGACGAAAGAAACGACCCTCCAAATCGCGCATGTCCACGTTTTCCTTCGGATGTGCGACCTAAAAATAAAAATCGTCTTTTTGGCAGTGCCCATGTCACTTCTGGCAGGACGAAGAACGCGAGGGGACGCGACGCGAGAAACGACACCAACGGGCGTTGGAAATTAGACACACGTTTCATTTCCTGGAGCGACTGCGATTTCCGTCGTGGCTTCAAATATTGGAAATATCGCACGGCAGCGTTCAATTTACCACGCGATTCAATCGGGTTTTATAAGCGCAGAAAAAGCGCCCGCAAATATACACGCTGACGTCCGCCGTGACGATGACGACAACAACGACGACAACGACGACGACGATGACGACGACGACGACGACCACGCCGAGCGCTTATCCTCGGGATCTCTCCGTCGAAAGAATGTTTTCTCTCCTATCCCTTTTCCGAACGGCGCGTGATGAACCAGAAAATTTTTCTCCTCACTAAGGCCCAGTTCCACAACTCATGGTTAACTCTTAATCGAGGTTCAACTTATTCATTCTCTTACTAATTTTAGAATTGGAAAGAGATGAGAAACAAGTTGAACCTCGGTTAAGAGTTAACCGTGAATTGTGGAACTAGGCCTAAATGCATCTAAATAGTAATCGAACGCGCAGTTATTTCTGATAACCATATTGCCATTTTAATGTTATTTACCAAAACGTGAAGTTATTGATTTCGTGCTTCAATATCTAATTTTATCTAATTCTTTAAAACTTAACGACTTGGCATAAATTTATGGTACGACATGGCATGGTTATGATGTCATAAATAACTCTAATTTCGTTCGGTCCATTTATTATAAACTTTTCTTTGGAGCATCTAGAGAGATCATAATCAAAAATAAATATCGAAAAGAAGTGGAGTGAATGAATCTGGAAATGGTTTGAGAATGTCAAATCCAGGCATTACAACAGACATGACGAAGACAGGAAACGACTATCGTGAAATGGAAGAGCGTGTGAAGAAACGAAGAAGGTCGATAGTGCACTTTTATCGGCACCATAAACACTAATATAATCCTGAGGTCGAAGAGAAAGAGAACGCGAAACGCAATAGACTGAGTGGCGGGTGTCGACCAACACATATATACGCACGCACACGGACCGAGGTGTTTTTTAGACGAAGTGGCTTTTTGCGGGTGACAGGGCATTTAAGGGAATTGCTCCCTAGCGCCTTAACTCGGCGCTGGGCTCTCGCTGCCCCTTGCGCCGAGGGCGGACGCCGGACGTCCACGTCGTTTTAGCTTCGAATGCGTAAAATCGCATTCCCGTGTATCGATTTTACGCGCCATTAAGCTAATGATATTCTCTTCCAGTACGGATTTCTATATTTCACGAAAATCTTAAAAAGATTAATTTAAAACAAATCGAACTCCAATACACGAAAATTAGAAAAAAATAAACTCTTTCTATCGACATGTCTGAATTTTCTTATT
Source organism: Mycetomoellerius zeteki (assembly GCF_001594055.1). Classification (NCBI taxonomy): domain Eukaryota; kingdom Metazoa; phylum Arthropoda; class Insecta; order Hymenoptera; family Formicidae; genus Mycetomoellerius; species Mycetomoellerius zeteki. Next base: position 5,163,785 of record NW_017255975.1, read on the forward strand.
GATTTATTGCATTTAAGTATTTATTTATGTTTGACATTTTAATGAAATAAAGAGAGTGATTTTAAATAAAAAGATATAAAATATTAAAAGTATACACGCGATAAATGTAGTCAAAATAATTAATTAGATACGTTAAATGTAAATTTAGGTAACTTATAGTTTTAGATATTTACGTCAAAGAAAAGGAGACGAAATGAAGCTTAATAAAAAATTTGAAACACGACATTAAAAACATATACTCGCATTAAATAAATCTCATTTCTATGAACCAAAATATTTTTGCACAGTTGAAAACATTCCATTAATACATATTTGAATCTTAAGATGACGTTAAATTGTTTTATCGGCTGTTCTATCATCAATATATCTCATAAAATTTGCGGTATGCGTAATTTTCCATACATCCGGCTCGACAAATCATTACTTAAAATCGTATCTTTTAACCCTGAGTAACGGTATACACACTCCCTAATACGTCTCTTCCGCTCTTTCTGAATCGCTCTCTGCCGATGCCACCTCGTTCCCCTTATCCTTAGTCTCTCCTTCGACGCGGGAGGTTTATCCCCGTTGAGTTATTTATGCGATTTTAGAACCCATGTGCGCTACCAGCCCCAACACTAACTGGATAATAATCCCGTCGGGGTCGCCGATCCACTTGAATGTCTTATCCGTAAAAAAATAGTCTTAAACATTTTTAACTTCCCCCAATAATGCTTCGTCTATTATCGTATAATTTATTAGACTACAAAGTATAGAATAAAAAGTTGTCTACGCACCTTTCTAATGATTAGCAATATATTTTTAATCTTTTCTTAGCTATAAAATATTAATAAATATAAATCGTTTATTTTAAAAATATTGATAATTCATTTTGAAATATAATATTATAAAATATTAATATAAGCTTGTACATCAATTTCAAAATAATGTAAGCAATTTTTAAATTCTAGACAGCCCAATAATACACAAAGCGATCTAAGTTTCCTCGAATAATATCTGACTGATCGTTTCAACGTGTAACTTTAATTGTAATATCGCTCGTTCTTCTCTTTCGCATCGTAAGATACCCCTGCTTCCTTCTTCACTTTCTCTCACTCTTTTAAACCGTCTTTTCCAGGCTTTTCAACCCTCTTCTTTCTCTCTCACTTTCTCTCTTTGTTTCTCTTCGTCGCGCTTTAACGAACACAGTCGCTTTTCTCGATGTTTCACAAGGTTCACCCTCACGCGTTCTTTCTCTCTGAAATTTCTCCCTCTCGAATACAGCGCTCCCGAAGATGCGGACAAGCCCTTATCGCAAATGACTGTTTCCGTCGAGCACAAAGCCATTTAGAAACTCTAACGGCGTTACGCTTTACCGCGATACTATAGGACAAGTGTCTAACGTGGAGGATAATAAAACGAGAAGCAGGAAGCAACCAGACGGCGGAGTCGAAGAGCCGTATTCTCCGCGCTCGTTTCTTCTCTCGCGAAGGGGTCATCGTCGAGCTTCGTTCGTATCGCATCGGTCTTCCCCTTCGCTAACGATTATTACGATCGTCGTTCGATTAAACATCATGACGCGTCGCAATTGCCATAGCGGCGCTTCCACGATGCGCCGCACTGACTGATCCGCGATGCTCGTGCCTAGTAATTCGTCTCGGCTCAGAGTGGACGATGACGTGGATTTATCTACTATAGAATTTGTTATAACGATGGTAGACGTTAAGCTTTCTCTTGATTAGAAACATCTCATTATTCAGCTATTCGCGATAGACGGATTTTGGCGATGACGATGCTTTTTTTACTTGGAATGCTTGTACTTTATATTACCACTAACTATTATACAATATAAGAATGTCGGAGTCATGGAAAACAATTTTAGTAGGATATTGACAGAATCCTTTTATTGCTATGTTATGCAAATAAAATAAAGATAAAAATATTTTTAAAAAAATATTAAAAATATATATCAATCAAATAAAACATAAGACATTAAAATCTCGGTTTGTTAAGAAACCGATAAAAAATATTCGCTTCTATAACGATGAAGTAATTAAAATAAAATAAAGATATAAAAGAGAGATACTAAATACTTAATAGCATCAATTAAAAAGTCAATTAAGAGAAAACGGGGAAAATTAATAACTACGTATTTCATGAATCAACAATCGATTTTTCTACGTCGTTTTTTACTACTAACAAATTTGAAAATTTGACAAACCGGAGCAAATTTATCACGCGCAGCGTGAATATGCCGCATCCATCGGCGGCTGGTACCAACAGACCCGTACGTGTCTGCTACAACGATATCGCTTACAAGGCTTACAGAGGAGTTCGCGCGTACGAGTTCGCTAGAGTGTATCCAGCGGGCACAACTGTCTACCCGTTACATCTACTCTACGTTGGTACGTGCCTGGGGCTTCCCCTCTCTCTCTCTCTCTCTCTCATCCTCTGCTACCCTCACAGTCACCAGCGCGGTCGCTCGCCCAACCCTAACCAGCGGCACAGCGCGACTCGATACCCGGTAACTTCCGGTTTCAGATTCTGCATCGATAATACAAAACAACTGGTTCCTATGACATCGAACTCAGCACACTGCCGATTCACCGATACTCTTGTTAACAATATTCTCCCAGCTCGCTCGTGCCTGCGCGATCGCTACCATCATTAGAACTTAGCGTAACGACGCACGGTTTCGTCCGCGACGGACTACCATGGCTAGACAACTGTCGCGGATTACACACGAAACGTTGGTGAGAACGCGAGAATGATAAACCGACATCAAAAGCCTTTGCATGATTATGCCGTAGCGAAAGGATAGGTAGTATTATGCTGAGTTACACTGGCAAGACATTTAAGTGATTCTGACTCAGCAATCTTGACAGTCAAGTATCTGTATCTCGCCGTACCGGCATAGCTCGTTTCATATGACTGAGATTGATCATATTTCAAAGCGTCATTACTTCTGTAACGTTCTTTTTAATCCTTTTCAACTACATTTGAGTACAAATTGTGCGTGTACAATGTTTTCTAATAGCGAATTCGATTGGACGCACTATAGAGTGCACTAGTGTATATTTAAGACGTTGTGCACCGATTTAAAAGTAAAATGCAAATATTTCCAATTATAAAATATATATTTTACCTAATAACACAATAAAGTGTATCTATTGAGTATTTCATGGTTTAACCGGTTTCTATACGTTTATAATAAACTACACATACACATATAGAATCTTCACGTCAATTTGTGTACGACAGCTTTAATATGCATCAGTGCGCACTGGGTGCATCCAATCGAATTCGCTATAACTTAAGTTATCATATCGCAGGCAATCAGTTTTCTCCGGCTCGAATAAATCGTATTCTAAGGTCTCGTTTCGCATTGACTGTCGTCGTTTCGAACTCGCGTTTTGCGCGACTTCGGATGATAGGGTCGACCATCTTCCACCCCCTTGAAACCGCAGCGTGGGGCGGTTCTGCCACCAATTAGTCTAACCGTAACGTGCAGCGAGTGGATCATCTCCGACAGAGAGTTTCGTGTAGGTTCAAGCGACAGTCCCGCGCTCTGTGATTTATGTTTGCCATACATTACTCGGCCGAATAATCCCACGAAAGGGTGTACCCGGCAACCCCTCGCGATCTCGCTCTACCCTCTATCGCCACTCTCACTCAGCCCGCGATGGCCTACAACCCCTCCGCTCTCGTTCTGTCGTGCTAGCACTCGCTGATCACTCTATTTGTTTCAATTAAAAGCGTACGGGTGGCATCGGTGTTCGTCGAATCGCCGGTTCTCGCCTAGTAATTCAGTCCTCAAATACATCTGTAGTTTTTACATCTACCCATAATTTATATCTGTCCAGTAAAAGTATGTTCTGATCATTTGTTGATCAGAAACAGCATAATTATATTAGAAACTGTTTAAGCATTATAGGATAAGGTGAAACAATTCTGAACAAAATAGTTCAAATTTAATTTTCGAAGTTCAACTTTAATTTTTTCCTGTTTGGTTCTTAGTATCCTCCACACAAAAAGAGTTACCAAACATGAACCTCGAAAATTCAATTCGAATGTTATTTCGTTCAGAATTGTAGGCACCATATTCGAAATTGTACCACCTTATTCTATCTATTACCATGTTTAATAAAACTTTTAATAATTATAATATTTAGTATATAAAAAAAAATATTTATGAATGTTGAAAGGAGACTCATAATTTTTAGATGCAATAAATTTTAATGTATTTTAATATATGAAATAGGTATATTATTCATATATTAAAATATTTAAATAATTTCCATTGAAAACACATGTTATAACGATTCGGTTTAAAAAATCCTTCACTATTTCATTTTCATCTGTACACCGAGATAAAAGACATCGAAACGTTTGAGAAAATGTAACTCTTATACCATTCTTCTCGCCAACAGCTACAATTAATTAACGGATTAATACGCGATATACTTCGCAAAACGCGAATGGACAAGCTTCCGTTTAGAACCCCGCAAAGTGGAAAATGCACGTGGATGATCTATCACGACGTGACGGTGGCTCGGTGAAGTAGAAAGGCTAATTCTAATTATGTGGAGTATCCCATTGCAGATTTATGAGGCCGCTTGCACAAGTGCACGGTTGCCTCCCTCCTCCTCCCCCCCCTCTCTCTCTCTCTCTCTTGCTCTGTTCTCTTCGCATATAGCTCCCGCCACCTTGCCTGCCACGATTCGCCATAGCATTTACATATGAATTAAACTATTACACGCAACTCCCGACGGACTGTGTGGCAACCGTGAACCTCGCGAGGTGTCCATTGAATAACGAGGGAATAATCCGCGATAAATTGTCTAACGGGGAAAACGGTTTAAATCATGCGGAACTCCGTCTTCCTTTCTCCTTCTTATACTCCGCTTACTCTTCCTCCTCCTCCGCGCAGGGTTATGGACAGGTCAATTTTTGACGTACCATATTATTGATGTCTTACGAATCGTTTTCAAAGCTAAATCAAGCGGCTCGAGGTTTGCTTAACGGCCAGACAGCCGCGAAACCTTCTGTTTGTCCGTAAAATTATGGAATTTCTCAAATGTATAATGATTCCGAATGCAAATAACTGCTACGACTTTGCGATTTTATGATATGAAAGGCTAATGTATGTGATTAAATGTAATTATTGTTAATACATGAATATTCTGTAATAATACAAGTGAAAAAAAACTTCATCTTTATAGACAATTAGAAAATGCACATATTTTATTATTCATGTAAGTACAAAAAAGAAAAACAAAATATCGCTTCCGACCTCTTCAAATTTTTACTAAAAAGTGCGCGCTACCACTACACTTTGAATTTATAATCCGATAGTAATACGAAATAAATTGAAGCACAGAATATAAAACAAAAAATTGTTGAAATAAAAGACAAAAAGACTCAGTTATTTCATATATAATATACATATTTCATATACATATAATTAAATTCGTACTTTAAACAACTTCGAAAATAAAATATCTGCATCCAATTTACTTAGATATCCAGTTATTATCTAGAATTACTGTGTTTTCATTAGTTGTAACAATTATTGCATAAAAAATAAACAAGAATTTGATAAATGTTTCATTCAGTGGATGAAGCAGTTTTCCTGGGAAAAGTATATGCAACTTTCCTAGATACTTGTCTAGTTATTGTTTAGTACTAATAAATTATTATTAATTAAAGGAGTGCGTAGTCTACTTATTGTCCTGTTTTTATTTAGTAAATAGATTTAGATTTGCGCATCTTTTGTGTGCAGTAATTGCAGGCAAAGCGTTACATTTTGATTGGGATCCTAAATAAAAGTTTTACTTTTTAATTATTAGACAGAATTAACATAATTTCAGTAACTCAAAAAATGTATGACATATTTTTATTATAAGCATATTTCTATTACACATAATGATCAATGTACTGTTAGTGGCAAGATATCATTCTAGATTTTGCAAATCCTAAATATATTTGTATTTTAATCGTTATGAAATATTTTTAAGTAATTTTTAGTATTTTTATAATAATATATTAGGAGCAAAATATGAATAAAAATATATGTGATCTTATTTCGAAATTTGATGAAATAAACCTGATACGCTCGATTAAATCAATTATATTTTCAAGTATGCGATTTATTTATGTATTATTGCTCAATTTAACATTCGGAATATCGAACAAAAGACTCAGAACATAGTAGCTACCCTTTATTCCCTATTCGAGGCGTGACTTTGTGGAAGACCCCTTTGACTTTATCCCTGATAAGTATAAACCGGTACGCTAATGGAAAGTGCTTAAATATTTAATCCAGCAGCCCGCGGGGACCCGACCAAACGCGTTCTACGCTCGATGCAGAGAAAATTTCATACGTTCTGACCAACGTATAGAGAAAATTTCGACATTTACCTCAATGTTCATGCTCTATCACATTATATAATTTATTATTATAATACTTTATTTAAATTTAAATCCACATAAAGTAATCTATAAAAAATTAATATGTATGTTAAAAAATTGATTAATATTGTCTGATCGAAAATGTTTCTTATAATTCCTTCTCTAAAATTATAAGAAAGGCACTGCTTGAAATAAAAGCAATATTAAGAAGTAACAATATTAAATATTTGAATCTTGTTTTCGTATAAAAAAAATTATTTATAATAAACAGAGCAAAAACAACTTGATTTCATTTTCTTATCCTTCTGTTACAAAGTGATAGTGAAGTACGTAAATAGAATCCAAGAATTATATTCCTTGTATCTTTTACTTGCACATGTCGTCGAGTTTTTAAATAAAAAATCGATAATTTGTACATTTTGTTCTATTTGAAAGCGCTCCTCTCGTACTAGAGAGGAGATAATTTCGCGATGCGTGTCCTCTCTTACTCACGCATGCATATATCGGCGACTGCGTGACGACTTGGCGAGAGCTAATGCGTGGCCGCATAGAAAGTAACGAGCAACCAAAGCAAACGAGACAGCCGGCTTCGTCGTCGTCCGTGCGCCTGTAACTAGGGTGCAATCAATAACCAAGATGGCCGTGTACGCGCCCGCTGTAAAACGCTCGCGCCGTATTTAATGTTGCACGAGACGAACTAATGCACGCTCTCTCCCGACAACGAGGCCGACCGACCACGAAGCCCAACGTTAAAATAACAACATCGCGTCGCTCGTTAATCGACCGGATTAATACTCAGTAACGACGAGGCAAATTTCACGAGTGTTGCGCGAAAATAAGATGTTTTATACTTTATCTCTCCTTAAAATAAATTGAATAAGACTTTTAAATAATAAAACAAACTGATTCAAACAATTTTCTAGAAAGTGAATCAATTTTGAGACAAAATGGGTATATAAATTAATAGCACAATAATTTTATAGAAAAATGCTTCCAACTGCTTTTAAACAATTATCTAAACAATGTAATAATGATTAACGTATGTTGTCATAAGCAAAAATAATTTATTGTAATTATTTATTTGCTTTATATTCTTATTTTGAATACTTAGTCTTCATAATTTAGATAATTTTTCTAATTTTATCGAATTAATTTTTGAATTTTTAATTAGAAATTGTTATATTAATATCTGAACATACATTGAAATATAATATAAACCTAGTAAAAAGTGTAGTTTTAATTGCGACATCTCTCTCTCTCTCTCTCTCATAAAAGCTATTTATTCTTCGCAGATTTTTAAAAAATCTCACGTTGTCAAAATATACAACTAAAACTGACAGAATGAAAAACTCAATAAATCTGTCCTATTGAAAAAACGATATTTTCTTAAAATATCTAACTTTTGATGCAATGTCATACTTTCTTCTTTTTTCCTTCATAATATCACTCATCGATTAAAAATTTTTCAAGCTACGTTGGCTACGATAAATGCACCTTTTACGACATCCATCGACACGGTGGACCGAAATTACGCTATTACGTTCGAAATTGCTATTACACAAGTAAATTGCTGACGAGACTCCTCGTGAGGAAACTGCATTATTGCTGCGACATTATCAATAGTCGCCAATATTAGCATAGATTAGCGCAATTTCGATAGCATGGCGTACGCGTCGCTCGGGCGCCACTTAAGGATGGTTAACCGTTCGTTAGCCGCGACGATCAAAACGGGGTTTGGCGGGACCCTCCGTAACCACTCCATGCAGTATCGTACTAATTGCGGCCGCGGATGGCGGTTACTGCTCCTCGGGGTTAATTCCCAGTGGCGTAGCTGCGGAAATCGCGCGAAGCGATGGGCAGTTCGCGGACCCATTCTTATTGCTCTCGCGCCCTTGGCGTCAAAGGGTTAGACCAAAATCGCACGAGGAAACGTTCACCGACCAAACATTAGCACCGTTGCAAGATGCTCGGTACTTACGCGTGATTAATGCCGGTAATTAAAGAAACGCGGTGAGAAACCGCGTGACGATATGAGCATCGTTCCGCTCGCGCGTAATCGTCAAATCGCCATTTCAAAATCTACTCGTTTTCTTCTTTCCTATAAGTTTGATTTTAGAAAAAGCGCAGGATAGTTTTAATTGAAAATTTCTGTCAGTCTCTATAAAACTTTTAGAGTAAATTTCATCTCTGAAAAAATCTCACTCTTAAAGATTGAAAATTAAGCCACTGTTCCTTAAGACTGCAGGCTACATTTTCACTGTTTAGAACAAGATTCTACTCTAAAGAATTTAGAGAGTATGTATGAGTCTTCTTTCTATTTTCATTCTTCTTCTTATGTTAAATTATTAGATTTTAATTCTGTGTTTCTATATTTTTTTAATTGTTCTAAAATTATACTATTATATAATACTATAATACTGAAAAGCGCATATAAATAACATTATTTTTATTCTTTTTCATATATTAGATTATGTAACGAATCTATGTATAAGCAGTTTCTATATTTCTTCAACTATTTTAAAATTATACTATAATATATATATATATAACATTATTATATTGAAAAGCGTATATGAATATGTGTAATTTATAGATACATGTGTATACAAAGTATGTTGAGCTATGGTCCGTGAGTTTGCTAAGTTTAAACGACTGAATGCATCAGTTATCTCTGTGTGGAACTTTTAAAATATTTTATTATAAGTAACATCATCTAATTGCAATATTTTTCAGGAATTCCTAGATCTTTAATTTTTAGCATTTTATGGAGCATTTAAAAATAAATTATTAACCCAACTTAACTTGACTACAAGCTTAAAAATTTCTTATCTACATTAGAAATTTTATATGATAATCTTGTCTTTCATTCGCTTAAGATTTACTATTGCTACTCCAAATTTGTGATAACTTCCCGCTCCGCTTGGATAACATATTATAGATACTCGCGACTATGATCCAATACTTTTTTTAAAGGACTTCACATCCCTCTCATCGCTCCTTGCTAAATCTAAACCCACGTGTATTCGACGATTTATGTATGCTCAGGGGAGACAAAGAGAAGGAGAGGGATCGAAGGCAGAGCAAAGAGGGCGAAACGCCCCACGCGTGTCTGCGTATCGTTTACCCGTTATTTATTTCCCAAAATTTGAAAATTATACCGCATTTAATACCGCCGCTGGCCGCCGCTCCTCCTCCGTGTTTTATTCATGTCGCAATAAATAAGGAACAAAAGACTGTTTACTGCAAAGTGACGCATCGGATGCGTACAAAAGGGAGACAGTACACTCCTTCTCCATCGTGCCCTTTCACCCACAAATCAAACTGCACCATCAGCCTGACACAAATGTTCGTATTAGTAATTATTACGAATATTTCCCTCATACATGTTTTTATTTTTTCAATTGTGATAAATATTACGTATTTCAAAAATAAATCTTAATTATTTTGCCATTATTTGTTTGTCTAAAAACAAGAGATAACTATTTCTATTATAAATTAAAAGAAATTGTTCTAATTCTTAAATATATATATTCTTATCAGAGATGTGCATTAGGCACTTTACGAAACAGAAGAAAATTAATGCAATTTTTTCAAATTTTATAAGAAACTTCGTGAATGCAATAATGATCATTACCTACTTCTTCGCAAAAATAATAGAAAATTGTTTTAAATTTTCATCGGGTTGTTTGCTCTAATTGTTGTTTTTCATTTTTTTGCCTCACACATCGGCGCACAAAGTAAATATGAATGCACATATACAGACGCAGACGTACTTCGTCCGTAGTCTACCGCTTTTAGATGCAATCTTCTTGGACCCGGCTCGGTAGCCGCTTAAATAATAGATTTTACGACGTCGTGACCAAAATGGCCACGTAATATAACTTGGAGGGTTGCTGTAAATTGTGCGCGAGTACGCGTCGCCGAAGTTCACGTAATTTCGGACCATGTTTCACATTCTCCCACAAGAGCGTATCGTGTGTAAGTCATTACACGGGAGCACGTAATTGGAGTAACGTAAGTGACGTTATCAGCGCCGATCACGGCCTACAAGTGCCGAGATATTATATTATGTACCATTATCACTTCCGTTATTAAAGTGAATTAAGATACTTTTAAAGCAATGGACTTTTTATCTGCTGGTAACAAAGGCACGGTCTACCATCTCTTTAAAATTTAATAAACCATTTTTTGTTTAATAGATTAAAAACCTGTCATTGTAAATGATTTTTATCTGCTTAATATAATTCATTTGCATAAAATTCTTAAATTATATCTATATTTTTAGTAAATTTCTATTAAATTAGTATTTAAAAAATAAAACTTATTACAATGCATTATATAATAAAAACTAATACATCTAAAAATTAAGATATTAATTTAATTTAATTATATACTGAGAAAAAATACTAAATTTTAATAAATATTTGTTTGATTAGCACTAACTTAACATTTACTTATAAATAAATATTTATTAAATGAAAAAAGATAGTTAAATCAAATTAATACTTATTGATAAAATAAATATATGTTTTAGTAAATATATTCAACTAGTACTCTAGTACTTTAAATAAATGTTTATTAAAATTTAGAACATTTTTCTCAGTGAATACATAATAATAATAATAATGTCACTTCGCTATGATTTTGATTCATGAATCCGTGATTAAGAATCCGTTGTAATCGCACGACCATCAAGCACTACTTCAGCAAAAGTTAAGCTCGCCTTAATGACGCAGCCGTGAGAGATCGTGGCTTATTAATTTTTCGAGAGAGGACCATCGCGCAGCGTACAGCCTCTCCCATCGGAGCGGGCGACACTATAGAGATAGAAGGAGCGGCTCTTGGCAGATGGTACCCGAGGGGATATCCTTGCCCGGGATATCAAGGGTTACCCGCTGCTACCACGGGGACAGTGGCAACGCGCGCGCAAGTAAAGGGTAACTGATTCTAATCACACGCCCTCGGTGTGCCGTAACCTACTACGGCGCTATGATGAATGGCCGGAATGCACCATGACTACCGAATGCGCGGCCAATGTGGTCCGCGATATTAATATCTGCGTGATTGATCTGCAACTAGTACAACTTCGAAAGTGTCAAATGCGCCTAGGCGTAATCATGATGCGAAAGACTTGGCACATATATGAAGCATCCAATCTTTCCCCCTTTGTATACAGAGGACATCTCAATTATTTGAAAATATTCAGTATAATGATTAAAAATTACGGTAATTACAGTTAAATAACAATTAAATAGCATAGGTATATAGAAAAATAGAATCTAATCGAAAAAAAATATAATGAGAATACAATGTAATTGAAAATTACAATTTACCTCTATTTAATATTTTTAATGTTTTAATAGTATCATCGTTATAATTTATTTATTTACAAGATACAAAGTATGATAAAGAAATTTTTGAAAATATTTTTATTCCAGTACTTGCGATCGGTTACCAATTATTTACACTAGCAGTTTCGATCATTATATCACGAGTTTTCAGTGATTTTCATAGAAAGCAGCTTAAAAAATCGCGGCATGTCTGGTTTACGCCCGTGTTTATAGAAGCGGCACGCCAGAACTCCGGTATCCGATTCAATTTAGATAACAATCTCGATCGCCGCACGCGCAATAAAAATACGCGGCTCGACTGTACCCGTGAATTATGGAGGCGCCGTATTAAAATCGTTTGCAATTTTGTATCTGATTGCACGGTGCGCGACACGCTGTATAAGCCATTCGCATTTCGTTCTGTACGCATAATAAATTTTTTCCGGGAAGATTATCGTTCGATTCAAAACAGTCATTGGTAAAACACAATAATTAGCTAGAAAAAAGAATGAAAATTATTGTGTATGCTTTATGAGTTTATTAAAGGTTTTTGGATTTTTTACAATTTTATTTTCACCATGTTTTTGGATTTTATACGATTTTATTTTCACCACGTAGACGATTTCCGGGTCGATAGCGATTTGTGGTCGACACTTTCTTAATGATGCGTAATTTGAAAATCTACCGTGAAATCTTGTCCTTTTTGAATCGACTATATATATTAGTCAATTCAAAAAGGACTTCACGGTAGATTTTCAAATTATGCATCATTAGGAAAGTGTCGATCATAAATCGTTATCGACCCGAAAATCGTCTACATGGTGAAAGGCCAAAGCGATACCGTTCACAATGTGTCTACATCCTAGAGAAGGACAATGAGAGAATGTCTATTTCTTTTCAGCGCGTGAGACAATTTTGTCTTAGATAAGATCAGGGCGAAATCTTCCCTCGCGCGCCGCCGACGTGAGGGAGAAGGGAAGATGATTCCGAGATATCGTCGACATAAAACCTTTAAGGTTCAAATTTGCATGTTACAACCTGTACCCCCACCTTCTTGATCCTCTCTCCCCGACATAAGACTTTCGCGACCGCTCGTCGTACACCCCCGCCATCGCGACTGCCAAATCCGAAAGCTCAGCCTTATCCCAGCTATTTTGAATGTAAGATTCTTTTTTCTCTTTCTCTCTTTCTCCCTCATTCTCGCATACACGCGTAATCTTACCCCATCCGAGGGCAGCCAGAATTTCAGGCAACCCCGCGCACGAATCTCTCGAGCAGTCACAGCTTCCCTTTGTGAGAACAGCTTTTGGTCATTTCGAGGATTCCGCGCTTAAGCCTTCTTGTTTATGGGCAAGATTTTCCCGCTATTGATATCGAGAGACATCGCTCCGGTGGTTTTTTAAACGGCTGCCCGGAACGATCTTCATCTACGAGCAAGTGTCGGAAGTCGAATAGAAGGGAATATTTCGATCGTTATCGTTGTAAGCTAAAGTGTGTATTACATTTTTATAGTAAAATAATAACAAATTTGCATTTATTTCTACGTAATTCTCGCAAAAACTAATGCACGAATAAATATAACTCAAAATAAAAACTGAGAGTATCTACCTTAAATATATTGTATAAAATCTTATTAATTTCTAGCTGTTTTTAAATACTAGAAAGATTTTTTTTTAAAGTCTCCATTATAAAATTGTTTGTTTTATTTCAACTTTATAAAGATTCAAATGCATGATATCCATTTGTACCTACACTTTAAAGTTAAGGACCACTTGTTAGTTTTATTGGAAGAAAGTTAAAGAAAAGCGTCAAGAAATACCATCGAGAGGGTGATCTTTCTAAGCTACGAGAAGACGAGGTGCTCAATTAATTGAATACCGGACATCCGAATCATACTGTCAACGGTTGATCGCGTTAAGTGAGTGCCGTACTAATTGAGATCTCTGCGTCGATACTGGTGTGCATAAGCGCCTGTGCCAAACAATAACTGTTTGCACAAGGCCACCCCTTCTGTTTGCGCAAGTACGAAGAGGTGGTTGAAAACGAAGCTCGCTCCGACGGTGATACCGACAGCGGCGGTAACTGAAGTCGGGGTAGGTAGCTCATGTCGCCCGATATCGAAGGAGGACTTTAAATTAAAGGACGTCGCGTCGTTGGCTCTACTCCGAGCAAACTCCGGAGAACGTTATTTGCTTACACCGTGACAAATTGAACCCCTACATCCACGCACATTCACAATCAATGTGGGCACACACACGTCGTTCATCGTGATGAACATCTTCTCTATCATCCTGCTTTTTCGCTCAAGTCGTATTATACAAACCGTAATTTGCGCTCTGCCGTATATATTATAAACGATAATTTGCATTGATTCTAAAAAATGAATTCTAAGTAGTTAACAAAGGCTAAGAGGCTAAACAAAAGCCTTCATTATAGAAAAAGCTAAAACGCATGTACATATCTTATACTTCTAATCTATAAGAAATTTCTTCATATAATAATTTTTTTTATAAACTTCTCACAGATTTATCTCTAAATTTTGTGCGTTAGAATTAAGCAAGGAGAGCAAATTACATAAAGAGACGTGACACCTTATTGACTGACAAGTTCTTAACATTAAAGTGATGTATATAATTGAATATCATATACACTTGAATCTTTATATATAAAATTGGAATGAAGCAACTTTGTATTAGAGATATTTAACTGAAAGAAAGATATTATAATAAGATATTAAATAAATTGTAAAAATAGTCTAGCTATGCACGTCTACTAACGTCATAACATTTCTATCTCTTCATTGTTTAGGAGACAAGTCTTAAAGCTATATCAAATAAACACGCGTAATGAGCTCATCAATTCACGGTAATATGTGTATAGTTATTTGATAAATATCTATTGATGAAACTGCATACTCTCAGGTCGATGTTACAACATCGAGAGAGTTTACCCGGTCATGACATACGATAGTCAAGAAATCATACTCAGTTTCATTCGCGTTAGAACATTAATATTCATGTAATTATACTGTTATATGTCATTTTTCATGACAGTCAGTTCTATTCTAAGAGTTATCTATACTTTTCCTTGGCCAACTAACTGTTCGGCTTCCTTTGCCTATTACATAAAAAGGTCGCGAAAGCGCATACGCTATATATCATCAGAAAAAGTTTCAAAAGACTTTTAAAGACTTTTACAACTAACAGCGAATAGCAAACTGACAGCATTTATTTGACCATTCGCTTTCGTTGATTATTCTTGTGTGTCGTATAACATTAACCTGATAAGGATATATCTAAGCTTGGACGTTACATACAGTTAAGCAAAGAAAGCAAATTACATAAAGAAATAACGTATTATTTACAAAACACTTGTATATAATTATGAATTAAATGAATGATAGAACGTCTTGAATTATCTTTAAAGAATCAAATCAATAATCTCTATTTCTACTGTTAATCTTCTATGCGTTTTATTTTCATAATAACAAATAGACGAAGAATCTGTCTTATTCTTATGCATATGTCAATAACACAATAATAAAATTTACTTTCGTATAAGCATTGAAATTAATTATAAGCTTATTGTATACAACTAGTATAGATATAAAAACAAAATATATCGCATATATTAAATGCAAAAGGATATAATATAAAATGAAATTTGCTTAATCCGAATTATTACGATGAAATGATGATCAAAACTCCGCAGGATAGGTATGTTATAAATCCGAATACTTTTGTATCAAGCTAGAAAGTAAGGGGAGAGAAAGCTTTACAGCATTCTCAGCACGATAAATATTCTTTAGCGGCTTTATCGATTTCACCAGAGCCTGGAATGACGGATGACCTGGCGCGACTCCCGGGGACAAATATTTTATGTTTTCTGCGCGCGATATCTGTCGCGCGTTATTTATCTCGAGTGTGTATTATTGTTGTTTATTATCTACCGCTCGGTACATTTAACCTGCATCATTTCCTCCCGCGACGCACAATGCCAGAGCAGCACCGAGATCTCCGAGACGAATAATGCTGCGGAATTTCCGGCCGCTGAAATTTCAACTTACGATGGACGAAAGTTGCCCCTGTGTGTCTCTCAACCTCCCATGGACTTTCGTACGTCCCCGCGTCGTTTGTCATCGCAATCGTAGGAAGAAGTTCTACCGTAGGGAGGAAATAAAAAAATACCTCGACAAATAACGCTCAAAGCTGGCATGCACGAAGAAGTAGAAGTTGTTGCTTCTATCTCGCGATCGAATACAATCTAATATAGTTATTTTAAAAGTAATATTTCTCTCCTTCAAAATAATTGCAGGACGATACTTTTACAAATGTTTGTTAACGTACATATACAAGAATTGTCCTTTTTACAATATAGCAACAAAAGATGTTAATTTATTTCTGCATACTAGATCAGTCATAAAACGTTCAAACGTCGTTATCAATTGGTAAGAATGATTATATCTTAATGTAATGGATAAATTTCATAATTTTAATAATTCTTATCTATATAAAGATACCAAACTTGCAAATAAGAATTAAATTTTCAATTTACCTCTTGTGTGCATTTTGAATTTATTTCTATAAATGGAATTCTACCTCGCCCACAGCATGCTTCGATTCACGATAACGTACGCGATCAAACGATAATTTTTCCATTCTTTTATTATAGGCCTACCGATCGTACATATAATGGCAGACCAATAATTCGATGCATTAATGCGCATAGGGTGACCGCGTATGCATTGTGAAGTCACAACGCGGGGACAACACTCTCCCTAATTTCGAGCGTGACGTATTTCGTACGATAACTTCTTCATTAGCGTTCCCACGCGATTGACATCGGAGCGAGTGCATCGGAGAAACAAAAAAGCCGACGAGCGATCGAGGATAACTCTTTGCCGGGTATTTCCGGAAACATCGACATTCGTTCGCGCGACAATAGAACAAACGTATTTGAAATGGGGGACGAGCAGGTGTAAAATCACGATGTAACTCGTCCAGCAGATGGTCAAAAATCACGATGCGTGATTATGCCGGTTACCTGACTTCGCTAGCCTGATTGTCCGAGGGTGGATTGGCATTCATTCAACACGAGGGGGTTCGGGATTCGACTAACATATGTAAGGCACGTAGGCACATGCGAGAAGTTCACGCATGAGAAACGATACAGTTGCGAAGTTCCTACTAATGAGCAATTTCCAATGAATTCATTTCAGTCAGATTTCCTTTCGCTACATACTAAATGCAGTTTGACTAAATTCAATCTTGAATATTATTTTAGTTATATCTATGTACTAATATAACACATTAATAAAAAATTAAAATATAAAAATAATATATTATAAATAAATGTAATTAAATATAAATGTAAATATAAATATAAATAAATATATTTAAATAAATAATATAAATAAATGTAATTCTTACTGCTTCTCACTGTTTCATAATTCTTATGTGTTTCATTTTAATAATATAATAGAGAGAGAATAAACAAGAAAATATCTATTTATAAAATTTATTCAAAAAATAAAAAGTGTAACATTTTAACAAATAAATAGACTTAAAATATACAATAATGTATTGATCTAACAAGAAGTTTCTCCCTCCCGCAATTTTCGGAAATCGCGTAATTTCGTTGGCGCAATTTATCTCGCCATGTAGAATATTATCGGCCGAATAATCAAGCGGCCGCATGCCGAGGTGAACGTCGCGAAAGAAGCATGGCAGGTGTCTACAGTTGCCCATCCAATCGGACGAATCTCGAATGGCATCTGCAGGGACCACAAATTCCCAACGTGACAATCGTCGCGTCCGTCAACGAGCAGGGAATAAAAAGAACCGCACACAGCACACAGGAGGGTCCGGAACGCGCACGGGGGTGGGCGACCACCAACCACCCAGCGTACCAGCGGGACGAGCGGCAAATCGACACTGGGTGTTTTAAAACGAGTGCTATCGATAATCGAAATCGCTCGGGGGTTGCGGTTGCCCGGGGCTTTAGGGTAAATCTCGCGCCACATTCGTTCCCTCGGTCCTCTCTCACCCTTTTTCGTTCTTCCTCCCTCTTGTCTTCCCCGTGTCACTCTCTCTCTTTCTCTCTCTTCTTTCCACCCCTACTTTTCATCCCTTCTCTATCGTTATTCTTTCTCTCGCTTTCTCCCGTAACGTATACGACCCTCGTCTTGCTCGCCCTCTCGTCACGATTGCGTCACATACACGTACACATGCAGACGCTTTTGCCACCCCCGCTTGCTCCAGATCACTCTCCCGGTCTCTGATTCCAGTCTCGAGGGTGACCAACCGCGAACATTCTGATACCTAAGCTACCGCCGCGATTCTTGTGCGATCTACCCCTAACTCGAATCCGAAACTCTCTCTCTCTCTCTCTCTCTCTCTCTCTCTCTCTCTCTCTCTCTCTCTCTCGATACTCCCAGGAAACGAGATTAACGGCTATGGCGACTGGTTCCACAAGCACCGTTTAGAATAGGACTATCGGCACGTTATGTACGTCCGAATCCCTTTGACTTTCATTTTCTTCTTTTCCTTTTCGTCACATGATTGTGAATGTGAAGGAATCGAATGAGAAACGACGTATTTGACCATGGAATCGGATTTCTCAAAATTTGCTATTAACGTATTTACAACAAAAGATTTTAAGCAACATGTGAAAAACTCATCCGCTAATAAAAAATTATAGCAAAAATCACTTATATATATAACACTTATTATATAACATAAATATTTCCATAAATTTTCATTTCAGTATTTTCATTTTCATATGTTTTTTTATACTCAAAACGAAATTATTTAATAATCGTATGTATTATGTTACGTAGCAATATAAAAGCTTATTAATATTTTTAAAATTAGTAAAATTAGTAGTATTCATGAGTCTAACGATAAATATTTTATTGATTTTTTTATAAAACAATTTTATTTCGTATCAAAGTATCCAGGAAAGAAACGAAATTGTGTTGTTCCTCTGATTAGAAACGATCTTTCATCGAAGTATTGCTTAATCGACTCTCCGAGCGCGTTTATACTCGCGTTTTTACTAGGCTCGCATGTGCAATCGCTCGAATGCATGACGACGCATAAATAATTTCAGGAGCCCTCTTAAACGGCGAACCAACGATAATGACAACGCTGGTGATTATTTCATAATTCCAGCTTACGCGCGGTCGCGCGGTTTAATAAAGTTAACTTCGGGACCGAGCCGGAGAGTCGTATACGCGAGTGATTCTTTTGAGGGTGTTATAGAGAAGTGGAAGGGTGTCCTCGAGCGCGAAAGACACATCGTGTCGCACATAGCATTTCCACTGAAATTTCGACGTTTCGCGTGGTCGATGTAGCCGACGCTATTCCCTTTGGCGCTAGAGGTGAATTCACCAACGACAGTGCGATTCTTCGACGGTGGAACCCCTCAAACGAATCCGCGTATACACGTACACACGTGCGCGCTGCCATGCGTACATAATCATCGCAGATGACAGAACGAGTTGAAAACTTTCAGCTTGTCAAACTCTCTCCGCGCGAGAAGTATTATAGATAACGTGTCGGTGTCTATGTATATTGTACATGCACGAGGTACTTAACTTTACGATGATGAGACATTTTTTTGATAAAAACAAAATCGACTTTTTCGAGAGAGCAGTAAAAGAGACAATTATTATTTTTCTTGTAATATAAAATTATAAAATATTTGTGTTTATGTAACATTATAATTAATTATAACGGTACAATTCAATACTAAATTTTTTCAACATTTTTAATCAAGTTTCTATTTTTAAAACTTTGTGTATTTTCTGCTATTGAACAAAAGACTTTGCAAATAAAAGATAAAATAAAAAATAATTTACTCACCCCGTAGTTTCTGTGCCACCTGCACCCGATGCCTCCCAGGCCTCTCTTCTTCCTTAATTGCGTTCACACAATACTCACTCGCGAATGCGCGAAATCAATTACTATCACGTGTGTATCATTATAATACAACGAACGAAATCGCGCGATACTTTCCAAGACACTCCCGTACGCGAAATATTAACGAACGAACGATACAACACGATTTTTACATTACTTGAATAATTTGAACTTTGAACCGACGCAACGGCGATTTATGTGTTATTACACGCTCCTGATCTGAAACAGACAATATAGACAAATTACAGGTAATTAAAAAAAGCGCAACACAAAATACATTCAAAATTAAAAAAGAAATTGTAGAAATAATTATATTCATAAATGTTAAGAAATAAGAAATAATATAATATGAACAATATATTAAGAAAAAATCAATCGATAAGAAATAATATAATGTAATTTCTATCATCTACAAAAATATGCGTTTCATCAAAGAGCCGTCGCTTATGAATCGTTTCCTATTATGAATTACAAGAACTGACTAATAGTATGCGATTTGATAGGCCTCACTTTTTCACACAGGATGATCGCGTTACTTCTTATTAGGTAGGTACTTCTATAATAGTTGTAATTACGTCTTGAAGGATACACGGAATGATTCTTGCCGTTACCTGTCGACTCAACTGTCAGCTTGACTTTGTAATAATACCACGCCGTATATCGCAAAAATAAACACCAAGGTCAGGTGCGCCAACCAATTTTTATTGTCTCGTTTTATTAAATACTTTATTACCTTTGATACCTTATTAATTCACGTAAAATATTCTATTTTTCATAATTCAAATTAATTTATCAATATAAACTATTTATAAGTTATATAAATTAATTCAAATTATTATTAATATAAGCAATAGATACAATATGGCCTGTTAAATAACTCATCCAATCATTCAGCTATTACATTAGATACGCTTTCAACTCGAAAATAACGAAAAATTAAAAGATATAAAATACATTCAAATCTAATCATTGCACATATAATTATATTGCCCGTAAATATTAAGAAATAGTAATTTATGATAGACCTATCGCCTACTGCGCAAAATACACGCTTCAATAGAAACTATTGCTTCAAATACATTTACGAATCACTCCTTATTACGAATTTATATAGTAATTTATTAATAACGGATGTTTTACTTGTTCATAGGAAATGATATTGCGTCTCGAAAGATAATAACACACGAAGCAACTTTCGCTGATACTTGCCGGCTCGAGTGTTGTCGCGCGAATGATAGCACGGCGACGACGACCTTGTGTACGGCGCCGGATGCGGTAAAAAAAAACAATCACGTAGTGTGTGTGTGTGTATGTGTGTGTGTTCGTTATTTTCTCCTTTCTCATTTAAATAATTATTTCGTTTAAAAGAATTATTCAACTTATTGTTTAAAGAATACAACATATTTCATTTCAATTAAAAAATCCTTTGTAAATCGAGTTATTATTATTGCTCTAAGATTTTCATCTAATAATAAAAGTAAGAGAGAAGTAAAATTGTATGATTATATTTTTTAATTAATAAAAAATTATAATTTTAATAAATCAAGGAACTCAGATTAAATCGCAGTAAAAGACGTATTATAACTTAATCTTATATTTTCTATCTCGATTTATTAAAACCAAGTTACATAATTTTACAAAATAAATTTTATCTAAGTTTAATTAAATAATTACAAATATTTCAAATTACTGAAATTACAAATAACATAAAGTAAATTTTTCAAAACTTTCAAAATTTTATTAAACCGTGTCGTAAAATCTTAAAATTTTAATTGATTTTCTCCAAGAAAACGTAATTATAAATATAGGTCTAATTTTTTATAATTAAAACCGTTATTATCAACCTTACATTTAAAAATCTAATGTCATTATGTTTTAATTAAGAAAAGTGGAGAGTTTAATTTGATTAAATAATCCATAATTAAATTAAGTTAAAGTCATGGGTTCTGCAACCACAACCTGTCTAACATATATATAGCAACGCAATCATGTAATCGACACCACGCCAAAGTCGTGTAATCGCAAGGTACGAATTACGACGCCGACGCGGTCACTCTTCAGGCACGTCATCCTATAACGGCTTAACGTAAGGACTCGACGTTCCGTTATATCGGGCGACAGGCCCGTCGAGAGATAAGGCAAGTGACGAGTCTCCGGTATATGGGGTGGTGCGACGACGAGATCAGACTTCGTGTCTCCGGGGGTCGATCACTCATCTTGGAATAGCGGTTGTTCGCCGCGGCAGCGGCCCAACCCCCCTTATAATCTTCGCTATTCTCCACCGACTATCTTACATCGATCATCCGGCGGGTTCTATTAAATTTTTCATTGGCCTCGCAATATACCTCGCGACCTCGAGGAGGTGGGCTTCCGCGGCTACGATTATCCCATCCCTATGCGTCACCCTGAACGATCGGACACGACGCAAATAGATCCAAATGGAAGAACACGTAGAGAAATATGCACGAGATATTTTGTGAAGAGATCTATGTAGTATCGATGACAGAGACGAACAGAATTTTCAAAGAAATTTGGTGTGTGTCAAATGTTCTATGATAAAAAAAAATGTAATCTAATTTTTTTATTCGTAATCATTTTTATTGCCGTAAAAAGAACAATTAAAATGTAATATTAACATAAAAATAAAGTAAAAAATAATAGAAAAGTAATTGTTTATATGGCTCGACTCAAGCTGGAGATATTTTTTATTTATTTTATCAAATAAGAGGCAAGTAGCTTTCCTTCATTAGATCGATTATTCTGACTTAAATTCAATTAGCACAAGTTAATTTTCAAACTTTGTACTTTCATAACGTTCGATCTCGCACGACCCGTACTACGCACGAATATATTATACAGAGTAGTTCCACAGAGTTACTATGCAAACCTACTAACTTTTGAGTATGTGATGGTCTTGTAATTATCAGAAATTGAAACTTGATGGGTTATAGTTTCATATTACCAACTAACGGTTAATTTACGCCAAAAGTGCTTATAATCTTAACAATTCGATTTTGAGTCTCAATTGCAATCATTTATATAATACTCATCAATTCATGAAGTTACAAAGATTTATATGTTAAATAATTCATGCTAAAAATTTTGAATGCATTCAAATTCGAATTTGATGTTATTATATATATACTTTTTCTTCTGCGAGGAACGAAAATAAAATTTCTAGTCTCTTTTAGTCCTCAAAATGACCACATATAAGAATTCAAATATTCGCAACATAAAAGTAAAAAAAGTAAAAAGTAAGAAGAGAAAATCGGAGACTCGGCAAAAGTGACAGAGTTATCAAGCGGAATCAGATTTCACGGAGAGTCTCGCTTGAGGGAGAGGAAGTTCGAGAGGGCGGCGGAAGAGGATCTCGAGCGAGTAAGAAGCATTTTATGAAAATTATCTTCAAATAAAAAAGTAAAACAGATAAAAACTAATGTATGCGGGTGGTAGTGGTAGGGGTGGTTTTCTCCGGTGCGATTTACATAGCGGGGCGCCCGGCGACGTATAGCGGAGAAAGCCGCTCCTTAGAATATATCGACACGCCTTTATGTAGAGTACATAAAATTGCTTTTACCTTCTATTAACAATTCATATTTCTTGCGCAAGAGTCGCTCGCGATAAAAAGTTATTGGCGCGGAGATTTCTGCGGCTCTCCTTGTGTACGTTGCCACACCGACGACGCAA
This sequence comes from Mycetomoellerius zeteki, assembly GCF_001594055.1. NCBI lineage: Eukaryota > Metazoa > Arthropoda > Insecta > Hymenoptera > Formicidae > Mycetomoellerius > Mycetomoellerius zeteki. Next base: position 5,187,114 of record NW_017255975.1, read on the forward strand.
CGACATACGGGAGGCATCGCGCCGGCACGACCACGGCCGTTAAACCACAACCGAGAGTACCTCGAGTCGCACGTAGCTGCCATGGTCGCGATAATGCCGGGGATCTCCTTAATTGAAGAGTTCTTCGCGGAAACCGTTAAGCCTGTTTCTTGTGCAGCCGCGTATTCTCACCGGCATTCGTTGTCGTGCGCATTATATCTCGAAATTGTATTCTTTGCTACAAGATTAAAATTCATGGGCACATTCCTAATTCACAAATAAATTAACTACAGCAATGATATAAATCGTGTTTCAGTAATACCATCCACGTTCCTCAAATTATGAAAAAAGCTTAAATCCTAAACCTTCGCTAATACGATTTGGAATATAAAATTCTACAAAATTCCATTCTCTTCTCACACATTGTTAAAGTAAAAACTCCTTTCTTTTTTGCTCACAAGAGCTCACCAATCATTTAAAAAAATAATTTGTGTGTGTTAATAATTGATTTATAAAAATATATATGCGAAATGAAAGAAATAATTTCGAAGTTCTAATTCGTATGAAATATAGAAAATATTATCTTTGTTTAAAAAATATAATAAACAATCGTTACGATCGATTACGATACGTGCGTGACTTTTCACGCGCAATGATTTAACCGAATCACAATACGAAATCAGGAAGCGCCTCGCGTTTCCCTGCCTCTTGTTTCGTCGCTTCCGGGGTGAGTTTTAAAAGCAGTAATTACTTCCGTCCGTTTTGTTCACTGCCCTTAATATCCGGAACATTACGAGACCTAAATCCAGGTGGTCGCCACGAAAGTCGCCAACTATTGTTTCCGGCCACTGGATTATCGTGTCGTTTCAATTCTGCGCATCGCCAGGTGCAATGCTGGTAGGTATACGTGCACACGTGCACGATCGTAGTTGGAACTTCGGCGAACTTCGCGGAAGATTATCGACCCCATCGCATGTCATGATTGCAAGGGGCAGCAAGAAGCAAGCGGCTTAAATAATTTGATCGAAAATTTTGTATCGGAATAAACATAATTCTCTCTTATTGTTAGTTATGACATGTGCGATTTCAATTGATATATTTGCAAATTTGATTGACACAATTCTAATTCTCAAAATGTTTAAATATTGAAAGCGAATAAAAGCGAGCAGACCATCGCACACGATCGATACTGACGTAACATACGATCGTGACCTTTAAAAAAATGACATTTCAACTTTTTGCAATATAACCGCTACTATTAATATCACTAACGTGAAGATATTGGTCGAAAGGCACGCTGGATATCGATTGCAACCCCCATCTTGAAGGTAGAGGCCGGGATTCTGACCGAAGTCACCTTCGTAGACTCGGAGAGCGTGCTTGATATCACGTGAAACCGTAGGTCGCGCGAACCATGCACTCTTTTAACCGTATAAACCAGACGATTGATTCGCTCTGGCGATCATTTATTTAAGATTTTTCGATCAATAGAGCAAATATCGCCGGATGCATTCGAGAAAATATTGGTAAAATATAAATCGGCACAGAATTATTACGAAGCCATCTAATTGTAAGATAGTTTATAAATTAATCAATTTATGTAAGTAACGTTATGAATAAAGATTATGGAAATACGCAATTCTAATAACAGTTTTAGACTTTATTATAAAGTTAAATCTAAGATATACAAAAAAGAAGAGAGAGAGAGAGAGAGATTTCAGTCTATAATCATCTAAAAATTCTTATTGTATAAATAATCATATAACCTTTTTTTTACTCCCTTTTAAAAAATACCTAACCATCATATATTTATAATATTCATTATAAATTATTATATCAAAATGATGATCTATAAAGTATTCAGATAAGCCGATCCATAGCAAAGATTGCATTTTTAATTAAAAAAAAAATTACGTAATAATTAATAATCATCATGAAAGTACTATAAAACTTGTTGGAAGATGGCTTGCCAAGTATTTCCGAGATTCTTACAGTCACGAAACGAGACGCGCGGTCAGATATTTATGTTACGAGCTAAGAATTAACTTGCTCGCAGAATCTAGTAGCCGGCGTTGGCTGCGCTCGTAATCCGTCGGGCGTCGATAAATATTGCTCTTGGAAAAAATAGTGGCGGTTGTGTACGCCGGTAGATAGGTACACGGTGAATGCCCGCGATGAATATTCGCGCGGTAACTGCGAACGCTCGCGCGCGATGGTAACGGTAGCTGTAACTTATCCACTGAATAGAAGATGCAGTAAACGTTACGTACGTCCGTAAAGTACGTGACGTTATTGCGCGAATAAATCGCCAGCGCGAGCGAGCGAAACCTTACAGGCATATTCCCAGATCGTAGCTGCGATTCGCGTCACTGCAAAGCCTAATTATATTTTACATTTACACGAAAGGTTAACATTAACAGGCACTTCTGCCTGCTGGGCCATACCGGTAGCGAATAAAAATGTTTTCGCGCGAAGTTAAAGTTCTATATTACGTTTATACGAGAAAATAATCTTTTTACGCTTTTACGCATTTCGCACAAGGCGTATAAAATATGAAAAGTCCGCATACAAAATATAGATACTTTTAAGAACATAACTGTTTTAGTTATTAATGGATAGAATAAAATAACAAGATCTACGTTACTCTCTTTCCATCGCATCGTTTCGAATAGAATTGTAACGATGAGTGTAAATTGTGATACACAAGTTGTGATTTTTAAATCTTTTTTTTACATCGCCGTCGTTGCAAACTCAGTGAAATGAGACCGTTGCTGAGTATATACTATTATACAAAAGAGAGGGATGGATGAGCAAAGGGTAGAACAGTGGTTAGGGACGCTTTGAGCTTACCGCGGCTTTGTGGATGCCCCTTGTGGGTTCCGCGTCTGCGTTTAATATTGCCAAAGTGCTCGGCAAAAACCGACTGAATTATGAATTACCCCAGAAACGAATCTCGAAATATTGTGCATACGATTGACCAGTTGCAAATCACGAATCAATCAATATAAACAATAATTTGTTCGTTGCAAACAACAGAAAGATATTAAAAATTGAAATTACAAATTGTACAATAAAATTGCATAATACTTTTCAATGAGAAAAACAAAGTCAAATAATCTTGGAGAAAATATCATTAAAAAAATCAATTTTTAATTTTATATTTTCTTCATATACATAGATGTCTTTCACAAAAAAATACTAGGAATGCTACGATTCAAATCGAGGCATCAAATATAATTACCTTAAGAAAAACTACCGTAATTTAAAATCTTAATCTCTGTTCAATTATATAAATATGATTTATTAAACACGTTCAATGAATTTAAATAATATAATATACAAAATTATAAAAAATTATTTAAAAATATTATATTATAATATTTTCATTAAATTATTATTAAACAATACAGAATATTTTGCTTTATACATACTCAAATTTTTAAAACATTTACTAAAAAAATCACTGTTCGAATTATGACATTTTTCGTTCGAGGTACGATATACAATCTAAAACGCTTTGATCTAGAACCTCTTTGTCTGCTTCGACACACGTTGCATCCTTCAAAGAAAAAAAGTACCGTTCTTCATTTCCTAAATGGTGTTATAGACACTACTCTCTCAAAAACATCAATAGTATCACTTGCACGTCCTTACTCCGAAAATGTCGCGCGAATTATAAAAAATAAAAACGGAAATCGACGCGCTGAGTATTCGTTGTTGTAACTCCATAAATGTCGAAAAAGGCTAAAAGAGTCTAATGTCAGAAAGGGTTCGGTTTAGTTCTGTCGAGACTCGGAGGAAATGTCAAGACCTTTTCCTCTCTTCGATCGCTCGTATAACTCGCGCAGGTCGTCTCGGCCCACGTATGTATAGTCTTCAACGCGCCCAGTCATCGATCGACGTACGCGTTCTCTTAGCTTCAAGTTGACAGAACAGCATTTAATATCCGGTGATGATAAATAAGCGTAGCGAATCGAGCCTTAAGCGAAATGTCCAAGAGGCGAGACGCATCATATCCGAGAGTGAAACAATAATATGAATAATTTTGAGATATCTTTTCCGCATATATATTTAAAAATAAATTAAATTAAATAATTATATACATACACATATATATAAACATAATATTTACATACATAAATGAGCTCTAATTAAAAATTCTAATTAATGCTTTGTTAATACAGCGATTTAAATTTCGAATTATGACAGTCTTTTTGTTGAGATACTGTAATTGTTGCCTCGATTTGAATTTCTTATTAAATAATTTCTCATTAATTAATGAATATGAATTTCTTAGAAAATAATGGAAATGCAGTTTTAGCAATAATTTATTTTTATATGTCGATATTAAAAACATAAATCTCTTTAATAACACACTACTTCAATTGTACGTTACTTTTACAAGATTTTATAATTTCTTCATTTAAATAAATTAAATTTCAATGATTAATCCCAAATAGATACGTTTTAACGATGAATGTTACTTCATGCTTCATAACGTAGCACAAAGTCAGTTATGTCAGTAATCTATCTCGGTTCGTTTAATAGCAACATTATCCATTCTTCATTTTGAATTTATATACGGTCGCGAAATAACAGTATAGCTTTGCAAAACAACAGGTTGGCGGTGCAATCCGGTCGAACGCTATCTCTTTCATTCGCGCTTTCATATCTACGCGTATGCATCTATCTGTCCACACAATCGCATGAGTGCTTGCACGCTTTGATCATCGAATAAAGAGAGAACGAAGGAACGAACGAGAGCGAAAGGAAGCGAACGTCCATTTTTCACAGGCATATAAATGCGAGTTATTAATACGCTGGTATTGTACGGCACAGAGAAGGTAATTAGTGGCCAGTTCATCAGTCACTCGGCCAGATCCCCCGACGGTCGAAGGAAAGAAGATCTTGCTCGGACCTAAGCGAGAGAAGCCTAAGTTCCCATCCTTCTCCCAAGGTTGCAAGAAAGATTAGACGACTAATGAAACCATGGTTGGCACGAGAAGAATAGAGCGAACCGAGCACGATTAACGGAAAAGAGAAAAGGCGAGAATGAAGCGAAGCAAAAGAGAGAAATAAGAAGAGAGAGATCGCTCTCTTGGCCCTGATTAACGTGAGTTGTAGTTTGTGCCTTGATCACCTGTGCTCCAAATTTTTAATTAGGCATATCAGCGATCGATCTCTCGGATCAGAGAGAAGATGGTAAGATGAAGTATGAACAAACTAAAGGAATATGATATACCTGAGGGATAAAGGGATAAAGAGACACTTTAAAAAGAATATTTATTTAAATTAAACTAAAGAAGATAAACGGTTGGCAATACTTATTTCAAAAAACTTAATAAAAAACTTTAAAACGAGAGATACAATAAACCTTACCTACATTTATTTCTTAATTCTTAATTATTATAATTAAACTAGAAAATTAAGGTTTAACCTTCAAATTAATCAAGATTAAAAATTAAAAAATTACAATCTTACGAATTTTCGAAAAGAAAATCGTCATTGAATTTATTAGAAACTCTAACTTTGATAATAACGCCGTAATAAATTCGGATAAGCAACGCGTCATGATAAGCAACATCTTCTCATCTTGATAAGCAATACGTATCTACGTGCGCGAGGGAGATATTAATGGCAGCCGCGTTGGGACTAACGCTCATCAGTAACTACCACGGGAAGTTCAGGTCCAGGTCGACGTATTAGCTAATGTGTCGTCGCGATTACCGCACCTGGAGTTAGTTGGCCGGTCGTGCAATTGGCGGCGTGTCGCATCTACACGCGTGTCCGTACACGGCCGCGCACGCGTTCATACCTACATGCACGTATCGCCCCGAAGACAGGAAACGTAAAGCGTTGATTGGCTGTCCGGAGGCGGTTGGAGCCGACTGCGTGACCTCTGACCCCACCCCCGTGGAGCGCGCGCACGTCTCCAACCCCAAGGAAGTAATTACCTTGCTACCCGCGCTCGATAACCGACGCTATCGGATGCTCCGTTCTGACGGCCGGATGACGCGACCGGGTCGCCCGGGTGTTCACGAGCACGCGCCCTCGACGATACATATACATACAATATATATATACGGAAATTGAAGATGCTTAGGGCAAAAGCACACGATAGACAAAGTGTTGATCGACTGTTATGGCCAACTATTAAAATTGTGTCGTACCCATGTACGCGATTATACATACATTGCCAAGGACTTTAGATTAAATGTGCAACAAACTGTATTATACTGCAGTAAATCATAAAACTGTAAAATCATCGGAGAGTAAATTGATAAAATAATTAAAAAGAATCATCTGCAAAAAAATCAAGATTGATTACCGTAAGCTTAGAATGCACTAAAGTAATTAATTAAGTTTTGAAACTATACTGCATAGGAAAATTTTACCAGCTTGGTAGAAATTATTTTTCCTTGGATATATTAAATTAAGTCACAACCTTTCATACAGTATGATGCAAAGTTACCTCTGCTGGTACAATCTAACTTTCTTGCGGTCTTTAACAGACAAAATTAACGATGCTTCTACCTTGACAGAGAGATGAGATAATGGGATAGTGGCGAATATACACATCCTTTGATGTGTATAAATAAATACACGCTCGTTAATACGTAAATGATCGTAAGTCTTGTATAATCAATCCTTTCATCTCCACGTTAACATTATTATAGCCTGCCAACGTTCATTTAGGCTAAGTTGTTCGTTAGTGTGAACGTTGATTAAACGTACACTTCAGAAATAAAATTTTTAATTCAGAATAGACATATATATTATTCATATTATTCACATTATTTTATATTTAATCAACACTAATTAATTCGTTACTAATATACCTATTTACAAGATTTTACTAAAAGCTGTAAAAATTTAAAATTGTGATTATTATTTTAATTAACTGCATACAATATTATCGCAAATTGTATTATCAATTAAAATACGATTAGTTCTTAATAAGTGCCAATTGAACATATAATATAAATATTTTATATAATAGTACAATATTTTATTGCAATTTACTCGAAATCATTCTGTATGTATCTTTGATTGTTCGACTAAAATGATGAGCAATGAATCAATGCAGAAGTGATGGGGGTAACTTCGGCTAACGCAAGTGATTTCGCCCACGAGAGTGACGGGGGTGGTTTTCGCGGCGCAAAGTGCAAGAAGAGAATCGCGCATAAGGTCACGCCGCGGGGTTACACCAAGCAGACTCCTATTGGCAGGCCAATGCCAAGCAAGGTTCGCGATTGGTCGAAGGTCGTGGATCGCCTCACCTACCCCCAATCCAACGTGACCTCCCACGCGAACTCGCGAGGTAGTAACTGCCACCCTTCTCCAGATTTGGCGTTGGGGGTTGCGCTGGATCGCGCATTCCAGCGTATCGAGCCAACTGTGCAAAAATCCGACCGAACACGCTATTTTGTTCGATGCGTCTGATAGCAAAGAGATTAATTACATTCAAAAGGAAATAAGCACACTATGTGCTTTCCCTATGCAGAATTTAATCCTTCAGGAAAGAACTCTTTCGATGTCTAAACACTATTTAACGATATTTAAAAAAGATATAAGCTTGATTGTAAGCTTATTATATTTTACATAAACTCTGAACAGACTCAACAGAGATAAACTTGAATTCTCTAACTTCCAACTTCTAATTACCACTTCCTAACTCCTAAACTATTATTATGTCTTAACTCTCAATTAAAATTTATACTACTTGGAGAATCAGTAAAATTAAAAGATAACGAGGATAACTGTTTACTATATTCTCTTGTTTCTGACTTATCCCTTTAATAATCTACTCGAGGATCGAATGATATATACTTGCCTCGCGATACAGTTGCTATCCGAGACAGAAAAAGTAGGAAAGAAGGATGAACTAAAACGAGCGTAAAGTCATAATGCCATTCATCAGACGGAGGACAACCGGCAAACCGCGGCAATTAACTTCCACCGAGGGCTTTTTTATCATGCCGCAGTATTATTAGACAAGCGGTCAACCCTCAGCAAACACGAGGGTGAAAATGTCGTGTCGCGCAGATGCGGTAATCCAAATTTAGTGCGATATAAATACAGCAGATTAAAGCGATTGCTCTATTTTTTTTATTGTCTCAGTGATCCATGACAGGCTATTATAAGGCAAAAAAATTACGACTGAAACGAAGCGTGGAGATAATCGCATCACATTCATATCATCATAAACGATCATAATCAAAAGATGTTAGGATTTTATTGAATCAAGTTTCTCAACTTGGAATTTACTATTTGCATACCGAAAGATTAATTTGATTACGAAAGTTTACGTCTGCAGAATTAGTCAAAGTATTCCTCATCGAGATGATGAAACAATTTATATATTGTATAAAAACTGTCGTGTCATAAAAGTTGATATAACAAATAATTTAAAAAGAATAAACAAAAATATCAACATATAAAATATACATAGTATATTTCGGTGAAAAATCCCAGAAAAATGTGAAATTCCTAAAAAATAACTTTTATCGCGCGTTCTTATATTAAATTAATTAATACTGTATAATTACCACGATAGATCACGCAATGTCAAATTTTTCATTAGTATATATAACAATTGGCATTCTCCGCGGCTATGCGATATTCGAACCGTATAATTAAATCTGAAGCGTGGAGGCTAATTACAATGGCCCTTCGCAAATACGTCGCTCATTACGATTTAGTAATTGTTCCGGCGCGTAATAACGCTGGTATCTGTACAGTATTATTGTTCGGTGGGGTGTTATTGCCTGAAACGCGTATAACATAATTACTCTAACGCAATTAGGAGTGCCGCACATTGGTCTGCTTCTTGTCTCTGAAAACGGACTGCTCTCTCGACACAGAGATTGGATTAACGAATATTATGGGCTAGGCGTCAAACCCCAAAAATCGATATCACTATCAACCACGATTATTAAATTCTGTACAATCATAATTATGGATTACAAAAAGCAGATTAAAATACAGACTTGTTATTAAAAATAAAATTTCGCATTTATAAATGTGGTTGAAGTTTGGAGCGTTCGTGAAGCGAAAATTAAATGTAGGCCCACACTGAAATAACAAACAATTGAAGATTTATAAAACTTAATGATGCCTATGACATATAAATAAATAAATAAATAAAAAGAAGATATATTTGTGAAATACATATTTATTCTCATGAATACATTTGTTATTTATTTGCGTAAATATTACAAATGTATATCATTTTACATATACCTGGAAAACTAAAATAGATTAAACATAATTATTATTAATCATAATTACATTAGTTGATATATTCATTGTTAAAGGAGAGAAAAGACTCGTCTAAAGATTGATCTAACTGGGCTCAGTTTCTTCTGAAATCTGCAAATGAAAATTACAAGACCATTGATATAAATGATTTTTTTATTTATCATATTTAAAACACATTAACTGTTCACACAGCATTCACTATATTGCGGAGAAATAAAGAGTAAGATCGAAAATAATTTATTCCAGATTCAGCGTCTATCAAAAGAAGAATGAAAATATAGAAAATATACATTACAATTCAAATTCCGAGATCAACATCATAATAAAATATATATTCTTTCTGTATTGTAGATATAATAAGTTCTGTATAATAAGTTCTGTATAATGAAGAATTCTTTTTATAAAAAAGTTGATTTAATTTAATTTTCTGATAGGTACTCTTCCTTCTTATTCAATTTTTTATATAATTTTTATTTTTTATGATTTTATGACTAAGATGTTTGACCTCGCAATTTGAAACGCACAAATTATAAATTATAAACAACCACAATCAAAAAGCGTGAAATAAAATGGCTTGCCTTTGCAGCAAATACATATATTTCAAAGAACATTGCATGCATCTTATTATAGAGTTATATGGCGTGCGTTACGTCCTACAAGGATACATTTACGGGTAAAGTATTAGGTGACGATTATCCAAGTATTCCTTTCAGTTTTAAGGTTTCTGGCTAGGATCTCTTCATACTCGGGCGACTTACAACTGTCAGACCGCAAGATTGATATAAGAACCAGTTTCCGCTATTGCTAAAATGCAGCCCTAAAATATCATAAGGCGTACGTGCACGTGCAAGAAAACCGCAAAGTCAAAATAAACTGCATGTATTAATTTCTTTCATGTGGAGAATCGATCGGCTTTACATAAGATATTCTGCAAGACGAGTACTGTCTGCCCAAGTAATAGAGACTAAAATAAGGAAAATGATAATTGGAATATCAAAACGATAATTACTTTAATAAATAATTAGATTTTATAAAAATATTTCATCTAGAAAATTAAAAATTGTAAATAAGATGATATATTTATAATAATCCTCGTCAGAGAACATCTCTTCTGAGATATCATATAATTCTGAAAAAGATTTCAAGATTATAAAACAATAAGTGAATTTAAATATATAGCTGGTATAGATAAACTCGAGCAGAATCAAATTACTAGAAAGAAAATTGCATAATGTAAAATTTTAACATTTTTATCAAATTTTTATAATGCTGCCAAATCTTCAATCGAACAAAAAAATAGGTATACGATAGTTCAATAAAATAGATGAGTACTATACGGAGTTAGTGACTGTTTTAGAAATTCCTTACTAACAGATAACAAAGAACGGAACCATTCGCAAGTCAATCCAATTGGACAGACTCAAAAGCGAACAGCGACAGGCAAATACGAGCGATCGGTTATCGAAGCGATTAAATGTATATATCGTGTCTGTCTCTCTATCCCGGCCATGCAAATATGCGCAGGTAAACTCGGAAGCCACGCTTTCCAACAAGGAAACACCAACCACGTCAACGTGGCCCGCGTGGTGAGCGTTCGTATGCACAACCGGCACCGTCCTACTCTCGTGGGAAATGCTGTCGATTATATTTGCGCCATAGCGAGCGCCACGGACGCACAAGATACGCCGGAGTTCCCGGACGAACGGGAATGGTAGGTCCATCGTCCTCCTGCCGAACCTGCTGTTTGCGCCGGCACTCTAATTAATTATCCGCTGTCTCCGATAATGTAACACGAAGCGTGAGGTGCGCTCCGGCACTACGAATATCCGAGATTACGACCGTTCCGACTAGCGCGAGCGGAAAATTTTACACTCACATAACAAATAAGTAACCTCTGTAACGAGGGAAATTTTCCGCGATCCCATATTTGCAAATAAAAATTTTAAAAATGATTTCGGAACTAAATACATTAGTAATTTATAGTTAAAGTACAAAAAATTTGTCCGAAAGAGGCACTGATTAATAAACAGTATTAATATCTATACAGGTGTTTCCAAATTAAATGGCAAAACTTCGGGAGCGTGTAGAGGAGTAAAAAACTAAGAAAAAAAGTCCTATAGACATATGCTCCTTTTTGCTTTGTTTCGCAGGAAATCACGAAAAAAGAAAAAAATATATTTAATTTATTATTTTAATTATTTTATTTATAAACTTTTTAATGAAGATTTTGTTCGAAATGTGCACCTCTTGCAGCAATACAAGCATTGCATCTGTCAAACACGGCTCTTGTAGCAGCCAGGCACTGTTCTTGCGATATTCTGTTCGCTGCAGCTACGATACGATTTCTCAAATGTTGCTCTGATTGAATAGGCGAAGAATAAACTTCTTGCTTCAGAGTACCCCATGCATAGAAATCTAATGGCGTTAAGTCGGGCGAACGAGTTGCCCAATGTACTGCTCCTCCACGTCCAATCCATCGTTGTGGGAATTTTCTATCTAACCAGGTTCTAGCGACTCTGCTGTAATGAGCAGGGCATCCATCTAATTGAAACCACATTTCAGTACGTTGTTGTAATGGGATGTTTTCTAAATAGTCAGAAAATTCATTCTCCAAGAAATTTAGAAAACGGTCCCCATTTAATCTTGCAGGTAAAAAAAACATTTTTTTTCGATTTCTCTGAAACGGAGCAAAAACGAGCATATGTCTATAGGACTTTTTTTCTTAGTTTTTTACTCCTCTACACGCTCCCGAAGTTTTGCGATTTAATTTGGAAACACCCTGTATATAAATTGTTCATCACTCGATAAAATTGTCAGTTTTTTTATTGAATATAAGTAGATTCAATGTTTCTTCAAGTAAAAAATTTAAGGTATCATCATAAAAATACTTAATATTAAAAAATAGGATCTTATAAATTATGTAAAAAATCAATTAAAGTACAAGAACATATATAGATGCATGAAAATTTATTTTTCGATTAATATAGTAAACTTATTAGATTCGTCAATATATTTAATTATAGAAATAAAAAATTTGCGAGATATGTAATAATTTTTATCTCGAAAAAAGTAATCTTTCGATATAATTTCATTAATTATGAATTTATTAAATAACTTACTATTAAAACCATTCACATTTGGATTCACTTATCTGTATAATAACAAAGTGAATTTGTATTTTAATTTAAACAAAGTAAATGTACGTTTCGAAACAAGATTTATTATTATCAAAGTCGTTAGGGCTCGATATGAACAAAATTAAAAGGGAATAAAACCTTCGATAACTTCTCATTATTTTTACTTTCCAATGGCAAACGGAACGTACAAATGGAACATATGAAAGTTATATATTTGCGTTCACCCATACCGAATGGACAAATATTCGTCGAGTACCATACTCGGTAACACGGGGAGCTAATAAAAGAAGTCGCGCTGTTCCATTATCAAAGCTAAGAGCTCGTAGCTAACCGCTTGTGTGTAAATGGACATGAGACTTCGCAAAGTCCTTTTTCTTACAGTAGCGACAAATCAACAAATTAAAACAGTTGTTTACTATTTTGTTAGTGATTATTTACTAACAATTTCATTATTTCTCCTAATATTCCTAATTTTAAATAATATATTTTTCATGTAAAATTAATAGTATTCAAAATTTTCACTTATTTTTATTTAACAAAAAAAATTTTCAAGGACAGCTAATTATATTCTTTAACTGATCATTCGCTGTTACATTTTTATCATATGTAATCAATCTTTAAATAAATTTATTTTTATTTAACTTAAAGTGACTTTAAGTTAATGACTAAAAACTAATGATACATACTCGGCAGTTTACTCGAGTATAACTAAAGAACTTCGGAATGAATGAGGTGGAATAAATGTAGGTCTGTGAAGTATGCACTTGGTAATGTAGAAGGCTAATAGAAGAAGTCACGCAGTGCTATTGTTAGTGGACAATACTGCAGATGGTTAAAACGATTTTCATCGCCCTATGCTCGGTATTCAGTACCAGTGCGCAAAACCACTTAACGTTTCTTTGTATGCCGACTGATATCAGTGTGAATTAGTTGATGGCAAATCAAAGTGTTTTATCGCAAAAAATATCGACCAGTAGTATTTCATTATATGCTAATAATATTTAATTATATATCGAAAATGTACTCCATATCAGAAAGTAAGTGTACGAATCCTTTACTTTAAATGATAAAGTATTTCACATCCATTGTCAGCAAAATAAAAAATTTAAATAATGCAATAAGACTTCAAGTATTCTATAAAATGTATGACGGCTTTTAGTAAAAGCAAAAAGTTTTACTTACTCTAAAATGCGCCAGAAATATTTTTTTAAACAAAGTTTTTTGGACATAAAAGTCTCAATAGCAGTGTTTTTTAAATATATAAGCTATCTCTCTTAATTTTTATACTATTTCTTATTTTATATTGCACAAAAACATTTTAAAGAAATTACATATAATGCCAAGCAACATGCATAAAAGTATAGATCATGCAAAAAGTATTTATTTTAACCTTAATAATATCAAGACATTTTCTACATCCCTAGTATTTCTACACATTTCATAAGAATCTTAGAAGAATCTTTATAAGAATCTCATCAATGAAAAATAAATGCTTTTAATAAAAAATATTTAAAGTCAATTTTTTTAATCAAAATTAAATTCATTTTTTATTTCATTTTTCAAATAAATAATCAATATTAATAATGGATAAGCACAAGATGTATTTATTTTGATAAAAATAAGGTTAAAATTAAGGATTTTTTAGTGTTTACCTCCATTACAAGTTTGAGATCTGATCCAAAATGACATAAAAGGAATTCGCAGTGAAGATTCCATTTTTGAGTTGTTTCATGTGCTCCGATATCTATAACAACAAATCATAAGAAATTATAATAAGTATAAACATTAGTATATGGAAATATATATCTAAAGTAAAATGTAAAAACTCACACAAATTGTATATCTCTTATTACAATGTACATAACTATATGATGCTTCATTATATAACTTTTAACATCATTGCCCCAGATTATTTTTTTCAAATATTAATGAGAGATTCTCTTTTTATTCTGCAACAGAAATAAACAGAAATTTATTAAAAACAAATTCTTCATATAATAAAGCAATAAAATAATGAAATATCAACTTTTACATAAATTATATATACATGATTTTTTTCCAGCTCTTCCTTTCGATTGTTATTGACAATTAGCACTAAAGTTGTATAACTAAGCTTTTTTTAAGCTCATAAAATTTTTTTTAATTCCTTGAATTCATAATTTGTAATAAAACCAAAAATGTTATCACGTTTCCAAAGGTTTCAATCTGCAATAATTTTCAAAATTCGTATTCATCAATCGAAAAATTTTTTTTTGTTTATAACAATCGAAGGATTCTAATATAATTTAATAAGATATAACTTTCTTTGTGATAAAATTAACATTCCATATACATTCCATTTATCTACACACATAAAGTACTTTGCATAATTATATATATATATATATATATATATTACCTGTTAAGTTTTTATCATTTAATAATCTAAATATAAAAATACATAACAATACATATATATTTTAGTATTGCCTAACTAAATCTTTGTTTCCGATATGAATTTCTCATATATATAAAATACGTTATTTAAAAACTTCGTCAAATTCGTAGTGAAAGATTTAACATAAATTCACCTGCGAATTGTATACAAGCGAAGTACTCATTATTTAGTAGTTTTACGATTCAACGACGAATATTACATGCGTCCGTTTTTTGTCGTACGATGAATTTTTCAAGCGTGTTAATTGACTGCAAGACAGAGAGGATCTCGGACCTCTTTGTCCTATAGTCAATCACAGGTTTGAAAAATTTGTCGTACGACAAAAAACGGACGCATGTAACATTGGCCTAACGTGAATAATCGACACTATTGACACATACAATTTGCAAATTCAGCAGTCAAAGTATGTCTTGTGTAACAATTACGCTGAATTACGCGAAATTTGTACATTCAATTACACGTCAAACGTACCAAACGATGTTAAAAACGTCGCACGAATATTCCCGTGACATCACGCCATTTGCAAATGGCGGTACGAGTCATGTGACCACGATCTGCCTATACGGAAGCACCAAGACGCTTCCATAGATTTTGAATGCAACAGTCGACGATAGCGTTGACGAGACGCTGTTGGAGACCCCCTGCGCCGAATATAACGAGTAGCACGATTAATCATGACTACATACAACCACGTACGATTATACTAGGCAATGATCGCGTCTTCGTGATATCTCAAGTAAAATGGCGGGTGCTTGTTCGCAAGCGCGCAAACGGTCTTCCAAACGGTTCGGAATATTTGCAATATTCGCGTCCACCAGCCGATTGCGGGCGACGCTTGCATCGCGACAAACGTCTGACGCGGCGCGGAAAACGTTTGTAATCGCTTCTGACGCGCGAGATTCCCTTTTGAACGGTAACGAACGTGAAAAACCACGGAGCAACACAAACACGACTCCTCCCCTCGTCGCGACGCGGCCATGACTGACCGCGAGCCGCGAATCCACTGGACTCCACCGAGCTACGACGCCTGTGATTGGCCGGCGTCCGAACGACGAACCAATTACGTCGCGATAATTGAATCTAGTCACTTTCGTTTCGCGCCTTTTTGTGTTTCGCGCCTTTTTGAGCTACGTGGAAGATGAAGTTTCATTTAATTTTCGAAAGCAGAAAGGAAGCAAGGGAAACATAGAAAATGTAACAAATATTACAACGAAAGTTATTATTTAATGTAGAAATTAAATTCGAGATGTTTCTTAGCGATTGCTGAAATACCAGATGTTCGAATTGCTAGTTCACGAACTATGATCGATACGCAATGGCTGTATCTTTTAACGTAAAAAGAAATATTCTTAGAGTAACAGACATCCAATCTTTAAATGTATAAATGTATATTATATAATAGAATATTAGAATATTCTACTAGAATGATTTTACTAGAATAATTTTAATTGTAAAGAATAATTATCTAATATAATTATACAGGTATTTTAATATCCTATTATTAATTATATTAGAATAATAGGATATTAGAATATAATTTTTGTTAAAAATAAGAATATGAGAGAAACAAAAAATTATATCGAAAGACACTCTTTTTGATGAAAAAGATTCGGACATAGAAATTCATCGCTTACATGAAATATATTGTTATTATCCTGAAAAAATATATCAGTAAACGTTATTATTAATTAAAATTCAACAGTTGTTTCGAAATTAGAATATCGCCACTTTTGAGTCATTAAGGTGATCCTACACCTTAATGGCTCAATAGTACTGATTAAAGTATAATATTGACTCAGTAATACTGACAGTGTGGCATCAATATTTTCAATATTTTTACAACTTTATATCAGTATTATTGACAATATATTTCACATTAATTTTACATACAATATCTTGCACTATGACATACTGTGACATGGATCCTAATAAAACGATGCTGATATTCGAGAATCATTCAAAATACAGATCACTGTCAGTATTCTACGTCAATCCATCCAATATCAACATCAATCATATACAATCAGTCATATTGTCAGAATTTGTTAATACTAATAGTATTATTAACCGGGTAGGGTCATCTTTATACGCATCAATAATAACATACATATTTCATGCGATCTCTATACAACAGCATTTAGGAATGTTTCTTGCCATTAATTGAATGTCAAGATATAAAAGATAGAACATGTGTAAATTAACACAGCGCAATTTACACGAAACATGATGAAAGATTCAACATTAAACATTGCCAATCTGCGATATATATACATATATATTTTAATATATATATTATATAGTATATATACTATATATATATTATTATATATATTTTATGTATATAGCCAGTGTTAATATTTAAACATTTCTCCAGTTTTCTATCTTAATTAAGTCAAACATCAAATTAAGACGATTACTTACATAGCTAAATTCAGTTTAAAATATCGCATAATATAAAATCTTTCACATAACATTTCTCGCAGAGAATTACAGTTGTATTTACTGTAATTCGTCTATTTACAGTGAATCATAACTTTGATAGCTCCGCCTGCTCCAGTTCTGCTGGTCTCAAACGCTTGCTTGGTCTCCTCTAGCTTGTAATTATGAGTAACCAACGACTTCACGTCTACCTTGCCAGACGAGACAAGCTCCAATGCATCACCATAGCTGCAATGTGAAATGAAAAAAAGACCATATAGAATAATCTTCTATGAAGCGTAACATTAAGATAATTTATCTATGTGCATTTATCTATAAATAAATGAAAAACTACAGAACTCCTGGGATGCTATTCTGTACATGTCTACCGCAGTTTTTTTGCCATACAAAATATCTGCACAACGACATACATATAACGACATCGGCAAGTATCGGTAAACGCATACAAAATAGAGGCCCAGGAATTCTGTAACTCGTTATGCAATCATTATATGCTTATAACGACAGTCGCGCAAATATTTTATATAATAAAAAAGCTGCGCAAATGTTATTATCCTGAAAAAATATATCAGTAAACGTTATTATTAATTAAAATTCAACAGTTGTTTCGAAATTAGAATATCGCCACTTTTGAGTCATTAAGGTGATCCTACACCTTAATGGCTCAATAGTACTGATTAAAGTATAATATTGACTCAGTAATACTGACAGTGTGGCATCAATATTTTCAATATTTTTACAACTTTATATCAGTATTATTGACAATATATTTCACATTAATTTTACATACAATATCTTGCACTATGACATACTGTGACATGGATCCTAATAAAACGATGCTGATATTCGAGAATCATTCAAAATACAGATCACTGTCAGTATTCTACGTCAATCCATCCAATATCAACATCAATCATATACAATCAGTCATATTGTCAGAATTTGTTAATACTAATAGTATTATTAACCGGGTAGGGTCATCTTTATACGCATCAATAATAACATACATATTTCATGCGATCTCTATACAACAGCATTTAGGAATGTTTCTTGCCATTAATTGAATGTCAAGATATAAAAGATAGAACATGTGTAAATTAACACAGCGCAATTTACACGAAACATGATGAAAGATTCAACATTAAACATTGCCAATCTGCGATATATATACATATATATTTTAATATATATATTATATAGTATATATACTATATATATATTATTATATATATTTTATGTATATAGACAGTGTTAATATTTAAACATTTCTCCAGTTTTCTATCTTAATTAAGTCAAACATCAAATTAAGACGATTACTTACATAGCTAAATTCAGTTTAAAATATCGCATAATATAAAATCTTTCACATAACATTTCTCGCAGAGAATTACAGTTGTATTTACTGTAATTCGTCTATTTACAGTGAATCATAACTTTGATAGCTCCGCCTGCTCCAGTTCTGCTGGTCTCAAACGCTTGCTTGGTCTCCTCTAGCTTGTAATTATGAGTAACCAACGACTTCACGTCTACCTTGCCAGACGAGACAAGCTCCAATGCATCACCATAGCTGCAATGTGAAATGAAAAAAAGACCATATAGAATAATCTTCTATGAAGCGTAACATTAAGATAATTTATCTATGTGCATTTATCTATAAATAAATGAAAAACTACAGAACTCCTGGGATGCTATTCTGTACATGTCTACCGCAGTTTTTTTGCCATACAAAATATCTGCACAACGACATACATATAACGACATCGGCAAGTATCGGTAAACGCATACAAAATAGAGGCCCAGGAATTCTGTAACTCGTTATGCAATCATTATATGCTTATAACGACAGTCGCGCAAATATTTTATATAATAAAAAAGCTGCGCAACTGTCGTTATGAACACATAACGATTGCATAACGAGTTACAGAATTCTACTGCAGTAGAGCTATTCTGTAACTTTTAACGACAGTTTGGTATCGTTACATTATCGTTGCGCAGCTTTTTTATCATGTAAAATACCTATGCAACAACATTCCTAGCTAGTAAAATTGTCGTTAAAAAGTTACAGAATAGGCCTACTGATTTTTTTAAAACCACGATGGCTATTTCTCCCAATAATTAAATTAGCAAATTATTCTCATATTTAATTTGGCACGAAATGTTAGTATTAATATGTACTTTTCCCGTTTAACATATAATTTGACTAATTGAAACTTACTCATTTACGTATCGGAAAACACCCCTGATGTCGACTTCTCTTATCAAAGCGTTTATTAGTGGAATTTGTACCTCTGGAGCACCCATTCCCACTAATACAATGACTCCACCAGATTTGGTCACCTAATATACAATACAAATACGATTTATAATCTAATTTCTTTAGATTGTCAACTAACTTTAAATAATCTAATTAATATAAATAGTTTAATTTAAAATAAGGATATATTTTGTAGCTTACAAGAATCGCTAAACGAATCGAGGATTGTGCACCAGAGGCGTCTATCGTTCTGTTAGGTTCACCCTCGAAAATTGCATGAATATCAGCCACTATATCCTCCTCCGATCTATCCTTTTGCACCAGATACGTGACATCGGCGCCAAGTTTCTTCGCTACGTTCAGTCTACTTTGCAAGATATCTATAAACATAAATCACACCTATTTACATCTCATTTACAAGTTGTATAGGCTTGCATTTAGAATTCTTCGAAAGAGAACTTGTGTTACTTGTAAAACATGCTTTGTGTCATCTACAAAAGAATGGAAATATATATTAAGAAGAAAGATGCAGCATCCTTGAAAAAATAGCGCTCTACGTATCAATACGTAGTTCAAATTTACAATAGAAAAATGACTACTTGACGACACTTCGTAACTGCGTGACCTCGATGATATACTTTCTTATTCCATAGATAGTATCTATCTATATGCTAAATGCAGCCTCAGCGAAGCTTATCTCGCGATCGACATTGCAACATCATTATTACACCATATCTCATAATATGGATGTTTTTCTCTCATTCGCAATTACGTAAATGCACAATTACGTAATTTGATTAACTATTTATGTCGCTTCACAAACAAATTTGCGATAAATTATACGTCAAAAATTTCGTTATCATGACACTACAAATGCAATCGCTCCAGAATTTTCCATTAAGTGACAACATGTACGTCATTTTGTATCGGAAATTTCCTTTACTTCTCAATAAACAAATACTAAAATGTTATTTTGATACATAATATAAATCAGCAAGGAATTTTTAAGAAAATGGCTGAATTTTGATATCGCAATTAACTTCATAAAAAGCTAATAATGAAGTTCTCTTTTACTGGGTCAAAATAAAAATTTGTCGCGCTACTTCATTTGTATTACGAAAACAAATTTGGCAATTATACTGAATTATACCAAATACAGTTTTGTGATTGATTTATGACATCTTAAGACTATTTAAATGATCTTAAATATAAGAACCGATATAAGAATACCAGTCTATGAATCTACTTTTTGAATTGTAATATGATGATTTTTAACGAAATCAAAGATAAAATGCTCCTTTTATATAATTCGCAATAACTTAGTAACAAAAAATCTTAGGAACATTCAAAAAACAATTTTGTACAGAAAACTTAACTTTTACGTTAGAAAGTCGAAAATTTTCATAAGTTTTTTTACACGTAATAAACTCACAAAGTGAGAAGAAAATTTCCCATTTTGTTTAGCTTGGAATTTTCTATATGTAAAAATTACCAAACTCATAGAAACTAAAAAGACATGATGAGCTTCTAAAAGAAATTTTAAGCTTTAAAAGCCTATTTTAAATTTAAATTTCGTTCATTTTTGACGATGTTACAAATTGCTTGAAATGCATAGCGCTACGAACTTTATATATACAGGGTGTTTCCAAATTAAATGGCAAAACTTCGGGAGCGTGTAGAGAAGTAAAAAACTAAGAAAAAAAGTCCTATAGACATATGCTCCTTTTTGCTTTGTTTCGCAGGAAATCACGAAAAAAGAAAAAAATATATTTAATTTATTATTTTAATTATTTTATTTATAAACTTTTTAATGAAGATTTTGTTCGAAATGTGCACCTCTTGCAGCAATACAAGCATTGCATCTGTCAAACACGGCTCTTGTAGCAGCCAGGCCTTTAAAGCATTACCGTTGCAGAAACCGTATACAAAAACCATATCAGCATATTCACTATTAGAATACGTACGCGGCATATTGCAAAAGACAAAATTCATCTACTATTAAAGGCTTTCAAAGAGCGACTGACAAATTCATAACAGAAAGTGGAAAATGTAATCAAATATGTCGGTGCTAGATATGGCAAGAAATGTAAACATTTTTTTTCGATTTCTCTGAAACGGAGCAAAAACGAGCATATGTCTATAGGACTTTTTTTCTTAGTTTTTTACTCCTCTACACGCTCCCGAAGTTTTGCGATTTAATTTGGAAACACCCTGTATATATATTTCAACCTTACTATACTTCCCTACGAGATAATATTATCTCACACTTTTTGTATATAGTTCTTTATAATGATTACTTGAATGAAATGTTGAGTGAAGATAAAGAAAATCGTCAAAACGTAGATTAAAGTATTTGTTTCTTTTGCCTCAAGTTTTATCCTTTATCACATACCCGCGATAACTATTTTCGTCGCACCCATGGCTTTTGCTACCAGCAAGGTCACCAAACCGATCGGACCAGCTCCCAGAATTAATACTTTAGAACTGATTCCGACTTCGCCCCGTTTACAAGCGTGTACTCCCACCGATAATGGCTCTAAAAGCGCTCCTTCCTCTAAGCTTACATGATCAGGCAATCTATTACAAAAAATCACAAATACAGAAATTAATTTTCTTTCCATCTACAACGACACATTTTATCAATTTATTTCATATTGTGTTAAAAAAAAACTTTGTACCCAGTAAACACCAACTAACAGTAATACCATATAACATCAATGTTATAATTTCCCGTTCAACAATGTAATTTTTAACAATATTACGTATAATATATACTATTACTTTGAAGAAAGTATAATATTAATGTGATGTTACTGTTAGTGTTTATTACTGAGTAGCTATCTTGCATCTACATCATTGTTTGCACATTATTGGTTTTAATGTAATTATGTGTAAATATGTAATCAAGTATGTTTACTTGAAGCAGAAATCAGCTGCATGTTTGTAGAAACGTCTTAAGCTACCGTGCACAGGCGGAGTTGCGCAAAACACAACATCTTTGCACAGATTATAACGGCCCTCTTTGCAATGCGTACATACCCTGCAAGGCACTCCAGGTTCAATAGCAACACGATCACCGACCTATAAAAAATACAAAACAAGAAAATACCAAGAACATATATTTTATACAAAAATAATCATTCTTCAATATTAACATTCAATATTAACATTAGTTAAAAAAAAAGTAACGATAAAGTCATGAGTACATTCAAAATTTTTTTTGGGGGAGAGAAGGGTTTTATCAATTCTATTATTATATAAACAGCAATTTTTTTAATTGTTCTTTTAAATACCGATTAAAATTGCGTTTTTGGATATTTTAGGGCTTAGTTTTCTTCTGGTTCCTGATTATGAATAGAAAAAATATTAGGTTTTGTAAATCACAATTTTTTCCCCTAAAGAAAGTGTAGGTAAAACCCAGATAGCAAAGCGTGTCTCAGCAAAATCGTACAAATCTGTGATTGCTTATGATGCTGGCAACTTGCCATAGATTTGTCTTCAACGATTTCGAATATACTGATATTGTAGCAACGTGCAAACAACAATGTGTATATATATTGCCAGCAGTTTAACAGCAAGATAAGTGCATCAATATTATATCTTGTGTTGTCGACAATATGACAGCATTGTATGATGATGCATATTATTATGGCAACATAATGGCAGTAGTACGAATTTTGATGATAACGATTTTAAAGTTGTCAGCAAACTGCTGGCAAATTGTTACTCAAAATTATCATATCGTGAAGGCATCAAATTGCCAACAAATGAGGACTCAGTTGCTGCAATTCTAGCAACATATGCTTAGCAATGCATACTTAGCAAGCAACATCCCAGCAACAAGACAGACGTTGCTATCTGGGAATATAGTTATTATAAACAAAATGTGTAATTGTGAATGGAGTTATTAATCTCGACACTATTCTGTTTTTCGGCTCAAAAACTTTGCGAAATCTTTTCTTCTGTATCGAACACTCTAGCAAAGCTCTAACTAACGGAAGTCCCAGAAATTATTTACATGGCCACAACAGAAGCAAAAGATATTTTGTATCACAATAAAAAATTTATTCAGAATCGAGAGAAAAACTGTATTTTTTGTAATTAATAAAAATGAAAAAATTAATAAAAAATTTCGAAGCGAGATTGAATTCTCAAATTCCTCCTGGAATATATTCATGGATAAAGTAAATACCTATGTATACGTATGTATGATACCTTTAAATTCTTGACATTTTTTCCAAGTTTGGCGACAATTCCAGAGGACTCATGACCAAGGATCATAGGTTTCTTAACTATAAAATCGCCGATTCTGCCATTGACAAGATAATGAACGTCCGACCCACAGATTCCTACGCATCCCATTTCGAGAAGCACCTCTATAAAAAATTACAATATCTTTATTATAATATAATCCCAACTTACTAAATTATAAAAAGGCACATCTAGCTTTTAAATTCTTTTTCATCCAAATTGTCAGTATTATGATGAATTTAATTAATCACAAAACAGACTTTCAATGTCTGACTTTCTTTATCCCGCTTCATAATTTTAGTGCGATTGTTTTTATTCATTAAAAGAATATCGAAAATTTAAGATTATTGTAAAGCGTCTTTCTAACTAATTATGATCAAAATATACGCGCGAAGCGTTCAACAGCTTTAAATTGAAATTAATCTGCTTAATTTATCAGTATGTATCTCGAACAGCATTGCGTATAATATTTCGACGAGCGTCATCGCATGTATTAATAGATCTCGATGTAAATTGATTTACAACAAAGTGTGTTAGGCAATTGAATAAAGAATCCTTCTTTTACGTTTTCAATATAAACTAAGTTTTTACTCTCTTTTCTTTCTAATAAAAAATAATGTTATCTGTAAAAAATACTGATTAATATTAATTATATTTCTCAGTAATACATTTCTTATCAATAATACACATTATTGAAATTTTTCTGCGATATATTTTTATCAAAGCTAATTAAAAAATAGTAAATATTGATAAAAAGGCATCTCTTACCATTGTCTTCTGGTTCCTCGATTCTCGTGTTTTCCTAAAACAGCAAAAATTATCCATATCTAAATCTAATCACAAAAAATATATTTGAGCGACATTGTAAAAAGCTGTGCAGACAATAATAATAAAAAAACAATTTACAAACTTGTGACACTCTAAAAATCGGTATTGAATAATCTGCTGTTTCAATTTTGCACTTATCTTTTACGAGATAAAAATTAGGATCAACATGTGATTATAAAAATAATAATCTGTATATATTAAAAAATTTGAATTATGCGAAATCTAATAAAAATGTTGTTTATAATCTTGTATTCACCATATCGTATTAAGGCTGCGGTTCACTTGACGCTACAAATGCTTCGAAGCATTCTTTGATTAATCAATTCGTAAAATTCTTTGTACTGATTGATCGCTTAAACGCTTTGAAGCGTTTGTAGCATCAAGTGGACCGTAGCCTAAATAAGAAAAAAAATTGTTTGTAGTTTTTGTTTTCTCAAGAAAAACAAATTACTTTTTTTATTCATATATCTTTACTTTATAAGAAATTGGTGAATTGAAAAGAATTGATAAAAATTTATTTTTATAAACTTACTAGTTCGTTATTTTCGAAATACGAAATTTTGTTTTAGAAAAATATAATTTTTCACATACTTTTTTGCTTGCATAAAACAAAATTAAAAAGAAATTACAAGAATAGCACATTAGTCTGTTCCTAATTTTTAAAATTCGATGTTTTGCACCTAAGAAAAGATGCGATTCTTTGTTAATTGCATCCAAAAAGAACATAAATTGAAAACTGATTTATAATGTAGTGTTTCAAAGGGCAAATACATCTAGCAAGATCAAGTATAGCTTTATTTTTTAATTTTCCCTTAAAAACGTAATAATTTCGTAATTCTGAAATCTGTAAAATATTTGACAAACTGACATCTGGACGATTTTTTATTAATAGCTTTTGGTATCATTATTTCAGGAATTATTTTACACTTTACTTAACATATCGAACCTATGTTTCAGTTTACTGTATATTTTACAGGTTTCAGGATTACGAAATTATTCTGTTTGCACGGGTTTCAAAAATAAATATGTATCAATGTAATGTAACAATTCACTGCATATCGTTTCTTGCTTCTGACGTCATATAACCAATACTTCGAGACAGTCGAGCCTTAATTTGATAACTAAATAAAAATCATAATAAAATTACTATAATCTGCAAAATTTAAAAAATTATAGTACGTAAATGCGCTAACTGATTATATTAAACATAATTATAAATTTTTCATTTTCTTTACAGCAGTTGGTAAAATATAATTTAATTTATTTTTAATTATATTTTGAGTCTTGCTTGATCTTTTCATTTTTGTCTATTAAGTACGGATTAGACTAATAAAACTTAATCGAAATAATAAGAGTGGTGTATTCGATTCGAATATGAGCAAGCGCAGTTGTGCAAGTTCAATATGCTTCTGCAACGTGTACTAACCAGGCGCAAATCGTTGATACCATACAGTATAGCAGAGAGATTGTCCTTAGCCATGATTTTTCAACGGAAATTCGAAACTAGTTTAGTCAGTCTTCAGCCGCGATTTGCTTGTGTCGATTCCGGATATTTTGATAAGCACAACGCACGAGGGACTCGGCGTTCAAGAGAGAACTTGCTGCTATATATATACGCGCTGCAGTTATACGTATGTACTTGGAGCTACCAATGTGACCTTATTATCGCCTGCTAGGCCGTTTACTCCACCATCACTATCAACAGCATTCCTCGCGGCGCGAACTTATTGAACAGTCCAATTTGTTCAATATATTTCACAACTGCACCATCAACCGTTGTATAATGCCGTCCCAGGAATACGTTGTTCGGAACAAATCGATTTGTACCGTATATGCAGTCCCACTTTTCCTTCTTATTATTAATCGGCCTTATGTCCGTAGCTCGCGTGTTGCGTTACGACAACGAAATGTATAATACGCAACAGAGGAGACAAAACAAATAGATTAAACAAAATACCCTCTCTTGATGATGTACCAAGTGTACCTCTACAGAGAAATGCTCCTTTTGCACTCAAGATTGAACTGTCGCTTCTTAAGACCGACAAATTTTCTCCTAAGATCGGAAATCTTTATCACATACCTATATTTAGGAAAGATATTTTTCCAAATTCTCCCAATTGATTCGATGTTTTAAGAGAGGGGATTTCATTATACTTTTTGATTAGAAAGAACTACAATAGAAATAGCAAGTTAAATTCTAAAGAAATCTGATGTTATGTAAAC
This sequence comes from Mycetomoellerius zeteki, assembly GCF_001594055.1. Lineage (NCBI taxonomy): Eukaryota > Metazoa > Arthropoda > Insecta > Hymenoptera > Formicidae > Mycetomoellerius > Mycetomoellerius zeteki. Next base: position 5,213,923 of record NW_017255975.1, read on the forward strand.
GTTTACTTAAGGCTATATTCATAATCGGATCTTGTATTTAGGATCATCTTAAATATAGTCTGAAGATAGTCTGAAGACGGTTTCAAAATAAGAATCGATTACGAATATCAGCTAGAATTTAAGAATTTTAGATTTGGGTCAAGTTGTAATAACGAATCTATCTATCAAAAATTGGGAAACATCTGAACCTCTGGAATTTCTATGTTTAAATTAAACTATCAGGACGTTTCAAACTACAAAAAGTTCTGCATTAGTATTCAATTATATTGACAATAGTGCTCAAGGTAAAATTGTTCATTAATAATAGATAGATTTTACATACATTTGATCTCAAATATAATTGAATTGGCATATGTACATAAGATATTCTTTTATATTGATTTACTTATACATATTTTAATAGTACTTATTTGCAATTACATCGTAGTTATTATTAATACTGCAAAATTGCTCAATTAAAGCACTGAAGTATACGATTAGTTCTCGAAATAAAACTACTTTCTATATTTTTCTCTTTTGTCGATTATTGTTCTTTGGAGGAACACAGTATTACATTTTTCTCTAATCTATTTTTAATGTACTTTTTTCCTAAGATGACAAATATTCAATTTTAAAAACGCTTTTATCTCTCACAAATATATATCTATTTATCTTTATATATTAAAGTTTGAAAGGATCAGAATAATAAACAAGATTATTTGAAAATGTTTGCATTATATTACATATAAAATAAAATAAAATAAAAATAATGCATAATGTAGAAAAATGACCACATGCATATATGTATGTATTGTGATAAAACTATTTACAAAAATATTTTGTTAATTATATATGTAATAAATGACTTACAATAACTTGTACTTTATTCCCAACCCCAAATTCCCGTTGATTCTTTAATTGTAGCCCTATTATCTCTTCGTATCCTCGTTACTGCGCTTGCTTCTCCTTTAGCAAGTGTTCTCTTTGCTTGGCTTCTCTCGCGTTTGTCAAGTGCTAACTTTGTTCTCTTTTTTATCAAATCTGGTGCAATTGTAGCAACTGTTAAAATACTTCGTGTATCATAAAAACGTACTGCTTCGTTTTCCGTATTTGATGATAAATCATACGATGTAAAATTATCATGTTTTTCATTGGCCTTTACATTTTCTACTGTTACATCTTCGTTATTTTGTTCACATTCATTTTCCGTATTACTTCGCTTGTCGGGACATGGCACCATAGATATTTTCTTCAAATGTTCATCATCATTATTTAAAGTTAAATCTCTTGTTGAAGCATCAAATCCTTCTTTTACAACAATTTCGTTTTGAAGTTGTAAACCTTTTAATTGATATTTCAAATCCTCAATATTATCAACACAATTCTCATATTTTTCTTCCTCACTGTCCTCACTGTCTTCATTGTCTATATTGTCTTTTTCTTCTTTATAATCAATGCCATTTTCTGTTAAAAAAGCATCAATTTCTTTTTCTATTTGCCTTGTAAAGCCACTGGCTTTGACTTCAGTATCTATGCTGTCCTCACGTCTAACATAAATAAAACATTAATTTACTAGATCAATAAAAAATATAATTAAGATATAATATACTTTCCAATTACTTACGATATATCTTGAAAAGTTGGATATAATTCGCTCTCATATCCAAAACGTCTCTTAAAGAAATCACGGATACAGTTCACATCTCTTTCAAAATATGCTTCTGCGTTCTCGTGTTCTGTAGAAACCATTTGAGGAAAATCAATGATAACAGGCTTGCCATCATCTTTGATCATTATGTTAAATTCATTGAAATCTCCATGTATAACACCATGATTCGCCAATCTAACAATCAAATCCATGAGCTCATCGTACAATGTTTCAACATTGTCTACTTCATTTATATTACACCTAAATAGGATAATATAAATAAGGTTTTTTAGGCTTCCATGGATATTTTCTATATAAAAGCTATGCATTTTATGAGTTCTCTCCATATCTATTATTAAAATTAATGCCAACATTTTATTGAAGAATAACTCGATACTGCAATATTAGATTGCTCCTCGCCTTGATGAAGCAAATTGTAATATTCCTAAATGGCATTTTAATAATGGATTTGGACATAGACATAACCTACGAAACACAGTTTCTATATATAAGAATTCATTATACATAATTAAACAGGATTCAATTAATACTAGAAATATTATTAATAAACATACAGAGGTCCACCTTCAACCAGCTCCATAACAACGCAGTGCCTGTTAAAGTCAATTGGTTTTGGCACAGGAAAACCTCTATCCAGAAGTGCTTTCATATATGCAAACTCTCTAGTTGCAGAGATTCTTGACAAGTATAACCAAGATACAGAATGTCTATGCTGATGATAATCTCTCTTTCCTTTAATGTTTCGAAAGCATGTTCTACCCAATCTGTGTAACTTTAGACAAAGCGGAGTCTCTTCTTCATTGGCAACAATGTAAATGTTAGATTCCTTGCCAACACCAATCTGATTACCAAAGGAATGGATTGTTCCTCTATGCGTTAAAACTTTTAAGGCTAAATAATCGTAACCAGCATTTGTCAAACGATAACCATCATCTAAAAATTTATTATAACAGGTTGTGAATATATTCTTAATAGAATCTATGATCATATGTAAATTTCAATGTGTCTTACACCGTTTGCCTCGTTCATAACTGAGCAATTTATGCTTGCACATTTCTTTTAGTAATTTGTGAACTCCACCATAACGCAGATTCGCTATTTGTGTGGCAAGTAATGCAGGTACGAGTTCATGATTTTTCATACCCATTTCAATCTAAAATATGAAAAATTAAAATTATTAAAATTAGAAAAAAGAAGGCATATGCAGATTTATAGATACACAGATCTTGTATAAATTTATTTTGTGATATATTTTTGTACGAATATATCAACGAATACAAATCACAAAATTCATACCGCTGTCAGAACACGAAAGTCTTCCGGGGTTAAATATCGTAATATTTTAACGTCCAACTTTCCCATATTAGATTACAGATAACTATATGGAGAATTTATATAATGCAAATGTGATTTTATCTTACAATATCAAGCTTTTTAACTTATTTCTATCTTCTTGGATCGTCGTACACGTGTAATTTAACCTATAAAGCTACCAGTGCTACCACGCTTATTCAATAACATTTTCCATTGGGAAAACTGGTGCAACACCAGCGCCGTAATAGGTTTCATCTGATTGGGGGCTGCGGTTCACTTGACGCTACAAACGCTTCGAAGCGTCTGAGCGACCAATCAGAACAAAGAATTTTACGAATTGACTAATTAAAGAATGGCTGCGTTCAGCAGAACGGTTGTTTTGCAACTGTTGGAAGTTTCCTTCGCGCTAATTGGATCATACTTTTAGATCTAGAAGAATGGTCCTATCTCAGCAGACAATCATAAAACAGTTGCAAAACTGTTGGAAGTTTCTTTCGAGCTGATTGGATCATACTTTTAGATCTAGAAGAATGGTCCTATCTCAGCAGACAATCATAAAACGGTTGCAAAACTGTTGAGTCTGCTGAACGCAGCCAATATTAATTTGATAGATTTTAGTTATTTTAGCGATTTCAGCGATTTATTTCCATCAGGAGCATCACAAAAAAATGGATATTATTGTATAACTTACATCCACTTCTTCAGAGGGCAGTAATGCGGCGGCATTTAGCGGTTACAGGAAAAAGGCCCTCACGTCCTCTCTCAGGTTTCTGTCTGATTCCATCATGGATGCAATTGATCAGTTTTCTCCGTTTTCTCTGCTGAACGCGAAATTCATGTCTGTTCATAATGATGCATAATGAGGTATCGTCAGCAATATCAGCATCGTAAGCAGCGATATAAAGTCAGCCATTGAAAAAATAGACCGTCTGAAGTGATGCAGTTTATTTCTCAATAGTTCGTTTCGTCAATAATTATGAATTTTCAAAAAATTTTACATTTTTTTTATGTTATTTATCTCAATATAATTTATTGCTATTATAAATTTACAATGGTGGACTATAATAAGAAGGAAGATGATAAAACAACGACGCTGATAGGATCGGTCTGTAAACAGACTACAAAGTGCTCAAGCTTATGCTTTTGTCATAACTTTATTCAAGAATTACTTCAGAGTGACCATGAAAAGTTCTTTGGAGCGTACAAAATGTGGCCTGAGCAGTTCGATTTGCTAGTAAATTTGCTTCATCCTCACTTTAAGAAGAACATCTTAAAACCTTCTCTTCCTACAGAGCTACGCCTAGCTGTCACTTTGTTGTAAATAAAATTAATGTACTTTAATTTTATTTCACCATTTTCTTTGAAGTAATATTATCGTGATTGTTGCAGATACTTATCCCAGGGTGATAACGCTAAGTTAAAACACGCAGAATTTGGGATAGGCAAGTCAACTGTTCATAAAATAGTGAATGAGACTTGTTGGGCGATTTGGACAACTTTACAGCCAATTGTTTTAAAGCCTCCTAGTAAAGAGGATTGGATATCCATCAGCGAAGATTTCATGAAAAAATGGCAGTTTCCAAACTGTCTAGGAGCATTAGATGGACGTTATATGACAATTCAAGCTCCACCCAATTCTGGATCAGCATTCTACAATTACAAACAATGGCTGCGTTCAGCAGAAAAACCGTGAGTGTTTAGTGATTTTTTAATGATTGGTTCTTGCCTTTAATTCTTCAGTGGATCTAAGCGCAGGAATCAATAATATTAAAAAATCACTGAGCAGTCATTTATTCACTTTTTCTGTTGCAGCCAATTTTTCAATATGATATTACTTGCCGTTTGCGATGCAACATATAAGTTTACATGGGTCAATATTGAGCAACGTGGTGAGTATATTTATTCATCCTTTAATTTTATTATCTTTAATTGTCACGATATCCATTTCCAGGTTCTATAAGTGATGATGGAGTATGGGCAAATACTAAACTTGCAAGTTCTCTGGCTGCAGGCGATTTACTCTTGCCAGATCCTACTTTACTTCCAGGGACAAATACTCCTTTTCCTTTTGTTTTTATCGGTGACGAGGCTTTCCCTCTATCGACGCATATGATGCGGCCCTATCCTCGCGAAAAGCTGAGTGATGATATGAGAATCTTTAATTATCGCTTATCACGTGTACGACGCACAATAGAGAATGCTTTTGGAATTTTGACGGCGCGATGGCGTATCTTACACAAACCTCTTTACATGTCAATAACCAACTGCGAAAATGTGTTGAAAGCCCTCGTTTGCCTACACAATTTTATTATGCTTGGGGAAGAACATGAGTCTGTAAATAATCGTCAGTATTGTACAACGGATTTAATTGATATCGAGGAACAAGATGGTGGCATTAGAGAAGGGCAATGGAGGCAGCACTTTTCCCCACATTTTATTGAACTGGGCCGAATGGATGCTAACCATTCTATAACGGATGCAGATTCTATAGCGAAGGAAATGAGAAATACTCTTAAAGAATACTTTATCTCTTCAACTGATAAAGCTCAGGCTCTATGGCATTACTAATATACATTCAAGGGAGCTATTATCAATCCTCCTAAGTGATATTATAGTTTCTAAGTTTACAAAACTATAACTCTGACAAATTATGACTCTGCAGTTTCATATTATCTAGTCAGTTAGTGTTTTTCTTGTGTTTTGTTATACATATACATCTTTATTTTTACTTTTTTACTACGATAACTTAAAATTTATTTTAATCCTAATCTGACACTGTGAATCTTATTTTTTTATAATATTTTTTATTGATTCGTTATTGATGTTACTCTTATAATATTTTGACTGTGTTCTTTGTATATTTATAATTTTTTCTACAATTCCGTTTACGATATCGATGATTAGTTACTTTCATTTAAACTTTTATAAGATATAGTTTGCATTTATTGACTGATTTATTTATTGTTCATTATTTATTTATTATTAGTATATAATTAATTATTAGTATATTCAGACTTGATCTTCCAACTGTCTGTGAGTGATGTATTTATAATCTTCTAGAAGTGACTCAACGGCCAAAGAATGACAAATTTATATCTATAACTCGGTATATTTCTTCTATGCTCTGAAGGAGGCATAAAAATGAGCCGCAACATGTATAAAGCAAATGTATAGTTTAATTAAATGTATTAAAAAATATACTATTTAATTAAATGTATTAAATGTACTATTTAAATTATTAATTATCTTTACGTATCAATTCCCACGCTCGATTCTTTTTTTATGCCCTTTATTTTACTATTTTGATTGTAAGGAGACCTTATTTTTTCTAATTTCTAAGTTTATTATATCAGAAGTGTTAAGACCTTTAGGAACAAACTTTAGGAAATGGTAGATTTCATCAAAAGAAACAACCTTTATTAAAAGGAACTTGTGTCTTTTGAACATCTTTAAGCTAGACTTGTGTCACACTTCGCGTATTGGAGATTGAGGATTGTAAATTAAAGATTGTAATTCATACAGTCAGAATGGAACGGATTAAAATTAAAATTATCTTACTGGTCAAATTCTAATCTTTAGTTTGCAATTCTTATTCTCCAATTGCGTCACACGTGACTGATCAAGTGGTTTTTTCAAAATGCTCATGAGGACACCCGGTAAAAAATTTTTCATGCATGAATATATATAAATATGTACAATCATACATAAATATTCATAAACATATGTAATTATGTATGAGATATGTCCGTACATGTTCATACATCCTTCTTTCATTTGTAAAATTACTTTTTAGTGTACTAAAAATACTAATAATAATGAGAAAACATAAAAAATAATTAAAAGGAAAATTTTCGCATCGTTTGTTTTAGAAAAAATCAAGTTCAAATCAAGGAAAAATGTAAAAGAATTGCTCACACATATATAATTGCATATAAAATTATACATAGTTATGTATGAGCAAATTTGTTTGCATTTTTCCAAACTTTATTTTTTCTAAAACAAACAATGCGAAAATTGTCCCATTAATTATTTTTTATGTTTTCTCAATATTATTATTATTTTTAATACACTAAAAAATAATTTTATAAAAGAAAGAAAGATGGATATATTTCATGAATAATTATTATGAATATTTATTCGTGTTTAGATATGTTTATACATATTTATACATATTGATGTATAAAAAATTTTTTACTGGGCAGAGATCTCTTTCGTACTTCTAGGACTCTAAGACATATTATATATGTCCCACTTATAAAGAAATTATAACTTTTAAACAAATAATTCTATCGATTTTTACTTTGACTTGTTTTAAATAAGAATGTTCAAAATCTGACATTAATGAGAATCTGCGAATAATTTATTGCGAAAAATATTTATTCATAAAATGAATCAATCAATGTCCTTCCTTTCCATAAAATAAAAGACTCTGATTGATTGATTTTCTTATGCTTTTAACTCCGGATCTACAATAGAGTTTTAAGCTTTAAGCCATAAGAAATGGACAAATCATAGTCGATTATTCTCCTCGAATTCGACTATAATTGGTCAATTTCTTACGACTTAAAACACCTATTGTAGATCTGGAGTTATGCGTTGTGCAGAGGTTTTCAGCCTTAATGCTGTAAATGCTTCATTGACCAATCAGAAGGAAGAATTTTACAAATTGACCAATCAGAGCATGCTTCAAAACGTTTACAGCGTGAAGTAGATCGCACACCGAAGGTTTGTTCGTGTCGCATACTCCAACACGTTCCAATATGCTCCTACTCACTCCAACGCGCTTGATAGAGTGAGTAGGAGCTATGGTAGAGCATGTTGGAGCATGTTGGATCTTGCGACGCGAACAAACCTCGAGTTGTCGACTCGACAGAAGTTGCTGATGCTCGAAAGAGTCGATTGGTCGGACGCAGTCGGCCTCCGTTCCTCGAGGCTCGAGGATCACTCGACGGCAATAAAAGAAAAAAAAACCAAACAAATCGGTGCGTTGAACCCTCGCGCGTAATGTTGAGCTGTTGCGAGTTGCTGCGAGCAGTGTGATAGTTGTGTGTATTTGTGTAATGCGGATGCGTGCATGTGTCAGACAGTGCGCGTGAAAATTATGAAAACGCGCGCCGCCGATGTAATGAAGTGCTGAGTCCACCCAATTCGACCGTCCTCGCAGGCAATGGGCAAAGCCGGCGCGTTCGCGATTATCACGCACGTCTGAAAATCCAGCCATCTCTCGGATCCCGTCACGCAGGTACGACCGGAGCTAACCGGAGCTAATCGGAGCGCGACCGTGGATGCCAACGGTCAAAGAGCAACACATCCGTATATAATTTCCACCTGATTCCGCTTCATTCCGCTTGATTCTCGAGACCGTGCTCGACGTTTACGCCGCGCGGCCCGTCGCACAATACGCTACAAATCATTCGCGAGACAAAGTGCGATATCAGCAAGGTTATACGTGTATAGTGTGTACTGCGTTATCGCCGATAACCGTCAATAGATGAGACGCATTCTCTCCCTCCCTCCCGCGACTTCCACCCGTTAAATTCTACGAGAATTTGCAGAATGTTGTGATACTCGTTCGAACGTGCTAACACAGCGGTGATGTTTGGACTTTGCGATCGGTATTTTAAGTCATGATCAAGCGGAATATAATTTCCAAGCACATCTACATTTACTTGCAAAAATTCGAGGTCGCTCCTCGTCACACCTCGTTATCGCAAGCGTCTGCTAAGTATCTGTTCAAGGGTCACATTGTGAGTCATGTTGTGTGAACTAATTTTAATTTTGCAATTCTTCGAGTCACATATCTCTAGTGGCAATTCAGCCGATCGGATGTACGTGCGGCAATGTTGCGTGTGTATGCATTGATGCATTACGCATTCGCGCGTGTTGTATGACGATTGAAGGCCGGATCAATTTTCCTGCGAAGTTTGAAAATATTATTCACGTTATTTACCGAGCACGACTGAGATAATTTAGGTTAATGAGAACTGTCACGATTACGAAACGCGATCTCTGAAATTCCACGGCATAGCAAGTGATATATTTACATTTTACATAAAATGAGAAAATTATCGTTCTTTCGATTGTGTATGATCGTACATCATTTATGCTTTCCAGGGAGTAACTTTCCTTAGGCTAAGAAATGTGAAAACAAAGCTTTTTGTATGTATATGTACTCATGTACATGCATATATGTATACATACAAATTTTCACTTTTCACTTTTCCACTCTAGAGAAAAAATTATATGATTGATATTCAGCAAGAGATACAGATACAGTGTAACACAATAAATCATTATATCCTTGTTCTTTATCAATTTTAAATTTTTAAAAGTTTTTTTTGTTGAAAAAGAAATAAGGAGTTGCTTTGGAATCAAGCCTATCCTGTCAGTACATTATACTACAGACTTATATTGAAGCTGAACTTACAATTAGTGCTAAATATAGGATAGATTTACAATAGTCAATGACTTGATATCGCTTAAAACTAAGATACAATGGAATATTTTAAACTGAGATGAAAAATATTAAGCTGAATCTATCTTAATTTATCAATAGTCTGTATATTGATATAAAAATTTCATTAATATTATATATTGATATTGTATATTGAAATGTTATTAAGATAGATTCAGCAGCTTAATATTTTGATGTAAGTACATTTTCTTCGTGTAACTAGATAAACTTTTATTGAAGATAACTTATAATCCTATGATTGTATTTTGAAACGACTCCAAGTAATTTCATTATTATGTGAATTGTTAAACAAACAATGTTAAACAAAGATGAAGTGATGTACTGTGTCATCTGTGTATCTTGTTGGAAAGCTATGTTGCTTAATTATTAATTATTAATTATTACATATTTTTTTTATAATTTGCAGGAATAATGTTGAACAGTATAACAAAACACATTTTGCACTGCTGTCTGCTGCTCGTGGTCATATTAGTATTTGAATTTGTATCCGGAGGCCTTCGGTGGAACACGGATAAGAAGGAAGAAATCGATCCATGGACAAGATATGGCATTATTGGTGCAATCACTTTGTACCTGTTACGCACAGTGACGTTTCTCTCCTTGCCACAAGTGTTATTCAATTTTATAGGATTAACGATATACAATGCATTCCCTGATAAAGTAATCTTAAAAGGCTCACCTCTGCTTGCACCATTTATCTGTATAAGAATAGTGACTCGCGGGGATTATCCGCAATTAGTAAAGGCGAATGTGAAGAGAAATTTAGATAAATGCATAGAGGCTGGTCTTGAAAACTTCCAAATAGAAGTAGTGAGCGATAAGCCAATAGGATTAACGCCGCATCGCAGGGTGCGAGAAGTTGTCGTCCCACCGAATTATCGCACAAGTAGTGGTGCCTTATTTAAGGCTCGTGCTTTACAATACTGCCTCGAAAGCTCAGTAAATGAATTGGCTGATCACGATTGGATTGTTCATCTCGATGAAGAGACTCTGATGACTGAAAATTCTGTTCGCGGCATATTGAACTTTGTACTGGATGGGAAACATCAATTTGGCCAAGGGTTGATTACATATGCTAATGAGGATGTTGTTAATTGGATTACGACCTTGGCCGATAGCTTCAGAGTAGCAGATGATATGGGAAAGCTAAGATTACAGTTTACCATGTTTCACAGGCCATTTTTTAGCATGAAAGGGTCCTATGTTATCACACAGGTAATTACTGGTAATTTCTAATCATGACAAATTTATAAATTGTAGAAGATAGTATATCATCTTTCCTTACACACACATACACACAATATGTATACATATACATACATTGCTGTTATCTTAATTATATGTAATAAAAATGTAAATATATATATATATATCGTCACTACCTTAACATATTAAAGTAGTGACATATTTACAGATACATCTGTTTTGTCTTTTGTTATTTTACATTAGGTTTTTCTATGAATATGTATTTCAGATGGGAGCAGAGAAACACGTTTCGTTTAATAATGGATTAGACGGATCTGTTGCAGAAGATTGTTTCTTTGCAATGAAGGCATTTTCCCAGGGATATACGTTCAATTTTGTGGATGGCGAAATGTGGGAAAAATCGCCGTTTTCTCTGTGGGACTTTGTTCAGCAGAGAAAAAGATGGCTGCAAGGTATATTACTTGTTGTGCATTCCAAAGCGATTCCATTGAGAAAGAAGTTGTTGCTGGGTATTTCGTGTTACTCGTGGGTAACGATGCCTCTTTCCACTTCTAACATTGTTTTGGCCGGATTGTGTCCGATCACTTGCCCGCCGTTGATCGACTTTCTTTGTGCGTTTATCGGTGCAGTAAATATCTATATGTATGTGTTTGGAGTAGTTAAATCATTTTCCTTATATCGTTTTGGTGTTGCCCGATTTATGCTGTGTATATGCGGTGCATTATCCACTATTCCATTCAATATAATTATTGAGAATGTTGCCGTGATATGGGGTTTGTTTGGTAAGAAACACAAGTTTTATGTCGTTAACAAGGAGTACAGACCGCCAGTGACCGTATGATGCGTCATCAGTTTAGAACTATTATCTAACTGGTACATACTTAGCAACAGAGTAATGTTTCCATTGTGCATGTGCATAATTAGTACCTGTAAATTTACATAGGAAACTATCACTGTCACAAACAAAATATTTGCAACTAGTATTACATAAGAGAATTACAAGATTCCTAAGACAGATTGATTAATCAATTTCAAAACAGGCATAATTCAGGCATAAATAAAATGTGTAATTTATACAGCAATAGATAAACGCAGTATTAGAAACGTATTCTACATTGGCATTAAAACATAACCAAATTTGTTAAAAGTATTAATATGTCAAAAATATATTTATACTAATATCGTATTCTTATAGTGCAAATTATACAGGTCATATATACTTTGATCTCATAAATGTCGTGTGAATGAGTAGCATTCGTTAAGTTACATATCATTTTATATGTTCCTTTCCATGCATCAATTTTCTTATCGTGTTCAGATACGTTTTATTTTTGCCATATCACAGTAGTTTCTTCTTAATATTCACTTAATATTTCACGAAGTCTTACATACTTATATACAATAATTTTATATTAATAACAATGTCCGAAATGTTTACTTCAGACATTTTCTATTTTTTGAAAATAGTATTATAATAAATCATTTAAATGCATAATTCGGAAAACTGTGATCAATTTTGCTTTTCTATAAAAAATTAAAACTTTAATTATAAATTTGATACAAAAACACATTAGAAAATTATGTCTAAAGTGAGTCGCAAAATATTTAATTACTTGATATCGAAGTATACATATATAATAGTTTTGTGTTATTTTGAATTTTACATAGTTTTAATTAATGACAAAACATAATAGTACATTTACATCAACAATATAATTGATAGATATAAATATATATTGTACTTAATAAGGCTAATTTTATCGTTTTACAAGATATGAAAACCCTTAAAAATATAACATGTATTACATGTTACGATTCTTGATCAAATTAAAAAATTATCTATTTCCTATAATTAATTAATGTTTTAAAGGTTATAAATTATTAAAATATTGTGAGAAAGGTATAAATTTTAATAGAAAGACAAATATAAAAATCCAAATTAATTTTGTGATATTTATTAAATTAAATGTTAATTATTAGATTGCCATATTCTTAAAATTTGATAATCATAAGGCGATATTCATCAATCGTTCTTATATTTAAAATCGTTTTAAGTAGTCTTATGATGTCACAAACCCATCACAGGGCCGTATTGGCATCTTAAGACATTATATAAGACGATCTTAAAATAATAACGGACTATGAACCAGTCATATTCTTAACAGAAAATGTGAATCCAACGTTAAATTTTTTAGGTAATGTGATTTTGTTATGCACTGCATAAAGTTTTACTTATTGTGCAAATAAAAGGAATCACGTGTGAAAAGTACACACACACACGCGCGCGCGCACACACACATACACACATCACATATCATATCAAAGTTTTCGAAAAAATAAATTATATTTACTATTTTCTGTTTCCAGCAGTAGCTTTTGAGATAGAAAAGTTTAAAACTAATTAATTATAAATTATGGTTAAATGGCTGTCTGTCCGTGAGTCGCGCATCGACAGTGTTAGTGATCGCACGTAATAACTCACGGAAAGCTGTTTCGTAATCGTAATCTGTAATTAGTCAGTTTTAAACTTTCTATTTCTAGAACTACGACTCGGAATAAAAAATGGTAAATATTTTTTAACTTATTTTTTTCGAAAACTTCCTTGCTATAGTATTTTGATTCGTGAATTTCGAAACACTCTTTATGTATATAATATAATCATTTTGTTACAATTGTATGTACATGTCTATGAAACATTTTGTATCACATTTATATTAATTCATCTTTTAAATAATTTTTTAAATGGCTTTTTAACTTACTTAACTTACTAAACAAATTAGGGCTTCCTAAAGTTTTACGTTAATATAAATCATATAATGTACATTTTTCAGAACTCTAATAAATATATTTTATGATTTAACACAAAAATAGATTGTTTTAAGAATAATAAAGCAATACATTTAGTAAGACTTATAATATCTAGTCAAGAAAATGTAAAGCACGTGAAATTTCTATAATGCATGTATAAATAATTAACATAAACTTTTATTAGCACTGTTTAGTGCGGTAAGGTATTATTTCTAAATATTTTGTGTTCAAATGAAAATAGAATGATACTTCTGCAGATATTTTAAAGAGTTTTTCATTCTTTACTAATTACATTTTAATGAAATTTTACACATATGTATAGATTAATATTAGTTGATTAATGCGATTTTAAATTACTGTGTTCGACACTTAGAAATGTGTTTATGCTAAAGCATAATTAACATTGTAATATTAATATTATGAACAGGGCCGTCGCTAACATATACGGTGTCTTTGTGCAAAGAGGATTTTGCGGTTTCTCTTAATATTTTTATTTATCAATCTTTTAAATAAGCTATTTTTAAAGATAACTTTATAATATCTTTAGAAAAGGCATAATTTTTTTATTTTTGTTCTATTTTGTAGGATATTGTAACTTTTTTTAGAGCGGAATTATAAAAATGCAAGTTTTTGTCATTGAAGTCACAGAGCAATTTTCCATTTTTCACATTTTCGCCATAGGGAAAATGTTATATGATCAGTATTCTGGTGCTAAAATAACTCTGTATGTACTGAAAGATTTTAATAGCATTGCAATTTTATGATAGCGATTTTAAAAGAAATTAAATCTGACAGAAGCGAGCATATGCAGTTACAGGAATAGAGAATTGATTTTTCAAATTTAATTTGGCAACCCTCCCTCTTGTTGCGCATTTGTGCAGTACACACTTGTTTGCGACGCCCTGATTGCAAAGATCATTACAACTTATATAATAATATTATAGCACATTCTCCATGTAATTATCTTTTGTTATAATAGGATATATCATTTGATAGTATAGCAATTACTATTACATATAATATTATATAATCATAGATCCGTGTGTTGCATTGCGCTATGTAGGTTGTAAGATATTCGCACATATACGAAGTATGTTTTTTAAGTATTTTATTTTGTCACACAGTGAATAATGAAGCTCACACACTAGTCTCGTATCTCAGCCATTTATTTCATTATCCTAATAGCGATATCAGTTTATAAATTGAAAATAATAAATGTTAATGCACACTAAAGTGTAAAATCTATATCAATTCGGGAGATAAATATCAGGATTTCTCAAACTCGATTAGATGAATCTATTCTTTTTTTATCAATATTTTTTTATTCTTAAATGTTATTCCAAAAGATCATGACAAATAAATGTAAGAGGAATTTACAAATCTGTAAAACAGTTTTGAAATTGGTTAAAAATGTTTAACTTATATTTCTTCTTGGTGTAAAAAATTCATGTCTATCATGCAGCAATTATGAGTTTGGGAATCTCTGAATCACTTCTGAATCAAACGGATTAAATTGAATAAAGCAACAATATGTCTTTTTTGTTATGCGAAGAATAAGAACAAGTTATATCACGTAAATAACAATATAACTGTATTTAGTATTATTCTATGTAATCTTATGTAATTATTTTTTATGTAAACTGTCAATTTGTCTTTTATCAGATACGATTTTATTTTTGTTACAAACACATGTAATAATTAATCAATGCATCTTAAGAGACCAGTGATTAAACCAGTGATTAAATTATGTTACATAAAATTTCTCATATCATGTAGAGTATTAAATTAAATAAAGAAATTTGCAGTTATCAAAATCATAATCACTATGAAATTCTGAATTGTTATGATAATTGCAATTGACTATAATAAGAGTAATGTTAAGAATTTTGGATGATACATGATATTAAAAAAATAAAAAAGAAAATTTGAAGTAAAAATTACTTCACAATAAATGTCTGTATCTTTTATTCTCAAATTTATAAAACTCCATTTTTAATCTTCCTCGTTATCCCGCCTAACATTTGATATCTTAAATTCTCGACCTAAATCTTTTTTCTTTCTTACAACTACAATTTGTATCTAATGAAGCAATGTATTTCAAAGAATAGCATATTGTTTAAGCAAACACATAGCGTAATTATCCAAACAATATTTGATACATTTATTACTTCGTAATATCAACAAAGTACAGAATATTTTATATAAAAGACTTCTGTGAAAAATGAAATATTTTTCAATAATATTACTATAATACACACATTATTAACAATACAACAAAATGTTATCGCTTCTTATATGCACATGATTTCAATGTAATTGGAGGAAGATTTTTTCTTTTCATGCTTATATCTTCGTCTTTCTTAAAATCCATAAAATAAAACAGGTTATGAGATAAGTCTTTCCATGTATTTTTAAAACCATAATGGCGTAGTAATCTTATAAAATCTTTTACATCCTCGAATCTGCTTTCGACTTCGGCTATTTTCAAGATCCCACTAAGTTGATATAAAAGTAATTAATTTCTTATATTATATTGCCATCATATCAATCAAGAATACCATTAATACTCACTTGTTTTTAAGAACCCTGTTAGCTTCTATTATATAATCATTAAGATTAGATCCCATTAAGGAGAGACAAAAGACAACAACGTGGACGCTGTTCATTAATAATGGAGTATGAATCATATCACAAGCTTTCACTTTGTCATTTAGAGCAATGAAATCAAACGAATGTACTGTATGAGGAACAGAAGCTGCGAGCCGGGCTTCACCACATCCAAAATCAGCGATTGCATTGTCTGTTGGCCTGCAATTATTAAGACATTATTAGACATTCACACTTGCATAAATTTCGTTTAAGGTTAAGGTATAATATACAATTTTTTAATTGATGATATTATAACATCCAGTGGATTTATCGGCCATTGTTCAATTTGCTGTTTATATCCTGCGTGATAAGCCATAAAACTATCAGGTTCTTTTTGAAAATAATGTTTAGATTGTGAACTGTCATTATTGTACAATGTCTCATTTATAAACCTGAATCTGGATGCTTTTAACTGCATTTGCATTCTATCTCTCAGAGTAAGTTTTTTATCTCTTAGAGTAGATTGTGTAACTTTCGTTACTTGCAATTTATTTTCGAGCATTTTTTTTAAATATTTGATATTTATTTTATGTTTGTTCAGCTTTAATATATCAGATTGTATCTGCTGTGTTTCTACTTTAGTCGACATCTGTTTCATATTCTCTTCATTGTTCCCTTCAATTAATTTGCTCATCATAAACTTAAGATCTTTTACCTCCATTTGTAATTTTTTAAGCTTTTCTTCTTTTTTTTTAATGCTTTTGCTTCCATTATCTTCTGAAGAATCATCTTCATCGTCTTCATTGATTCTTACATCATTCTTATTTGTAGGATTAAGATTCATGTCCTGTTTTCGTTTTTTATTTTTTTCACATTTTATTTTAATATTTGAGTTATTTTGTACTTTTGATATTGTTTTCTTATCATCCTTTGGATAGTTTGTTGGAGCATTTGCGTTTTCTATATATTTTGCATCAAGTTTATTTTTTTTTAAATCACGTAGTTTTTTCTTTTTACTTTTTTGCATATTTGTAAATATATCCTTTGTTATTTCATTAGAGATACTTAGTTTCTTTATATTATTTTTATTATTCTTTGAATATTTTGTTAGAGAATCTGAATTTTCTGTATATTTTGCATCAAGTTCATTTTTAGAATCATATGACTTTTTCCTTTTATTATTTTGCATATTTGTAAATGTATCCTTTGCTATTGCATTAAATGTATTTAGTTTCTTTAAGTTATTTTTATTATCCTTTGGATATTTTGTTGGACCATCAAAATTTTTTGTATATTTTGCATTAAGTTTATTCTTAGAACCACGCGATCTTTTTCTTTTATTATTTTGCGTATCTGTAAATATATCCTTTGCTATCTCATTAGATACACTTAGTTTGTTTAAATTATTTTTATCTATATTATTCAATGATTCTATATTAGCTTTCTTTTTCCTTCGATTTCTTTGTTTCTAAAACAAAATTCAAAACAATCTTGTATATTTTCATAAATTCAAAATGTAAAATAAAAGAATTAAAGAGATTTATTAAACATCACATTATTTAAGAAATAACAAAAACTCGATTACCTTCACGATGGATGTTTTCGTACTTTGTACGGCAGGCGTTTGTATGTCCTGCAGAGTTTTTTTTAATTTTGCCATTATCTTGTCGAATTAAAAAATCAGAGTCGTTTATCATAAACCACACTATTTGCTAAATACTCCAGAGAAAAGAACCACAACACGTGTCTCTCTGTACGAATAGACGCCGTTCGAGAGACGAGAACTGGCGAGACACGCCGATCACTCCGATCCACTCCAATCGGAGTCAACTGTCAACTTGCCAACTGATGCCTGCTGGTGTCAATTGTTAGACACTAGTATCCCTGAATCTATAGGAAGCATTATTACATTCTCTTCTCTACTGTCGGTAAAAGCTTTTATTAGAAAGTCGATCAATATAATAGTTTCTATAATTAGTTAATAAATATTAATTATAAAAATAGTGAAATTTCCTCGCATTATTTATAAAAAAATATATGAATCGACAATTTTTAAATAGTAAAAATTATAAAAAATACTAATTTAAAAGTTATCTTAGTAGGATAAATTATGTAACTTACCAGTAATTTATATATAAGTAGTTTTGTCTTTTAAGTTCAGAGGTGCTAGTGTCTAATTTTCAATATGGCGACGAAGTCAATATGTCGTTATGTTATATATAACGACATATAATATAATAGATTACGACATATTATAATAGATTACGTTTTGTGTCTCGATACTCTCAATACGGTTAATTGCAGTGAATTGCGGTTAATACGGTATCCAATCAATAGAGCAGTGGTCCAAATATTTTTCTCCTTTTAAATACTGTCCTGTCCGCTCTAATCCGAAGCAAGGACTATTTTATGTCGAAGAAGATCACCCTTTAAATGTAAAAGCAATGCGGACAGACAAGTATTGTATATCGGGATAAGTATTCTGTCTAACTACAATTCCTTCGTGAAACTATTAGAATTAAGAATTCTCACGTGTTCGTAACAATCGCCTAAATTTTGATAATTTACTGATCCATAAATCCATACGCCAGTGCATTATTGTGGATACAAGACCATGAATACGAAAATGTGTAAGAAGGACGTTCTACAAGCCGTTATTCTTGCGGATGATTTTACAACAAGTTTAAATCCAGCGCAAAATATATTTCCGAGCATTCTAATGCCCGTGATAAACATACCACTTTTCGATTACATGATAGAAACGTTGATGAAGTCGAAGATACAAGAGGTATTCCTTTATTGCAGCAGTCACATAGATCTGCTGAAAAAATATACCAAGGAAAGGGTTTACAAAGACATTACGATCTCTTTGATCATTTCCGATGGCTGCAGATCACTCGGAGATGCTTTGCGAGATATTGATACAAAAGGATGGATCAGAGGATACTTCATACTGATTCGTGGGAACGCCTTTACCAATACAGATCTTAAAATTTTATTCAATGTTCATCGTATGAAAGCTGAGAAGGATAAGGGAACAACTATGACTATGGTATTACGGAACTTTGGTTCGATGAAGGATTCTTATCTGAATGAGGAAGCGTCTCTAGTTGTGTCAGACAAAAGCACTAATAAAATTCTGTATTACACTAAATTGAAGAACAGTGAGAAAAAAGTAAAGCTAGAATTAAACTGGTTTCTTGATCATAATGAAGTAGAAATTAATTCTTGTTACTTGGATACTCATATCTACTTGTGTTCACCATCTGTTTTGCCACTCTTTGCTGACAACTTTGACTTTCAAGTAAGTAAAACAAGTTGAATTGCTTTTTGTTTAAAATATCAATAGAATTATTTTATAATATTAACATAATTATTTTTAATTATATGTACGAGGGTAAGTCAATAAGTTTTTAGAAAAACATAGTAAAGCAGATTTTTTTTATCGATTCATTTTTTATTTCTCAACATAGTCTCCTTTCAGCTCGATACACTTGATCCAACGATTCTCCAACTCTTTCAAACCGTCGGAATAATATGATTTGTCCAACCCTTTAAAATAAGCCTCTGTTTCGGCGATGAGCTGCTCTCTGGTGGTGAATCTCTTTCCTCCGAACCATTTCTTCAGGTTTGGAAACAGGAAATAGTCGCAGGGGGCTAAATCTGACGAATATGCTGGATGGGGAAGCAATTCGTAGCGGAATTTGTCGAATTTGGCCATTGGTGCCGGACACGTGTGAACCCGTGCATTGTCTTGATGGAAGAGCACTTTCTTCTTCGCCAAATGGGGACGTTTTTTCTTTAAAATGTTGAAACGGTCCAATAAGGCTGCGTAGTAATCACCATTGGTTGTTTGCTTCGACGGAAGGTAATCGATATGAATTATACTACGTGCATCCCAAAAAACTGGCCGTCACCTTTCCGGCCGACTTCACGGTCTTCGCCTTCTTCGGAGCTGGTTCATCCGATGAAGTCCATTGTTTTGACTGTTCCTTCGTCTCGGGTGTGAAGTAATGGATTCATATTTCATCCACAGTAATGAATCGACGCAGAAATTCATCTGGATTACATTGAAACATCTCCAAACATTGTTTTGAAATCGTCACACGGTCGCGCTTATGGTCCACAGTGAGCAAACGCGGCACCCATCTTGCCGACAGCTTTTTCATATCCAATTGTTCATGCAAAATTGAAATCGCTGTGCCATGTGATATGCCTGTGGCCTCAACAAGCTCGCGCACTTTTACTCGTCGATCAGTCAAAACAATATCGTGGACTTTATCGATGATTTCTGGCGTAGCAGCCTCAATTGGACGTTCCGAATGAGGTGCATGACATGTGGATGTACGACCACGTTTAAATTCATTCACCTAATTGTATACAGTCGCAAATGCTAGTGCAGATGTGCTATAAACATTAGCCAACTCGGCTTTGATTTCTTTCGGCGTTAAACCTTTCATATGTAGATGTTTGATCATTGCACGAAACTCGTTTTTTTCCATTTTGCAAAAAATACAAAGGTTTTTCGCTTTAATCGTCTACAGAAATGAAACCACGCGATGAATTCCGTTCAAAATTTGACAGTAATCAGCTGAAAGATGCTACTTGTCAAAAAGTAATGTGACATGACACTGCGAGTGCCCTCTGACAGATTTTCTAAGAATTTATTGACTTGCCCTTGTAATAATGAAACAAATATAATTTACTATTCTTATGTTTTTAGACTATGGACGATTTTATTCGAGGAGTATTGATGAACGAGGAGATTTTGGACTCGAGGATTTATTGGCAGCAGTTAAATGCAGAGGATTATGCTTTGCCAATTACCTCATGGAAGGCTCATCATATACTTACTCAGGATGTTTTGCGTAGACATAGTTTTCCTCTTGCTCCTGATGCTCTGCCATTATTGAAGAACTTTATATGTATGCCGCGGAGTACATATAAACACGAAACTGCTACTTTTGCTAAAGGTTGTTTATTAGAAAAAGATTGTATTCTTGGATCTAATAGTTCGTTAGGAAATAAAACTAAAGTTGCGAGATCTGTAATCGCAGATAATTGCATCATAGGTAGTAATGTTAACATAGATAATTCTTACGTCTTTTCAAACGTTAGAATCAAAGACAATTGCACTATTAAAAGTAGTATCTTATTTCCGAATTGTATTGTTAGATATCGTAGCCAAATAGATGGATGTATATTATGTTCTGGAGTTGACATTGCTGCTCGCAGTCAATACGTCGATATCATTATCGAATCTACATCTTCTGGTATATCTGAGATTAAAATGTCTGATCTTGAGGCTGACGATGGATTCTTGTACTTTAAAAATGCTGAAGTAATTGATTGCGATGACTGCTCCTCAGAATCGTCTAGTAACGAAGAAGTTTTGGAATGTGATTCTCAAATTCCAGACGACATGAATATGTTCTTGTCCGAAGTTATCGATAGTTTGTTACGTGGTTATCAGGATAAACTCAATTGCGAGAATTTAATTCTAGAAATAAACTCGTCCAGGTATGCGTACAACGTCACTATCCGCGAGGTGACGTATAATGTCATTAAAGCGATTCTCAGTCTGCCACTACACTATCTTTCCGAAACGAAGACTGCCGTTACTAATCAGAATTATCAAAAGAATCTGAAAATTATGATAACCTATTTTAACACTATTATTCAGAATTACATTAAGAATGAAAACGCGCAGGAAGACTGTTTGCGTGCTATAGAAGACGTTGTTAGTACAACCGACGAGTTACTGCCGTACGCGCAACACCTGTTGCATCAATTTTACGATCGCGATATACTATCTGAAGAAAAGATTTTAGAATGGTATGAGTCTACTGACGAAAATGCGGACGCGCATCATACAAAAGTAAAGAATGCCGTTCAGCCATTCATTAAATGGCTGCGAGAGGCAGAAGAAGATTCTTCTGGGAGTGATAATTAAATTTATTTCTATTAAAAACATTGTTATATTTAAGGTATGTTTAAGATATATTTAAACTATGTTTCTATAAATGTAAGAGGAAATTATATATATAAAAGTGTCTCCGTATAAATGGCTATCAAATTAAACGGTAATCACTTAGAAAAATTATCTGTTAGAGAATGGAGAGATATGTACAATTTTTATACAATAAAATAAACATTTCAATATAATAAAAGTTGTAGCGTCCGTTCTAACGAGTACAACGATATAACAAATTTTTTTACAAATACAAATTATCGGTTTAAGGTTTTGCGGGCGACTATTACTTTTTCAATTTCGGTGTGGTCAACTCCCGCATCGATTGACTACATATATGATCAGATGATATGTAACACGTCAATCAACGTAGATAATTTTTCTTGGTGATCACAGTGCTTACAACAGAGTTTAATTTAATATTATATTTATTGTGTCTGTGCCTCAGTTTACGAGATAAAAAAGGTGGCCATTTATATGGGGAGTTCTACATGTACGTGTGTGTATTTACGTATATATATATGTGTGTATATATATATGTAATAAAATATGTGAATATATTATTAACAAATTATGACAAAATAACATTCTGTTCTCAACTTCTTTATTTTCGTATCAACCTCTTAATGCTTTATAATATTTAATCTTTGAGCAACGATAAATTACACGCATAAAGTGATAACACGCGCGCCAAGTATACTATACGCGTATGCGTACGTTTATCCGTATAAGTGCACATGACACGTGGATAAAGCCCGCATAGTTTGTGTATTTAATCTTGACCTGCTTTCCGATTATCGAAATAGAATTATCATTCCATAGGTACGTCCATCTCCGCCAGATTGTGCCATGCCAAATGTCGATGATCCGGGAATTTAATCGCATCTATCCAATGTCGAAGACGTGCTCCTTTGCTACCGCAACCTAACATAAGGCCGCCTGTAAATTGTATAAATTGTATAAATGCATATAGTATTATATGTATATACAGGTCGGATAATTAACGTTAAACTTTAATTGTAGGAACCGATGACTTTGGAATTCTAATTATTCTAGATCAGTAATTATAGCTGTAATAATAAAAGAAAAAATCGCTATTCTTTATTTATTTGAGATAGGGAAGATAACGTAACTTTTCTGAAAGATAAATGATAAGCAATGTTTATACTTTGAGTGAATAAGTCACATAAATAAATGACAGAAAAAAACTAATTCTTTTCAATCTTAATTTCTAGTCACGATTATAAAAATAGATACGATTATATAAAAACTATTTATTTATATATTAATTAAATTAAATTTTACTGTTATATCACAGTAAATTTATTTGGTTCAAATAGAATACGGGAGATTTCGGATATATTTTTTAGCAAGGACGTACCTAGCGAACGTGCAACACACGTTACATAATATGCAGACAGCCAAACCAGAAGCGGCTGAAGCCGAAATTTATTGAATTATACTTGGACGTACACATACAACGAAATTGCAATTTCCTGAATGTTGACAGCGTCTTCATTTTAAAATTATCTTTCTCTATTCAAATATATCAATATAAATTAACTTGAATTTCATTTTACTTATTTTTACCAAGATGTAGATTGACTTTAATCTTAATCTAACTTACTCTTTTTCTAATATTTTAGAACTAGCTAGAAAAAGATAGCAAGTTAAAGCTAATCCATAAAAAAATGGACATAAGAGATTAAAGTTAATTTATTTTGATAGAAATGAATACTAAAAGAAGATAATTTTAGTAGAAAAATGAATATTATAGATATTAATTTTAATTTACTCTATCTTTTTTTAGTTCTAAACGAATTCTAAAAGAATTAAACTAGAAAAAGGTACGGTTTATATCTCTAGAATGATTTTTTTTTTTAATCGATTCCTACATAGAAATAACTATAGTATATAGTATGTATATACACACTTCTGGGGCGGCAAAATTATTTTTGCACGCGGATTGCGCGTGCAAAACTCTTTTTGTACTCTCTGCCTTTTAAGACCGTAAATTTTTAACATCCGCTCAGAAATTAAAAAAAAAGATATGGAATGAAGTGATTAATGTTCGCAGTACCCAGATAGTCGTTACTCTTGCCGAAGTCTTTGTCCCACACGGTCAAGCATAGCGTCAACTTCATTAATTCTGTCAAGCGAGTCGCGAAAACGAACTCTTCGTTCCACTCTGGATTCAATGTCTTCCTCTTGATGCTCGTACTCTGCAAGCCGCGGCCGGCCATCTTCTTCCCGGTCAGCTTTTTGGCAGTAGCGCGAGCGGCCGAGTAATCTAGGAACCGTTGCTGCCGATGATTGTCGGTCGCATCTTCGACGAGTGCCAATTTGACAAATGGGTCAGAAAACCCGTTGCTGTCCATGGGCAAGAGATTCGTAGCACGGTGCACGGTAACCAGCAGTGCACGTCGACGCGTGCAATAGCTCAGACTTATCTGGATCTTCCCGCGACCGCTCGAACACATACCCCAGGTTTCCTCTTCGTTGTCCACCTACAACAGAATAATCGATGCTGCAATATATAATATATATATATATATATTATATATGTCGATAAAAATATTTATTTCATATATTTTATCGCATATACAAATTAATTTTACAAACTTATTTTACAAATAATTAATATTTATTTTAAATGAAAGAATATCTCGTTTATCTTCGTTTGCTTTCTTATCACATTGAATATAAAAAGTTAAATTTATTATAATTATAGTATGAATTAAATTTAACAGGTTTAATTATATAAAGCATACTTCTGTATTCAACATACTGGATAATGAGCTTGCAGAGATGTTTTGTAATGTTTCTTTTAATATGAAAAAAAAAATCTCGCCTCTCCTAGGAAGTCTTGGCCCGAGGGGTCGTCCTGGATAATTAGGATGTGCAACGCCTTGCCGGTCGAGATCTAACATGAAAAATTTCTAGCATGTAGTTATTTGCCATCGGATTAACATCCATGTTATAATATTGATTTTTACATCGGTTTCCGTTGTCCCGTAGAAATTCACCGTCTCGTTGAACTCGGGATCGCGTGTCTTGTGTACCGTCTTTGTTCGTAGTCGTCTGCTCGTCGATGCTTTTCCGACGGGCAGTATATTCAGCTTGCAAAAGGGATCGGCGAGACCTTGGATATCCATGGGTCTTAGACGACGTGCACGTTCCACTTTGCACTGGAGGCACTGATCTGCCGGGTCGTATCGCAAGGAGACTTCGAGAGTCCCATAATCTTGTTCCGTTTCTGTTCGATTTCCATATTTTAATAATTCAGTATGTTTGATTTTCTTCAAATTAGACTAAACTGCAAAATTATTGGTTCTTTATTGCTGTACTTCTTTTATGGTCTTTTCTTCACTTTTTCTTGTTAAATTTTCGATATCATTTTTATATTAATATTTCAAATTTCAACGATGCCTTCTATATAACTTTCACAAACATAAAGTTAATTTAATTTTTTGTTACACTTGCATTTCTTAGTTTATTAAAACTCCTTTTTAATTATTAATAATGTTAATTAATTGTTTATGTCTGTAGATTCTTGTTAAAACAAATTTCAATGTTTAATGAGGAATATCATGTATTCTAAAAATGGTCTTCCTTCTTTTTTTGTGAAATCATATAATATTTCATTTAAGTCAAGAAAAAAATTAATAACAAAAATTTTATGTGAAAATGAGAATTATATTAATCAGAAAGTGTGTTTTCAAATTATGAATGACGATCGATCGAATTTTATTCTCGTAAGAGAAAGAATCCTATTTTCGATCGAAGGTATTTAATAATATACCCGCTCGACTCTAAAGCAGGATTCTTTTTCTTATTTGATTTATTTTTCTCGACCTATTTTCTATTTGTAATTTTATTTTATCTGATAACTATGCAATTTTCTTTTATCGCTTCTAATTGTAAGACGTTTTTATTGACCTCGTGGATATTCCAGAGTTCTTTGCATCTTGACTTGGCTGTTGCTGCGAGTGCTGGAGGAGCTGTCCTGGCCCGAGCAGGATCTGCTCGCGTCCCGTTCCGCATTCCTCTCTTGGAGAATCTTTCCCATAGTCTGGAATTGTTCGACCGGTGTGGTCGGTGTCGTCGCTATCGTAGACGCTTTCAGTCTATGGGATGGCGATTTCTTGCATGAGTTCAAACCTCCACCCTGTTCGTTATCATCCTTACCTTACCTGAGAGATTGTACCTGAGAGCCCTTCGACCGGTCTAATGATGTGGAAGTGTCTTTGCGAGTCTCCTCGGTGTCTTCTTCCTCATCATCGTCCGCCTCATGAGCCTTCTCGTCGTCTACGAAAATATCTTCGAAGGATACGCGTTGCTCCACCTGCAATTCGTTCGGGCTTTTGCCACTTGCCCTTGAGCGAGGGCTGATTGAGCCCGTGGGCGAAAGTCGGTTGCATTGAGACGCGATCGAAAGGCAGGACTTGTCCAGCCTGTCGGAACTCGCATCTTCGCGATAGCCTGAAGGTGACAGACCATTTGGCCTTCCTCGAGGACTTTTCGGGGATGAAGTACTAGGTGCAGAACTCGAAATTGTCAGCTTGGTAGGAGTGCTTTCACGATTGCTTGATAGATTCGTAGGTGAATGACCGCGAGCTACTGCGAGTCGTCGTGTTACATCATCGTCGGATGAGGAATCCTGAGCATCGGTTGAGTCCACGGATCTGCATGGACCACCTATCGTCCATGTCGACGTTCTATGACCAGGTCGACACCATCCTCGCTCCTATGTAAAAATTTATACTATTGTATCTTGTATAAGTATAAAGAAAAACTGTCTCTTATTTTCTATCTATACTAATGACAGTAATAATCATAATAAACTTGATTCTATTATTGTTAATTTTTTAAAAATACATATCCCAATATATACATATGTATATACAGAGTGTCCCAAAATTCCCGCATTTGGAATACAGGACATGATAATATTCTTGAGGCTTTCACGGGTGTTACCTATGTGACAATCTTGCGTTTCGCGGGTTTTCTCCGTGTTTAGATCCATTCTTGGAATGTCACAGGACATGATACTTTATGCTAAAAGAAACAACTTTTGTAAAATTGCGTCTGACAAGTAGTTTTGCAGAAGAGCAAGTTGAAGTTATTTGAGTAAACGCACAAATTATTTATTGAACGTAATTTTACTACAGGAAAAAGTCGTTCGTTTTAGCACAAAAAACAACTTTTTCCTTTAGCAAAGTTGCGTCCGATAAGTAGTTTTTGTAGAAGAGCAGCTGGTTGAAGTTAACAAATAAGCGCAAAATTATTTATCGATCGGACACAATTTTACTAAAGAAAAAAGTTGTTTGTTTTAGCATAAAAGCATCATGTTGTGTACTCCGAATGCGCGAATTTTGGAACATCCTGTATATAATGACACTCACATTTTAAAACATGTAATAGGATTAATAAGATTAAATATATAACCATCGAATTTCAATATAATTTTTTCTGTTGATATATACATATATGTCTCTATATGTATATCAACAGAGGAGATTATTGAAACTCGATTGCCATATATTGTTTAATTCTGTTCTATCATGCTTTAAAATGTAAGTGTCATTGCAATATGTTTCGTTATTTCAGTTGTATCTGCAGTGGCAGTATACGATGATTAGATTTAATAGATAGGAGTTAAATCTAGATCAATTCTCTAATTATTTTTATTATTTTTAAATCAGATTTGGTCATCCTAAATCAGTTCTAACTTGAACATGCAATTTTTAAAGATGTAAAAAAAATTTAGAAAGACACTTTGATCTTGCTATTTAGTAATTTTAAACTTTTTTAGATAAGAAAAGGATAAAAATATTTTTAACGTGGAATTTCTAAAAAAAACATTTTCAAAATATAGATAACGAGATAAATATAGATAACGAGAGAAAAACTACGTAAATAAATCACGTTGTAGATTTAATTATATAGTTTTCCAGCTTTTGTAAAGCGAATTATTCGTGGAATTTTGTTTTATGAATTTAATTAAAAAATGCGGGAATTTTTCTCTCATTAAAAATAAATTACATTTTTTTTTAACGAGAAGCAATTTTCGAATAGTTACGAAGAAACAAAAAATAATTAAAATATTTTTTTGGATGCTGCATTTGATTTAAATGCATTATCGGACTTAGAATTAGTATAGTGATATAAAAATCTTTTGATCTCCTTTATTCGAACTTTTATTCTTGCTTCGTCCACGTATACCTTCTTCTCCGGTAGAATATACTTCGGCATGCCTTTGAAGAACCATGCACCGCTTTTCTTCCACATTTCTCTAGTCTCGGCGCAAATTCGGCAGAGAAATTGCTTTTGCGCATTGGATCCATGGGATCTTTGAACGATTCTTTGAACGCCTGTTCTTTCCTGAGCAAATCTCATGACGCGTAACGAACCGTGCGATGAAGTAGTTTCATCATTTTCGTCGTCGTTTCCTTTCGATGGATTAAGTCTAGTGGCCTCGATGCCGCATTTCTGGCAGATGTACTTGCGGCAATCCTTGCAGAGATTCGCGCTCGCCCCTAACACCGCGCCGAACTTTTCGCCGCAGAGTGCGCACGAACAGACACATCGAGCTCCACCGGAGCATCGACGTCCACAGTTACGTCTTTCGTTTGATCTGGTCGATGTTACGATGCACACGTTTCGTTTCATGTTCTCCAGCCTCTCAACGAGTCTACCGACTCGCTCCTGTTCCGACAGATCCAGAGCCTCGGCCCTTTGTATCACCTGTGAAAAATAGCTTGGAGATTGAAATCAACTTAATTTCGATAAGATTATGATTAAAAATCAAATCAACTTTCTTGAGAATATAAAAAATTAACTTTATTTTTTATTAATTTTATAACTTATTTATATTTAAGTTTTAAAAAAATTGTATTGTATCATTATATACAGGGTGTTTCCAAATTAAATGGCAAAACTTCGGGAGCGTGTAGAGGAGTAAAAAACTAAGAAAAAAAG
>NW_017255975.1:5243974-5282222 GCF_001594055.1 Mycetomoellerius zeteki
TGCAAGAGGTGCACATTTCGAACAAAATCTTCATTAAAAAGTTTATAAATAAAATAATTAAAATAATAAATTAAATATATTTTTTTCTTTTTTCGTGATTTCCTGCGAAACAAAGCAAAAAGGAGCATATGTCTATAGGACTTTTTTTCTTAGTTTTTTACTCCTCTACACGCTCCCGAAGTTTTGCCATTTAATTTGGAAACACCCTGTATATATCGAATTAAGTTTTTGAATTTTCTCTTTGCTGTAAATACTGTAAAATATTGTATTGTGTGTGTTACGAATAAACCGATTTAAATGCATTTTTCATTTAAAATAATGTAATACAAAAACTCAAATACATCAAGATGATATTTTTTAATGAATAAATTTTAATCTTGTTTGAAATTCCATTTAATTTTCCATGTGATTTCTCAGAAAAGATAGAAGGATAAAAATTGCATAATTAAGTGAGTCAAATAAAGTATGGTTATTAGATTGCAAGGGAACTTCTGTCTACAGGGAAAAGAATTTTGAAATTATTCAATACCTATATAAATAACTTAGGAACTATATATAGTCATTCTTGAACGCGTGTATTAAATATATTGCGTATTCTGTACTGCAATCTTTTTAGCTGTTAAATATGAATGTGAGTCATAGTTTCACTATTAATTTCAAATACGTATATTTAAAAAAAATATATATGTGGTCAGGTAAAATGTAATCATAATGACTGTAAAGATTCGCCTTTTTCGAGCCTTTTCATAAGTTATTATGATATGAAAAAATATTTACTCGTAAAGCATAGTAAATCAGAAATGACGACAGATTCAGAGTATGATACTCTAGCGAAAAAATTTCACATTTCGATTGCTTGCGGTATTGAAGTTGGAAAATGTCTTATTGATGATTGTCACAACATTGAAGTTAAAAATCAAACTGGTGATGCTTAAGATTTCTTTAGTTAGAGATCTCATAGACCTCCTCGTATAATTCGCAACGGCCTTAAGCCTTTTTAACTTCTCTTAATCACCAGATGGAGCAATTTTCGGCTTCCTAAACGCGAAAAATCGCGTATATGGACGCAAGTGAGATCGAACACGGATCTACAGATCACGAGTCCATCGCACCGAGCAGCAAATCACTCGACGACCCAACGTTGTACAAGGAAAATTTGAATGTTTTAATCTCGCAAGAGAAATAAAAATAAACATAACTATTTTTTTTAAATAATATGATATTTCCATTGTGAAAAAACACACGTGTATATCCTACTAGAGAGAATCCTAATATTATTCTTTTATATTGAAATTTAATAATAAAAAATTGGAAGGAAGGCTGAAATGGATTGCCGTAGTGTGGGATTTACCTGGATAATAGCTTTCCGTTCATCATCAGTGAGCAAGTAAGATTGTCCGCAACGATTGGAATTGCTCGTGCAGGAATTTGGATATTGTCCCCATCCATGAGATTCAAAAGATCCTGTTTTTACAGACCATCCTGTTCGCAATCTGTGCCAGATTTAAACACAATTTACTATGATGTATTTTATTAAAAAATTTTTTAATTTATTTGTAAAAAGATAATAATGAAGATATTTTGTTAATTTTTATGAGCATAGTCTTTAAAATAGAATTTACTCATAAGACAAGTGTCAGCAAAGAATTAAATAAAAAAATATTATCATTAATTTTGTAAAAATAAGTGAGTTTTGGATATATTGTTAGACAAAAATAAAAGATTTGTTATAAATGCTTTTTTTTAGGTATTGAAACTATTCATTGAAACAAACCATTTAGATATTTGATTTTTGAGCGAATATCGGAAAAACTCTAAAGTATACTAAAAAATATTTCAGATAAAAGTTATATACTTTAATTTAATATGTTTTTATAACTCTGCATGTATAAGATTTTTTCAAAATTATGAATTTTTTAACATATTCCTATTCTTATTCTTGCGAATATTAAAATTATAAAAATAAAAGATTAAAGTGTTTTACATCAAATTCCTGTATAAAAATACTATTTTTTGTAAAATCACATTTTTTTAAGGAAATAAACTACAAATACTATCGTAATACAAGATAACAATAAAGGCAGATTATTCGTCACTGCACACGCGCATAATGTACAATATGCGCAATATGATAATAATTTCTAATTGATTTTTATGTATATTTTCTAATTTGTGTAATATTATTTTTAAAAATTTGAAGAAAATTATTAACAGGATTATTTCTTTCAATTTTTGTAAAGTTGGTTATACTAAATATAAATAAAAACTTATTTAAAGGGACATTATTTAAAGAGACATTATTAATATCTATGAAAGCCGATCAGAAAAATGTATAGTTATAACAAAAAATATAAAAAAATCTACTAATATTAAATAATTAAATTCGAGACTGAGAGTTTCATAACATGAAAAATATTAACATACCGAATTAATTAAAAAACTACGATCGTTTATTAAAGAAATTTAAATCTTTAAATTACATTTCTCCCTTTTTGAAGAGAAAAATTTTCGTCAAAAAGGGCTTTTATAATAAATGACTTTGTGAACATAATTTAAGATGAAATCACTATCTGCTTGTTATGAAGAGAGCTCATTATTTCATCCCTTTGAAGAAACGCGAAAAACTCTGAGTGATGCTTAAACAATATTGAGCTTAAAAAAAATATACTTGAAAATACGAACTAGAAAGCTTGAAAAAATAAACTTGAAAATTTCGAAATTTAATCTAAATATTTCATACGGATATTTAAAAAGACAAAAAAAAGAGAAAAAATGTTTTTTAACGCACTTCTTTAGCGTGAATTGGAGAAGCAAGACAATCATATTACATGGATAATATAATTGAAGCAGTACTAAATATATATGTTTATCAAAGACAAAATATTACAAAAGCAGAAAATAAATTTATGCCTATTTATTTTATATTTCTATTTTAACTAATTTTATGCTTATGTTCAATTATTTTTAATATTATCTCGAAGACAGATTCGGCATTTCTTTTTGAATGTAGGTATATCTAATATTGTTAGACGTATATATTTTTTAATAAAAATTGTATTATATATAAACAATTCTTTATAACATTTTGTAGTATATTGCATATTATGCAACTACAAATATTATATTTATCTTGATTGTTATTTTGGGTCACATATATATGCAGTTATATTATGATGCTGAAAACGTTGCTATATCATGCAGTACGCATGGCCGCGATGCATATTGCACGATATTTACAGCACATTACTAAAAAATATAATATTTTTATATATGTATGAATGTGGTGATGTTTTTTAAAAAATGCTTTTAATTTTTGTCTACAAAAATTTAAAAATTTGCAAAGATAATAATGAGAATAGTTATATTGGAAATCATAACATTCCAAAAACATAAAATCATAACATTCAAAAAACATTAAATTGTATTAAATATCATAAAACATTTATCTAATTGTAAAATGTTTCTTCATATTGCTTTATAGTTTCAACATTTATTAAAAATCAAATAGGTATGTCGAGATAACTTTAAAACATTGTTTTAAATTGATATCAAAGCATTTAAGAGAATATATCTTTTATTTTTAACTGTTCTATAATCTATTCGAAATCCACAATTTTTTCATTATCTAAATATAGGAAAATAATTTCAGTTTGTGTTATTATTTGAACATTGATATTTACTTTAGTTGCAAATTACTGTTAAAACTCACTTTGCTCGCAATGCCAATTGTCGATCATTCGGGCAAACCCATCTACCACCTCGTGTTATTGGTTCATCCATTTCGCGGCAAGTTATGTTGTCTGCAATGCACTTTTTGCTCCTTTTTGTTTTTCTTTTCTTTTTTCTTTCTCTCTTCTTTTCTTTTCTTCGCGTAGGATTAGTCTATCTGTAACAATAAACATATGAAACAATCTATGTTAATATGTAAATATAAATGTTATTTAATTGCTTATTGTTCGTGACAACTTATGTATATTCGCTGGTTTACATTCAATATCTGTATTTATATAAAATTTTGCATTTGATATTTGCTTTATGCCACACTGTGCACTGTAGAAAGATATAAAAATTACAATTTTAATTTGAATAGAATTGCAAAATTAAAATCACTAACCTTTAATTTGATTAATATACCGTTTGTAGAAAAGTACCACAGCATCCGGAAGCCACATGAAAACCGTTTTCCCCGAGGCAAATTGAACTAGCACTTAGAGGGTTCCACTGTAAGATTGTTTCTTCTATAAACTTAATTTAGATCTTGAGTAAGAGTGTACAAGATTAAAGAATAATTTGCACATGTACATTTCATAACAATACTTTTTTTATATTTTACATTATAGCATTAATATCAAGTTTATATACTTGATAACATATATATATATATGTAAAATGTAAATAAAAATATTATTATAAAATATATATATTTTATATGTTATATATGTAAAATATACGTATATGTATATCTCTTTTTATATCTGTACAAAATATTTGATAATTTCAATACATGATTTAATTTATTCTAAATACCTTTTACTGTAACACACAATTTGTATTTGTTAATAGAATTTGATAAAAATGTTTAAGAAAAGTAGATGTTAAATAGAGAAGTTTGCGAACAGATAATCAGTTTTCAGACGAGATCTTTATTTTCTTTGAAATTTAAATGTTTCCTTCTTTGTCAGTTGTAACAAAACTGTCACGTTCCTTGTATATACTAATATATTAATAAGCAAATCATTATACATATAGAAATTATATAATATAAAAATTGGCATTGAAATAAATTTATTAATGGTGTTTACATATATCATTTCCCTGTGGATATTCTTGCAATTAAACAGCAATTTCAACATATCGTACCGTAATGCAATCCGGTTCAGCCATTAAATCACGTCATTTCCGAATATTAATGTGCCGAGCTTATGCGCGCATATCGACATATATGACGTGAA
This sequence comes from Mycetomoellerius zeteki, assembly GCF_001594055.1. Classification (NCBI taxonomy): domain Eukaryota; kingdom Metazoa; phylum Arthropoda; class Insecta; order Hymenoptera; family Formicidae; genus Mycetomoellerius; species Mycetomoellerius zeteki. Next base: position 5,248,927 of record NW_017255975.1, read on the forward strand.
TTATTATCTTTCTCCCCTCCCGGCTAGCGACATCCAGTTGTAAAGGATTTTTCTCTGGGCGTGGGATGCTGCACCGCCCACGTTCTCTCATTTATTTTCTTGTTCGGTATACGATGTAATCCCTGTTCTCTACTGGAACTCGGGAAATTAGAAATATTCGAGGAACGATAACGGGAATGTACGATGAGATGCGTGCTTTGAGTCGTACAGGAAATCTGGTATCGCCTATCACAAACGTGGTTTCGAAATATGTTTCCGCACAATGATATTATCGCACTTCAATGATAGCTTTTACAAGCGAGATGCTTGAATCGCATATTCGCCGTGTAAAATGAAGGAAACGATGTATGGTATTCATACGAGCCGTTTGATGGAACAGTAGCACGATACGATTCTATGATGAAATTCTCATTTTGTGAAAAGAGAAATTACTGAGAGTAAATCATAAAGTGAACCGTACAAAGAAAAAGATCAGCTGTTTCATATTTTACTCTTCATTTCTAGTTTTCACATAAAAATTATCTTACATAAAAGATTTTAAGTTCTTTTATACAAGGTATATTTTATGAAAACTATAAGTATAAAATTGAAATTTTGTTTTTGTTAGTTTACATGCACGATTTATTTATCCAATGGCTTGTTGCAACGTTATTGACGTATGACGTATCTCGACATAATATTGGCTTTTAAACGAGAATTATTTGAGTTATGGCATGTGAGGAATACGTGAGAACGAAGGTAATAATGTGTAGCACTATATTTCTCAAGGTAACGTGACTATAACAAGAAAAATAAGAGGCCACGAACTTTGTTTCTTCAAAGTTGTATAAATCAATGGTTGCTTTTCAACACGGCCTACTCGTGGACTTGTGATACATTTCAACATATCATAGCATTTTAATATGAGCTTTCAAATAGCTTTTACCACAGCATTAGTCTCGTTTTATGGTATATTACAACCTTGGCAAATATCATATAACGATTTTACGTCGTTCAAATGAAATTCTTTTCATATTTATATTACGCTTTGTACGCGTAATGTAGACGGTCTATTGCTAATAAATTTCAAAAATATACATTAGTACCCTTGACTTGAGTACAGCTTAAACGTGAATCCATCTGTTTTCATAATACTGCTGGATAATTTTATGTGAAATAATATGTCGCATAAAATTAAAGCCGTTATCATTTCAAAGCATTACACTTCAAAACAATATAACTAGTATAAATAGAAATATAAAGCTTCCCTGTTGAAAATTTTTCTCAGAATTTTTCATATAATTTTTCAGAATTTCTATATAATTTGTCAGAATTTTTATATAATTTTATAACTTTGTCACATTTTTTATACGAATTGGAACACTTCTCAGAAAATTCACATCTTTTTTCAAAATGTTTCATACATATTAATTATGAAATATCGTAAGATATAATATATATATATATATTTCTAAGATTTTTTGTAAGTATAATTTCTGATGAAATATTATAAAATCTAAAAAAAATATAAATATTTTTTAAAAATTATGAGAGAGAGATGAGAAATTTCAGAATATTTCAGAATTCACTTGTATGAAAAATTCTGAGAAAAAATGTAAACTTTCTGAATATTTCTGAGTATTTCTGAAAAATGTTGCAATTCGTACAAAAATTCTGAGGAAAATTTTTACCAAATTTATGTGTTAAATGGAGGATTTGTTCTTTGAAAGCGTGTAAATTAAAAGTATACCAGAAAAAAAACGATGATAATGGAAAAAGGATCGAGGATCAAGATTTCTTAGATGCTATATACAGATTTAAATGCCTCGTCTTTTCTCACCTATATATAAAGCTTGTCTATATATATAAATTAGAACGTACGCACGCATTAAATGCAAGTCTGCGGGATGCAAGTTCCCCGCAGAAAATTCAATAAACTCGCCGCGCCGTCTTGCTATCTGCTGCCATTGTTCATCGCGCGTTGCTCGCTATCATATGGTTCACTGCGGTAAAGAGAACAAAGGAACTTTCAACGAAAGTAGCTATATTTGCCTCACAGAATCGATACTCCCATGGTGCATACCTCGCAGCTCTCTCTCTCTCTCTTTCTCTCTCTCTCTCTCTCTCTCTTTCTCTCTCTCTCTCTCTCTCTCTCGTAAGTATTTTATACTTTTCTTATTACGGCGATATGTATGCGCCGCGCCATGAGCGCGTGTCGCGTTAAAAAAAGGAACAAAGCTGTTGGAAAATACAGTTCAAGCATCGACATGTGGTGCAAGAAGAAAGGAGATAGAGAGACGTATATTGTATATTAATTAAAGTTTGGTGATTGACGAAGCTTTCTCTTTGAATATACTCGACTTTTTGACTTCCATAACGGTTGGCTGCCGCGTGGCAGGTCTCTTTTCACTCCGTGAAAAAAAGAGTCAAATTGTGTGCGATTGCGTTGATGTCGGCAATCAATCGATGAAAATACGCTCGTATTGGTATTGTATATAGTATGTATACTATTCGCATCAAACGCGCGTAATTACGGGCAGGCTTATTAATAACAAAACAACCGCAGCTTCCCCGTAACTTTCCACCCGTCATGCATAAGCTTTGTAATTAAGTAAGTTAATCCGCTCGATTAAGCTGCTGCGTACATAAATTATGTTTGCATAGCACGATATTTTGCCATAAATTTTTTTTTCGAGGGGTATATCGCGCTAAATCGATCGAGGGATGATTCGGCATTTACATAAATGTGTTTTTGGCGTTTATCAATGAAGAGCATAGATAAATATGTTTTGGACGTTTATCGATAACGTATCAATGTTTGTTGGGCTACAAGAATAACGAAAGCCAATATTCCATATGTTCAAACATAGCATATGCATCTAATGCTCACGTTTCTTGCATTTAAATATCAAAAATTAGAATGCTGTTAAGACCGATGGAAAAACACATTCTAACATTCTTCAAGATCATCAAAAATGAATGAATCACGAGACTATATTCTCCAGACTATATTAATTGGGATAGAATATTTAGCATAATCACACATTTAATGTATAATTAGTATATATCAACGCAATTAACAACAATTAACACGACTGAACGTTGCGTGGAAGGATTTGGTTGCTCGATCGACGAGATATGTAAAAACGGTAGGGAGGGAAAAAAAGGAGTAAGGACCGTGGACTCACGTCATAATTCGCCGCTTGCAACAGGCTGCAGCTGGTCACGTCGACGCGCACGCGTGCGGTCAGTTGCTCTGGCAGTTCGTGCTCTTCGGCAATTAATTGTTGCGCTAATTAGTACACGCTGCCGGCGCCGCTGTTTCTAATTCCCCTTAGGTGGCACTCAACAATCGCACAAGTAGTCGCTAGGACTGGTCGGTGTTGAGCTGCCGTGGTGTCGACCAGTCGACAAGTGGGTGCTGACCGAGTGCTGCTGCTACTGCTGCTGCTGCTGCTACTACTGCTACTGCTACTATTGCTACTGCTGAGTGCTGCTGGTCTGTGGTATATGGTTGCCACTACCTCAGTAGCTGACTCGCGCGCACGATTCCACTCGGCATCGGCGGCGACGGGATGCGGGGGACGAGCATCGGAGGGTGGAAGGTCGGGCTTGGGTGGAAGGGTGAGAACTCTCCCCTCGAACCCGCACGGTCTGCAGGAATATACCAAACCGTACATCAAGCATAGAGGAAGGAGGGACACGGAAGAGAAGGCGGTGAAAGAGGATGGTCAGGTGAAAGGCGTATGGGGAGGAACGGTGGAGAGTGAAAAAAAATGAGAGGGCTAATATAAAGAGAGGGATCAGGCTCAACAGGCGTGGACATAGATAAAACGCTAACGGAGGCATATGTTGCCTCGTCGTTGTTGTCGGCACTCTACTATAAATTGAAACTATCTGTGTACTGACTTTTCAGCGTATCAGCCGTGGCTAGATAATCGTGCAAATTGAACGGCGCGTGGCGGTCAAGAAGTAGGACATTCTGCGATGAATACGACGGCTTTATACAGAGCGCTACCGCGAAGTTGGGTAGTAATTTTGTTAAAACGCTATGGTACACACATCTCGCGCAAAAGAATACGCTTGCAAGAAAAAGACTGTTAAAGTCGCCATGAACAAGATATATACTTATTTATTGGAAGGATACGTAACTGATTACGCAACAATAAATTATTTTTAATTATCGTTAGAATTTACAGCCTGTGTTGATTAAGTCTATTTCTGAATTTGGGCTTTTTTCTTTCTCTCTCTCTCTCTCTCTCATTTTCATTTTCTTTCTCGCTCACTCTGGGAACTGACGTAACTGTGTCGAATGACGGATGAAATATAAAGCGAATATCTCATACGTCACGCCATACTAGGTAAACTTCACAATTGCATCATTGTGCATGTGTGTTGCTCGTAACGCGTTTACAAATGGTACGTTTTCCGGCGTGCACGCTGATCGAGGCAAACAGGTGTCCTTGTGCTATATTGTACTTATTGACGTGTCGCACCTCGTAGTCACCGCGATAGTCTGGAGGAGGGTCGATGATCAGGGAAAGTCCGACTCTCATGGGCTTGTAAGATTCTAGGTCACGCAGCGAAAATTTTACGTGCCTCGTAAGCATGCGCCGATTTTGCCACGTGTCTGTCCTTTTTATCATCCTATTGTCGGAGGAAGTGTGTATTTATTCCAGGAGATAATGACTCGGGTAATAAATTAGGTTTGGGAAATTATTTATAAATGGTTCTTTTTACTTTATATTAATGGTATAAGAAAATGACTAAGAGTCAATATTGTTCTTGATGCAAAAAAATAATTATATGTTATTTATAACTTAAAAGAAATAAATAATTATATTAGCAAACATTCATTTGGTAAATATGTAATGAGTAAGATTATATGCTGACATATTTTTCTTTAGGCATATTTTTCTTTTTAATTGCAAAAATTATGCAATTGACGTAATTATTAGATAGTATTACTAATAAAATTAATCGATAATAGCTAATGTTTCTCTTTATAATAATAATAATAATAATAATACCATAATAGAAATAGAGTACTACTATTCAAAAAAAATTTAATTATTTTTAGAGATTTAGAAAAATATATTAAAATTAAATTGAATCTACATATTAAATTTTATCAACTTACAATTAGTTTATATTATGTTAATAATGTATGAATAAAAAAAGACTAAGGCCCGGTTGCACCAACGTTACTTTGATTTTAAGCAAGACTTAAAACTTTTTCTGTCTCATTTTAAAGCGAAAGAGAGACAAAGACAGAGTTTTAAGCCTTGCTTAAAGTCAAAGTAACGTTGGTGCAATCGGGCCTAAGTACCCTAAAAGATTTTAAGGGGTGATTCCTCACATAAATTCAAGATAAAAATTCACTCCTTAAAATATTTAATAGTACTTTAGTATCTATCTTATTATATAAGACAAAAGGAACACATAAATATGTAGAAATATAAATATATACGTTAATCTTATTTATTGTAAAATTTTTGAACTAATATGTTAAGTATATTAAACTTATTTGTTCATTAGAGTTTATGAAGTCAATAAGAATTTACTTGTAAATTCTCTTTGAGTATTTAAAGATATAAAAATTGAATGATTGAATAATGATAATCTGTTTAAAAATACAAATTAGTGTTAATTGTAATTAACGCAGTCAATTATTTTTAATTACGAAGTTAGAAATGATATAAAATCGTGTAAAAATTATTTAAATAAAATTATGGGTGCGTCTCTATTTCAGAATTTTAAAATTGATAAATAAAATTAATGAATTATCAATTTTCGGTCTTGCGGAAAGAAAGTTCAATTTATTGACATAGTAATTAGTTGACATAATTCATCTTAAAATGAACGCGTATACTTTTGAGTTAGTATACATGATCTTTTGCTGAAAATCCAGGATTCGGTATATAATCTCATCATTCTATGGTATAAGAGCTCTCTTCCATATCATCATACTCTTGATTAGTTTTACCGATAGTCATTGCTCTTATCATTTGTTACAGCTGAGCAGCTAGTTTTAATTTTCAAATAAGAGTGCGCTTTACAATATTAATTCGCAATAGTTTTTTTCCTTTCTTTTTTTTACAAACTGCGAAAAATATCACGGAGAAAGCACTAATAGCGATACGTTAGGAGTCAATTCTTTAATCTGTTCTTTCGCGCAAAATGGGTTTGTAATTTGGCAATTTACCGATACGAATTCGTAGAATCGTATACTACAGTCTATCGCCATTGGAACAACGAGCCTGGGCAAAATCGATAACGCACGGAATACCCAATTTGCTGAGTAGAGCAATGCGTGTGCTTCCAACGATGCTTCCAGGTGCATATTTAAATATTTTACTTATTATTAACGGAACGTATACATACTAAAATTAAACAAATATTGCAATATAATACATTTTTAAAACTATATTTATTGTAAAATTTATAAATTCTTAGATATGTATGAACTATAAATTGTAAGATTTTTTCTAGTTAAAGTATCTCAATGTAAAACCTCCACAAACAGGCCAAGTATTATCTTTTTCATTAGTTCTATATTCAAGCAATTTTTGGTAATTAATTTTATATTATTCTTAATATTTACCATTTAACATTTACTATTTCATTTTTATCATTTAATGTTTACCATTTATTTTTTAATAATTTATCAAATGTATCCTTTTTTTGTATATTAAAATTGTTTTTTCATAGTTATAAGTATGTACAGATTTTTATTTTCAAAGTATCAGTTTTCGATATTGCAATCCTTTCCTAGATTTAATTGGCAATATTTTATAAGACATGAATGCTAATGATTCAGTTTAGTTAGAGATACGGAACATTTTAACTTTATAAAGCAACTTGTTTTATATGACTACAAACTGTTTACATCCTGATGCAATCACTGATTGTATCGAAATGAAATTCATTCTATGCCTACTGCACTTTTCTGTAATTCTGGTATTTTCCTATCTTCTCTCGAAATAATCTCAATATGTATTTGATTAAAAATATTAAAATCTCTCTCCTACAGGGGATGTTCGATAATCTGTTTACTCCGATATTTTGGAAACTATGAAAGATAAATCAAAAATTAAAAAAGCCTTTTCAATGAGATTATTTTGATGTGATCTTTAGTGTGATAAAACGATATTTCTATTTTGAGAGGAGGAAGGGGTAAAATTTTTTTTTAATATTATAGAATTTCTCCACAAAAACAAGATTAATTGAAAGAACGAATCTATTGATCTATAATATTAAGAGTTTATCTTTGATATTAGGACTGCAACGAATTTTTGAAATCATTTCACGACACGTATTATAGAATTGTTCGAAATGGATTCCAATCGGAATTGTTCAATTATTCCTTAGATTTTTATTATGTTTTCTAGAGAACGATTGGAATCCATTCCGAACAATTCCATAGTACGTGCCCTGAGATGATTTCAAAAATTCGTTGCGGTCGTAATATCGAAGATAGATCTTCTAATATTATAGGTCAATAGAATTGTCCTTTCGAGTTCTATCGATTGGTCTTACTCGAGAAAAAAATGAAGAAAATTTCACTATATGTATGTAGATCTCATTAGATCTAAAAATGATATATTCGATATCGATATGAATAGATCAATATGTAGATATACTTTGATCTATTTGTATTCTAATATATAAACATTTATCTCATTAGATATAATATATTTTTAAGCTTTAAAATGCGTGGTTGAAAACTTCTGAGATTTTTTTTCGTCAAGATACTTAACTTTTCGTAAAATGCAACAATTGTGCCTTACCGCCTTATACCTTTGGCCAAAATTGTAGATCTATTTTGATATTATTATATCTCTGTAGATCTCTGTAGATATGTACGCCAATTTTGATCAGATTACACTTATACATATATATATCTTCTTTGATATTATTAGATCTGTAGATCTAATATTTATTACATTTAGTTTCCTTGTATAAAGTTAAATATTCATATATATCAATATATTCTCGTAGATCTACAATATGTTTTCTTTATATTCAATATAACATTTTATTTATATCGCAGATTATCTATAATTTAGATCTTAATGGATATAACATCAATCATGTGAGGCCAAGCTAGATTTCTGAAGATCTGATTATATCTAAAAACTAAATCTCATCAGATACAATTTGATGTTATTTGATCTAATTTGATCCACACATACATATATAATAAAATCTTTTTCATTTTTCCCGGGTATTTTTGTAAGGAAATTCCATTTAAAAAAATTCGACTCCATTTTTCCCTTAAAATGTAGTTTTGTCGCGCTGGAAATCATCTCAAAGTAATTTTATTAAAGGGGCTTTTTTAAATCCTTTATCTATTGTATTTTTAATAGTTTCCGAAATATTGGTATGGACAGATTAAATCGAGCATCCTGCATGTGGAAAAAAATATAAGATAGATAAATAATCTTTTCTTTATCGAAATTATGTGTAATTAAGTCTTGGGTGAGTTTGCGCATTTAAAATAAATAATCGTAATTTACTACAATAATAATATCACAAGCGTGTGTATAAAAGCTCATATTTACTTATATAAATAATGCGTTAAAAACTTATGCTGAAAATTCTAATCTGATTTGATCTAATTTAACAAAACATTGCATATGGAAAAGATATAAAAAAGAATACATAAAAATTATTTTGCACATATGCACTTTATACGAATAGATTTCATAGTATATTAAACATAACAATGTTCTAATTTTATAAAAAGAAGGATCGGTTATTGAGATATTTCAGATAACAATTCTATATTTGTCATATTTTTATTTTTATAAATTCGTAATGTTATAAATCCATAATTATTCTGATATCAAAAGTATCATTTTTATGATATTTTTTGATATTTTATGATATTTTTTTATCTTTTAACTCTAAAATAAAAATTGACCTTTTGATCTCTGCAAATAATAAGACGATTAAATGTATGTATATTTATTTAATGACGCAAAACGTTGTTAAATAATGTTACAACCCACATTCATGGCACAATCAATTTTTGTCTTTATGTATATTTTATTGTATAATATTATAAAAAAATTTTGCGATGTATAAATGATTGAGTGGCTTTAGAAACATACGACCGTTTTCAATTTCTGTAGATAAACGAGAACCAATTTCACATAGAATTTAATAACATTTGTAATGATAGCGTAAGCTAATGAAAATTTTGTCGCTTTGATAATTCAATACGATCTTTAAAACTTTTTATTTTTAGAAAATTGTGTATTATTATAATTTAAGAAGTTGAAGATATAGAAGTTATAAAAGAATATATTCATTGTGCTAATTCTGTTGAAAAAAAAATAAGCTAGAACTATTATATTATTTTTATGAATGGCTTTTTAATAAGAAGAAATTATATGATAAAAATAAATAATTTCTTAATTTTTTGGAAATTTAAACCCTGTATTAAGTGTTTGATATGAGACATATAAATGGTCTCAAATTATGTACAAATTCTTGTAATATAATGTATATTTTAAATGTGAAATTTATGTTTTATTAAAAAAAGCCAATAATATTCGTAAAATCTAGTTATTTTATTTAAATAATTTCTTATTGATTTATAAAAAGAAAAATTTTAAATTTCATCATATGCGAGAATTATTTATTGAAGATTTATACATATATCTCTAAAATTTTATTTTTATGTATCTTTTATGAACTTTTATTGTTATTCCGACTGATATTTTATATATAACGCAACTTTTCTTAAAGTTCTATTTTATTTAATATTTCCTTCCTCTCCATAATTGTGTTATCAATATTTTTCGTTTTAGGATTTATAATGTCAGCTATGATATATACGTGGTCGACTGCAGCATATGATCGATATACTCGCAAAGATCCCAAATTATACGAGAATGACAAAGTGAATGCAAACATTGATTAAACTATTTTTAAGTTCAACAAACAGTTTTTGCTTCATAAATAAATTTTCCATTCGATATGGTTATCCGTTTGAAATTGTTTCTAGAGTTTAATAAAAGATATCATATATAATGGAAGTATATTCTTATTTATGTAATTAAGTATGTGTATTTTCTGTATATTCTACACTGTTAAATCTATAGTATCAAATTTAACCTACCGTGAGTCGCCACTGCTCCTACTCAATCATGTCGTTATTTTATACTAAAACAATGGTTATATTTGACACTATAGTGTTAATTTGATATTGTATAGTGTTAAATTGACACGGTATAGTGTTAAATTTAACTATCATTTTGATAAAAAATAACGATATATTTAGTAGGAGCAGTGGCGACTCACGGTAGGTTATATTTGACACTATAAATTTAACAGTGTATGCACAATTAATTTTATAAGAGACTTTAATAAAGCAAATAATTAATTCATACATTCAATTAACGTACATCTTTACAATGCTGTAATTATTAATAATTAATTATTAACAATATACAGGGTGATCCACTTAAATCGATCATCTGAAATATCTCGCTTATTTTTAACGATATAAAAAAATTTTTCAAATGATAGTGGAACGATTTCGAGAGGGATGATAAATTTCGAGGGTATACGATAAATTTATAATTTTTTCGTGATGAATGTAACGTATATATTTTGTAGGATATACATCTAAACCAAATAATAATAATAATATTAATAAAAAATGCTGTTTTACAATAAAAAATTTATTTGGTAGAATCATTATTATAATCATTATTATTATTATTATTATATTAATAATGCACGTATATAAGATTACGAATACTTTTCAACAATTTTCAATCATAAATCATAAAAGCTATGGTATATGGCAACAGAAAAATGTTAATAGTCCAAAGTACATATTAATGCCACTCCTCTTTTTATCCAATGTGATTGCGGTTTGTTAATTGGAATTTCTATTGCTAGAACAAAGTTCGTGGAATGTCCTGTTGTGCTTAAAGTTCCAGATCGCTCGATAGTTCTGTATACAGGGCATACGTAAATTTTGTGAGGCGAAATTACGTGATGAACTTCTGGTAACAAGTGAATTGGCGGCATGTCTGGACAGCAAGTGAACAGTACCATTATATACCATTATGTAAACGGAATTCAAAGCAATTAAATAATTTATGATTTATTCAACAAAGCACGGCTATTTATACACATTATACATTTACGTTAGTAATTTAATAATTTAGCTTTTCATAATTTAAATTAATGAAATTAATTTAAATGAAATTAATTTAGTGTAATGGAAACATTATTAATACTTAACCGGTGAATAATTTTTTTGATAAAGACTCGACGAGATAGTTTCCGTCCCACCGGCAGCCTTCTAAAAAGAGTCCGTAAATGACACTGCCATTTGATGGTCTCTGCGTTGGTTTGGAAGTTAAAATCTGTGACATATAATATTGCTCATGACTTTGCTTGGAGTATCTTTTTATCCATTTTGTCAAGATTAATAGATATAGTTTCAAAAATTTTTGTAAAATCATACAATACTTAAACACAGATTAATATTGATTTTATATTTATATCTATTAATTGATCAATAACATTTATTTAGGCGTAAGATATTTATTTGTAATTATTTTAAATTATATAAAATCAATGTATCAAGTTTTATTTGACTATAACTGTTACTTGTGTTAACAAATCTCTCAAATAACTGAAAGTGTCTATTAAATATTTTTATCTATCTTTATGAAATTAGTACATCAATCATATGGACCTATCAATAATTTAATTAAAAGCTGAAAGCATACCTTGTAACTAAAATCGATTGTGTCAATGGGTAGTATGTGTTTACGCGCAAAATTTTGTAACGTGCCAGTTAAAAAAGCTTGAGGAAAATAAAATCCTGACAGCCAAAACGCAGGCGGTATACCTTGGTCTCGCCAATTGCTAATAAATGTAATTCTTTCCTTTAAATCGACGAACCATCCGGCTAATCAAAACGATAAAAAATATTTGTTATAACAATAGCAAATAAACTGACGTTGTTTATCATTATAATGACGACTAACAACGTCAGTTTGTTAGTTGGAAACTGATTTTGAGACTGAAATAAAGATTATATTACATATTGATAAACTTGTAATTGAGATATATTCCTACCTAAAGGTTTTAGAGAAGGATAACTTTTGCTCCAATTTACAGGTATTTTATTATTAAAAAGACTGGTAGCTGTCATTTCGAGCTGTTTTGACATGGCAACCAAGCCTCTTAAAGCTTTTAAAAGATCTTGCAACGTTGATTGCACGATTTCGAGTAAATCATTATATCGCTTGGCTTCTTGCAGTAACACGATATTAAAGGATTCCTCGTGCGATATAGGGAACCTGAAATTCAATTTATTTTATTTACTGATTCAACAGACGTTTTATCTAACTTTGTCGTAAGAGTTATATTTATTTCAAAAATATGAGAAGTGAATATATTTTTAGATATTGTATATAAAATGCAATTTTAAGAAATTAAACTAATGTGTCATAAAATAATATTATGTAATTATATTATGTTTTAAAAAGTATACAGAAGGTTATTTTTTGTAAAATCTGTAGATTATAATAAAATCGCAAGATGCTCTTTATTTTAAATTACAAAGTAGCGATAATAAGAATATATTAAAAAAATTAATTCTCTTAGAAACAAAAATATATGTTTGCATTTGTGCAAAAAGAAATATTCACTAGTACCTTGCTTGCATTGCGATTAAATCAAAGGATTCGGGCATCGTGGCCAACATATTCTTGGTTATTTGAGTTGTTACCTCGTCGACACTTGTGGCTACAACGCCAAATTCCCTGGGCTGCATGTTTAATAAAGTTGTGAGGCAAGCATGTGCTTCTGCTTGTGCATAGCTTATATCGGCATTTGAATGCATGCCAAACAGTGATGGATTGTCGTTTAAAGGGAAATCTTTTATGTACTCTAGATAATCCTTGAATGACGCTGTAGCTGGTAACTTTGAATGTATAAATATAGAGTGGTCAATAAAAGCGTAATTAATAACTTATTAATCACAATAATGAACTTTGTTCATGACAGAAATATTTATATAACTGTATTTATATTAGTGAAATAATATTCACAATAATTTTGAAAATATCTCATATGTATATTCTTTTTAATTAACGTTTATTTAATAAAAAATTAAAGTTTTTATAAATACAATTGATTATTTTTTTTACATAAAGAAACTAAAGGTAAAACTACATAACAGTGATGACCAATTTCAATGATTTTGAAATATGCAGTCAAGATCGCTCTAAATAACAATCAAAAGGTGTTTTAATCGTTGATCATTGTTTATTAAGAATTATTAACAATCAAAATAAACATGTTCTAGCTCTGATATTTTAAAAAGTGATATAATATTTGTATACATTTTCATATGGAATTTTGACTTTATATTAAAAAAAATAATTAACATATTACGATTTAAAGCTTATTGTGCCAAGAATATCTGTCACCTTCTTAACTAAATGAGCGCTAAAAATGGGAATTATAATATGCAAAAATTCCTAATCTTTCTTTTAAGATCTTTTATTTAAATATACATAAATAATTATGTGGAAACGTAAGAACAATATTACAGTTTTCGTTTCGCCCTTTAAGCAAAAGGGGATGTGAGATAAACCTTTTTTTGAATTGTAAAGTGTAACTTTAAAGGATAAGATTCCGCTCTCTCCTACGAGAGGTTGCATCAGATTACACCAGTAAGATATATCTTAACCCAAACTCAATTTTAGTCCTGATTACTTACGTTGATATCATTGACCACACTTAAATTGACTATCACCATTTCTAATTAGAAACTAAAATTGAGTTTGGGTTAGATCATATCTTTCGAGTGCAGTCCCCTTATGGGGAAAGGGAAAGGAGCAAAATCCTCTGCTTACACATGTACAAATATGCGAATAATGTAATATTTAAATTAAGTAAAATTTAAATTATAAAATTAAATACAACTTCATATTGTCAATTTTTTTTGTTAACAATTTTTTACAATGAGTGATGAATAAAATCTTTTGATTGTTATTCAGAGCGAGACCTTGATAACATTGAAATCTGTGATGTCGTCACTATATTATGAAATGAATATTTTATTAAAATCGGAATTTTAAATTATGTGCAAAATTTTTAGAAAAAAAAAAAAGTTTATTGTTATTTTTTCTTTTTGTCTTTAATATTATTAATATTAAAACATGAATTTTCAATCTTGTTATATATTTTTTTATATTTTAGGTTAAGTAGAGTGTTTAATATATGTATGTACTTTTTTAGATAGTATTTTTGTAACTGCTATGAGTTAAAATTTAATGTTTCAATTTATATCATAGATAATTTTTAGAAAAGAGCTGTCGTTTTATTTAAATATGTATACCTGATGATAAAATCCTTGTTCATCAAACTGATAATCTTGAGAAATGACATTAGCATTGTAATAGTCTTCGAGAAGTGTCAAGAGACATCGGCGATCCCAATCATCTGTTATTCGCCCACCATAATTGATATGTCCGGCAGTATATATAAGAACCTTTGTTATCGAAATTACAATAATTATTTAAGAAATAATATATCTATGCTTTTATTTAACATATATAAATTTAAAATACTAAATTTAACAAATAAATAAAACTCTGAGGGTTTTATATTATTACAATGTAAAGATATTTAACTCAGCAATTATTATATAAGAAACGACTCAATTCAAAATAAATTTTTTCAAATATAGAATATAAAAATAAAATATTGCATATTTAATATATGTAACTTTACATTTGAGAAAGAGAATATATATATTAAAATATTATAACTTTCTATTTTTGAAATGTACTATCAATTTTGCAATATTTTTGTAAAATTAAAAGAGGAATGACAGAAAAATATTTGTTGAAACTGAGATCCGCTTTGTTTATGATCGATACTTTACCTTAAACGGCAAAGTATTGTATTCCATGAGAAACATATGCAATTGGTACAAGCATATAGCTAAATCACTGTTTGTGAAATCGTAGGATATATTGAAACCGAGGGGACCAAATTTCCGTCTCTCGATCAGGATTGAGTGAAACATGCAAAGTGAGAATATAAGCCGCTTGAATGACAGAGCTTTCAGGTGATCGGATTGCAGAAACTCTTGTATTTCCGTGACTTGTGTCAGATATGCACGTAACATGTTGGCCTACGTTACAGACAAAAGACAAGGTCAAAACGAGATAATTTTATGAAGAGAGAGAGAGAGAGAGAGAGAGAGAGAGAGAGAGAGAGAGAGAATTATAATAGATAAATAAACTTTTATTTATTTTTGTCATATACGCACTTATACCGTGATTTATTTCATAACAAAAATTTATATTTTGTAACTTTGTTTTTTTTAAATGTTACAAAATAAATATTCATGAAAATCTGTTTATAAACCTTTAGACCTTTCTCTGCCGGGAAAGCCACTTTTGTGGTTCTTGAGTATGGGTTAAAATACCATTTTTGGTGGCATTTTAAATACTAATTGTATTAAACATATATATATGTATGTTGCCAAAAATATATAAAAATATATAAATATTGAAAAATATACAAAAAAAGTAAAAAATATAAAAAAATTATAAAATAAGAAAAAAGTAAAAAAAAATACAAAAAATAAGTTTAAGAACCAAACAAAAAAGAAAAGTCAAACAGGAGCTATAAAATTTTTACGTCTCTATGTCGTTAGCTCTGGGTAATGCTAAATAAAGGAAAGTTCTCTGCATGAGTCTATACGTTTATATTCATTTATGTTGTCAATATTACGTTTAGGGCTCGAGATTTTCTAAATCTATGCTCAGAATTGGAATCAGCGATACCAAGAACCTTGAAATACACTATTTTTGAGAAAATAAAAAATTTTTTAATTTGATCGAACGTTCCCTGCATGCCGGGAAAGCCACTTTTATGGCTCTGCACAAATCTCGATATTCTGTGCCATAGGTATGTTACTTAAATATAAAAAAATTTCGCGAGAAAAAAACCACTATTTTAATGAAAAAATGTCGGCAGTCTAAAGATTAAAGCGTAAAAATGATAAAATGATTATATTGAAATAGTGTGATACGTTATTTCAATACTACTCATATCTAGTACCTTTAAACCCCGTGGTGATTCAATTGTAATTTTGCTACTATTTTGAAGAATACTGATTGGAAAGTCAGATGACGGTGCAGACGTCAACCACAATCGGAAGTTTTGATGAGTTTTTTCTGATGATAACGTTTCAATAAGAAATTTAAGTTTTGGCATCCAGCTTGGTGCCAAATGGCAATTCTGAAATATTAACAAAACATTTATTATAAGTTGTATAATTAATTCTATACATTTCATGCAGTAAATGTATATCATATATATTATGTTTTTTTAATCAAAAATTGTTTACATATATTATTTAAATAATTTAAATAATTTGATAATATTGCGATAGAATTTTATTATTATTAATCTCCTTATTAGTACTCTTATTAGTATGGTATTATAAATATTTATGCATTTTTTAAAAGTTTTATTCATTTTAGAAAAATGCGTTTTTGAGAGATATTTAAAAGATTTCAGAAAATGACAAATACTCTGACATATGTCTTAATATCGTTCAAATATTGCGAAAAAGATTGTCTCAAAGAATCAAAGAATTATATAATCGTAAATATATATATAAATTTCGACTGTTTTAAATATTCAAGCAACGTTGTCTCAAATTATGATATTTATTTCACCTGTATTGTAATACATAACAATAAGGTCAGCTATCTCGGCAAATATATAAAGATCTCACCTCCCTTTTTCTTTATTACTACGATATTAAGGATACTTCTACGCAGCGCAATAAATCATTTTTATGAGTTTTTTTGCTTTATACATTATTTGATATGAAATTGCTTTTTTTGGTCAATAATAGGTCCCTTCATAAACAGAAAGGGACATTTTTCTCTTGTATAAAAAATTATAACCTTGTGTTTAATTCTGGAATTGTTACGTAAAATATATATTCTTTTATTCTTCCTAAATAAATTGTTAAAAAATGGTTTTAACATTTTTGTAGATACTGATGTAATATAAAGAAAAGTAGTTCTCTCCTATAGAAGATTTTGTGGAATTCAATTATTACTATTAGTCACCAAAAGATAACAGACACTTACGTTATTTATTCATATGATATGAAAATAATAGAGATAATTAATTTGTATCTTTATACTTTTAGACATAGGTTAAATTTACCTATCTATAAAAGACTTAAGTAAAAAGAAATAGCTTCTAACTTGAACGAAGAGCCAAGTGCCCATTTCCGCTGATTCTTTCAGCATAGCTTGTGCCCTGAATTCTTGATCTTGACCAAGAGATATAGAGTACAATTTTCTATCCATTTTTAACTTTTCAGCGAACTTATACAACTCTGCGGTCGGATCAGTACCAGGTGACAAAATAAAGACAATTGGCGTGATGTTGGACGATTCCTCATAAATTGCTAACAATTCTGTAGTTTGAGGTTCAACAAATTGTTGTCCTAGATATTTTGTCAAATAAATTTGCATAGCATTGGTGATCTTGTCGGGCCTTAAGCACTTGAGTACTAGTAACTTTTCAAAATCGTCGAGTTTTGTGTCCCATGGTTGAGGAAACGGTGCTCTAAATCGAATAAAATTATTAACGCGAGATCTTAATTTAATTATTATAAAAATCGAAAGGAAGAGACACACAACACAAAGAGAGAGAGAGAGAGAGAGAGAAAGAGAGAGAACTCTTAAAATTTAACTATTTAATATTTATTACTAATATTTAATATAAAACTATTTAAGATTTAATATAATACTAATTATTTTCTAAAAACTTCTAATAAAAAGCATTCTTGCAATTAAAAATAAGTCTCATTAATTAATACGATTATAAATACAGCAAAATATTTTGTTATTAAAATAAATTATTTTACATTAACTTAATTTAATCTGCTTCTCCTCTTTTATTGAAATTTACACAACTGCAATTTGTTGATTAATTTAATGTCATGATAATTATTTTAGTGGATACAGCTTTAACGTTAATCTACTTACAAATGTGCTTCCTGAATATCGAATATGTTTTTAAATTGGGATAACGACAGTTGGAAAGATGTGATAAATTTGTCGAACTTTGGAAGTCGCTCTAAAGCTTGAATTTTCTGCCAGCATCGCGCGGTAATCCATTCTGATGCGGGATTTGGCAATTCCTAAGAAGGAAATCTTGGATATATCGATATTGTGATAGAAATATATTGTTTTCATATATCATGATTTCTAAACACGTGAAAGTAATTGTATGTTAAAACATATTATGTAACTTGCATAAGAGAGATCAAAAATTCAATTTTTAATTTTTTTCTATTTACAGCAAATTATTTTTTTATTTATAGAAGGAAGAGATCAAAATAGATATTTTATACTTTTAAAGCCTTTTAATTTAAATAGACTTAAAATATAAATTTATAATATTTTATATGTAAATATAAAATTATCCTTTATTTAATTAATATCTTATATTTAATTAAACGTTTAAGTATTATTAAATAGGTATATGTTGCAAATAGAATATTAATTTTAAGGATTATAAGTTTTTTTTGTATAAATAATTCCAATATATTCATTTATTAATGTTATATATTATTATATTAATGAATAATTATTTATAAAATTTGTGTTAAAAAAAAAAGTATATTATGTATATATATGTACATAAATATAATTACGTTATATTTATATATTTTAAAAAATAATGCGTTAATTAATTCAATAAAATGTCGATAAAATAAGTTCTCGTTGTCTATGAAGCGCAGTTAATATAAATTCAGTTCACGTTTTACCCGTATAGGTGTAGTTGTTGTAAGAAAATGTCGCCATTCCATTGGATCGATTGTACCATTATCTAAAAGAATACGTGCGCAGACGAGAAAACTGAAATGCATTTTGTGTTTTTCGAATAAGCTGCGACAGATATTCGTGAAGAAAGCAAACGTGACGTTCTTATTGATGTTAGCAATTCGTTCGTTAATATTATCTGGAAAATTAAATCACTAAATTAACAAAATTAATTTTTCAGTAATTAAATTAAGAATCACAATGTATTAAACCTTTACAAGTTTTTTAAATTTTAAGATTGATATTAGTTTTGTTTGATTAATCATTAATTTTAAATTTTTAATTTCAAAAACTAGTATTTGCAAATATTTATATTTACTAGTCGTAAGCTTTTCATAATAAACAAATTGCTATTATTTTAATAAAAAAATTTATGTATAGAAATGTATTAAATTTATATTTTAAATAGAGTATATAATTTATATTCATATATTATCTATCAGGTAAACTTAAATTAATGACACAACGCGATATTAGAATACAAAAAATTTTGCTTACCGTTTTTTTCAATATTTGATATGCTGTTATTGAATATAACGACAAACCATTCTAGAGAGAATTGATACATGATATCGATACGCTGGAGATCGGCGATACAAAAGAATAATATTTGTGCCCGGTTTGCTACTGGCATATATAATGATCTTGTAAAATCAATGTCTGTTTGTGTAAGCTCAATAGTCTCCATCTTCATCTATAAAAGATTATACTCTGTTGTTTTGTATAATAAAAAGAAAAAAATTCTATTATATTGTTAAGTAGCTTTTTTTTTCTTTTGACAAATATGCATAGACGTAAAATAAAATATATAATTTATTTTGTATTCTATCAAATAATATTGAGATCTTATTGCAATTAAATTAATATCATATATAAGAAAAAAGTAGACAATTCTATCATTCAAATTTAAGTTTATAACAATTGAACATTTTATATATATTTTACCTTGATTTTCTCACTCTTAATTTTTAAAGCCTCCAAGGTACAAATTAAATCAATGTCATTAATTATTGATCCTTCAGATACCGTGAGTCTGTAAAGAATTTGATCTACGATCTCCTCCAGATCCTGTTTCATTTCAGCACTCGACGTGATAAGCGCATTCCTTTTATGTTCAAGATCGGGACGCTCTTTTATAGTGATCAGAGATAGCATTTGATCGGCAAGACCGCTATAAGGTTACATACATATAAGATTAGAATCAAATATCAGAGTCAATATGTGCAAATTAATACGATTTTCTATTTTATTAAGTAAGAATAAGAAAGATTAAGCTTATCTGATTTATCTTATTATCAGAGGCATATCTACGGAAAATAGCTCCTATGGCAAACACTGAAATTGCGCCTCTGTCCAAATATTTGGAATCCATGTTTTAGATAATAATTTTACATAATATCAGCTCAAAAAGTCAAGTATGTTTATTTTTCATTTATTTGCATTACATTACATTTACTTACATTATGGCTATCTTACATTAACTGCACCTTCCTTGTTTTCACTGTTGCAAATTGACCTATGATCTGTTCGAAATTATTTTTTTCAGACAAAAGTTTATCGTTACTAAGAAAAAAAAGAAGTATGAAAAGGTGAAAAGAAAATGTATTTTTACGAGAAAATTTGCACACAAAGATTTGCACAGAAAAAGAGTTATTTAAATCAAAATAATTGACTTAAATAATTATTAAGCTTTGACCTATCTTTTACATTGCAAAAAATAAATTTGGCTTTTACCAACTAAATTGTCACGAAAATTTCATGTTTATAATTAATAATTTCTGCGACATTAACATTTCAAAATAAACATTTTAATTTAAAATATTTCAGATTATGTAGATTGTGTAATTATAATTACTTTTTAGTGAATAAAAAAAATTATATAAATAAAATATTTGACAATTTATTATTTTAACGAGGAAAAAACGGTATTTATCACAAAAATTTAGATATAAAATTCGGTTGTCAGATTGATATTTTGATTCATTGATGTTTATCATGTTTGAGGAAATACATTAGATTGTACTGAATTAATGGATGCTTTCCATTTGATGACACAAGTCGACACAAGCATCGTTCTATTCTTCTTGACAGAGAGTGACAAAGATAGAACGACATTTGTCAACTTGTGTCATTAAATGGAAAGCACCCAATAAAAACTACTTCGCGCAATTTGATGCTCCCCTTTAAGTGGTGTTAAGGGCACGTGCCATGCCTGCCATAGATACGCCTCTGCTTATTATATATGTTATATATATTTAAAATTACAGATTGACTACCAATATTAATCTTTGATATTGATACAATTTTCCACTTATTACATTGATATAATATAATAAATTTTGTTGGATGGAAATTTAAAAAAAAATGGCAAAGAAATGTTCAGAAAAGTTTATTTAGCCTTTGTTATCTCTGAAATAGTTTTGATTGAAATTTTCACTATCACTGTTAGATACGATTTAATAGTTACTTTACACTAATACAAATGTGATAATAAAAATTTATGAAACTTATAATGTTTACATATGTATGGAATTCTTTACGTAGACTTATTCAGAAATTAAAATCTCACCCAGCAGTTAGCGTGAAATTGACTATCAGCACTTTTATCGCTGTATCTGGTGTATAATGGGGATTAGATAATCTCGTAGTTAAGTAAAGACGGAAATCGAAATTGTAGGGAACGATATTCTCGCCAATTTTGATGCTCGGCTGTCCGGCGTGACTGAACAATGCACGAGCGAGAATAGGATCTAGAAAAGCTTCCAGTTCAGTACTGATGTTTTCTATCAAGCACGGTTTTCCGAATTGCACACAATTTTCGATGGTACGCAATAGATCTTTATCCGTCATTTTTGCAATGGAAAGTCCAATTGGTTTGCACTAAAATTTAATATAATTAAAATTATCTAATTCAATCTTCTATAACACTTTAAAGATTTAATTTTTTTACTCTAAAAAGACAAACACAAATTCTTTAAGTCTTCAAAAATTGAGTCAAGTCACTAGTATATTCAATCCTTTCATAATATACATAATATAATAAATTCTATATCATGGCACTTATTATGATTTAAACTTTTACGTACGTAACAAGAGAAATCTTTATAAAATGATGATATAAACAATATAAAAATTTGATGTATATTGAAATAATTTAAGAATTATTTTAAAATCTTGTGTTTTTCTTAAATTTTGGACATTCTTCCTAAATATTTATATATCTATATACGATAAATATCTTAACATTGCTTGAAATTAAATATAATTTAAAATTTAATTCAAAATTTTTTCCTATAAAGCGTATATATATATTAACAGTAATGCATAAGTAAAATAATATTCCATAAATCTTATAAATTTATGGCACAAATTTTCGTATAATGATATTTATGTATTTTCAATAACATTATTGCTTTATCAGATGTAAAAGATAAATTTAATATATTCTGATAAAATTATCACTTTATCAAATAAATTTATGTTTCACATATAAATAAAATTAAAAATATTCTGTTTATTCGAATTCTTGTTATAACTGCCATATAAATTATTTTGATTTTATATTATATATAATGTAATGTCTATATATTTTTTTACACGGTGTAATTTCTCTTTCAAATCTTTGTTTCACGCTTTATTCCAGCCTCTTGTCTACAGCTGTAGAAAATTTATGGAATATAAATTCTGCAAACAATGTTGAAAGGATTTTTACTTTTCTCTCTATGCAATACCTACCATATTACGTATCCATTTATTCGCTTGTGCCTGAGGATCAATGAAGAGAGGCCATCGTTTGGAATTCATTACAAGAACTGCGTTTTCGATGAATAGGGTATCTCTTGGTAAACCATTCATATGCCAATTTCTTATTTCCATTTGATTGCCAAGTGTTAATATCGGATTGCAGTCGAGAGTGTGAGGAACATCTTCACCAAGAGCATCATACCAAGTTGCCAAGAGATTTTGGCGATAAGTGTCCGTGAAGGGTGTTAGGTATGCAATTGCACCTGCAAGCAAGATGGAAGCTTCTGCAGATACAAAGGAATTGTATGAAATCAAACCTGTTCTACTACTGGAATAGACAAAGCTACTGCGGACACTCGATTAAGCTGCTACATATGAAGCTTTGTCAATCTCATATGAATAGAACAGTAAACAATCGTCACCAATGAACCATACGAAGATATTGTGTTATTTACAATCGGACTAAGATTAGAGAGAATCCATGAGAAATATATATTTAACATTTTATAACACTACAAATAATATTTATAGAGTTACAGGTGTAAGAATTTAAATTATTATTATAAATTAAAATCGCGTTATAATTAAAAATAAGTATGTTCATTAATTAAACATATTTTCATGAAAATGCTTCTATGTCTCTGTGTTGCTATTTTTGTTTATCTTTAATGATTACATATATTGTTTATATTAGATATAAAAATATATGTATATAAAACTTGATTTATATTTATTAGGTATATATACACATATATATATCTAATAAATAATTACATAAAACTTACCACTAAAGTATACTTTAATTTTTAAAAAATAATTTTATTTTAAGATTGTCAAAGGCATCGTGTTAATAGGCCGTGAACATCTCTAGCAGAATCAGATTATAATCAATATTCTCTGTAAGAGGAAGTCGTTTCAGACAGGAAAATTGAATTTATCAAAATTGTCTGTGACTTTGTTATATAATAAATATTGCACCAGTTTTATTAAGGCACGTGAATTATAGAATTTTAGAATTCGATGCTCAATGTACTGGTTTGGAAATTATTGTATATAACGACAGATTTTTTATAATATGTCCCTCAAAAAGAAGTAATTATCAGTAATGATATATTTTGACGACATGATGTTATTCATTTCTTTGACAGAAATTAATTATTTATTTTCAATTTAGCGTTATCTTATTAATGTACAAATTATAATTAGACTGCTTAATTATTTATAATATTTGTTCGTTTACTGTTTTGTATAACTAAAATATAATTTTTGATTAAAATAGTCTGTTGTTAGATTAAATATTAAAAATTAAAAGGTTGTTTAACATTGTGCATTATGTACCGAAACTATGTATTAAAAGGTTTTCGCTAGTTGTGCACAAATTATAAATTTGTAAATCATTTTATATAATAATGCAAAAAATTATCTTTAAAAATTATGACAAAGTGGCATTCTTGCTTTTCATATGCAAACAAATATAAATAATTCGAGTGAAGCAATCTTTAAATTTTGTATACCTGATGATAGAAGGATATCACCGACAGCATTCTTTAACGACATTTTTATACGATCTACCATAATAATCCATCGTTTTTGTTCGTCCGATAGGCCTAGAATTAGTCTTACAGCTCGTGCCATTCGTTCCTCGCAAAGCTGCTTCTCTCTTTCTAGTTCAGCTTTCGTTGTTTCCTCTTCTCTCAACTGATCTTGCAATTTTTTGATCCCTTCCTGAACCTCTTGAAGTTTCGTTATAGCATCTGCCAGTGTTGTTTCGGTTTTAATGAGAATTTCTTCTGCTTTTTCCAAGGCTACCATTTTGGGTGCGACTTTCTTATTTACGAAATAATAGTTGTACATAGCATGAATCCACAAACACAAGGAATGGCAAGTCCTCGAAACTTGAAGTATCTTTCGAATATATGATTTAATAATTATAATATTGTTATCCCAATACGAAAAACATGCAGTATTTACACTTTATATTACATTAATTTACATTTACAATACTGCAATATTTAGAAATCTTTAAAAATACTAGAGAAGAAGGTGGTATTATGGCACCCCAGTTACGTTTTACACAATAATTTTATTAATAATCAATATTTAAGTTCAAAACTTACCAATTACATTCGTTAGAATGTTATTGAATCAATTCTAAACTCAAAATTACAAAATATTTATTACTTAAGATACTATTAATAAAAATGTGGTGACATTGCATAATGACTCGAAGAAAAAAATGGGTGGTAATGTGACCTTTCTTAAAAATAGCCTTAAAATATTCAGTTTTGTTTAGAAAACGGTATTTGGTTACAAAATTAACAAAAAAGTAAAATATTTTAAAATGTATGCAAATGAATGTATATACATTCGCATAACTTCTGCATATAAGATGCTCAGTACTAAAAATCTCTGTACTAAAAATAGTACACGTAATATAAACTATAGATTAACAGTAGAGCTATACAATCGATTATCAAATAATTATTTTGATATGAAAATCTCAAAAAAGAGATTATGAGCAATCAATATCGATAGATGACCACCATTAGCAAAATGCCATGGTATTGTTTAAATTTGCAACTCAAAATATATACAGTCAAATAAAATGTTAAATAGCAAATAACTTAAAAATACATATATTCATGTGATAATACGCTCAAGTTTAAAAAAAATGAGGAAGTAGGTGTAATTAAATATTAAAGTGTACCTCAGAAACGTTTCGAAATATTTGAAAATAAAAATGCGTTATAATAAGTGCTGGCTATTGAGTAATGGTAATATTAACGTCATGATGTAAAGGCGAGCTACTAAACTAATAATTCCATAAGTAATCATTAGGATTCGCTATATAATGGCGGAGATATTAAGGGAGGGTATAATATGTACACTAGACATAATATCACCTTCTCCTCTACACACACGCGCGCGCGCGCGCGCGCGCGCACACACACACACACACACACACAGGGTGGAGGATAAGTAACAATAAATTTTTCGCACAGGGATAGAATGGACTAAACTGAGAAGAAAAATCCTTTACTATCTTGCAATTTTCGCAATAGTTAACAAGATATTAATTGCTAAAAATTGCCGAAAATTGGTCTTCAATAATTTTTTACTCAAATATTATCAACTTTACAAAAAAAAACTGTAAGATACAAAAATTATTTATTTTCTTCTTATAAAGTTCTGAGAATTTTTTAAGAATTTTTTCAGAATTTTTTAATATACCATATTTTCTCATGATGGTAAAAATAAGAAAATGCAATACTAAAAAGTTGATAAAAAATTCTGAAAAAATTCTTAGAGCTCTATGAGTAGAAAATACAATTTTTGTTTCTTGCAGTTTTTCTGTAAAGTTGATAGTATTTGAGTGAAAAGTTATTGAAGACCAATATTTTTGACAATTTTTAGTAATTAATATCTTGTTAATTATTACGAAAATTGTAAAATGGTACAGGACTTTTCTTCTCAGTTTAGTTCTCCATTCTGCCCCTGTGCGAAAAATTTATCGTTACTTATCAAACACCCTGTATATGTATTTACTACTATATAACTAAATGTTTACTTTATCTGGTTGAAAATTAGGATTTTCTACATAATCTTTTAATTTATTGATAATTTCCTCCGTGATATCTTCCTTTTTGAAATGCGTCATTGTATATAGAAAATGAACTGGATCTGCTAGCATTTGAGTTCCAGGAGTCCAATAATCCAATATCTTCTCACCAGGAAGTTTCCCAGGAAGCTAAGAATGATCATACACTTTTTAAAATTTATTTATTGTACCAAAAAATTATTATATTAAATTAAAAATCGTTTTACAAATTCTTTACAAATTCTTTACAAAAGGTTTATTAAAATTATGTCCAGAATCGAGATATTTCATTGAAGCAACGTTAAAAAATTACAAAATCATTAAAATAATATATTGTTATGTAAGATATGCATAAATAAATTGTAAAAATAATTAAAAAACAATGATTATTGGATTACAATTGTATGATTATATAATTACATAAATATTACAAACTAAAAAATATTACTTTGATATTTTGAATACTGCTTAATATTATTACATAAAATATTTGCAAAATTGTGTATATGTCTGAACAAACCTTGTTTGGTGCCACGTTATTTATAATACACATTGCTTCGATCACTAAGAGTACTCCCACTGGCGGTTTCTTCATCGTCTTTACTTCCGTAATGTTTTTCTTATTTAGTGCCTTTAAACTGGCTTCAGCAACCTCGAGCATTGGCTTTACTTCACCTGTATATATGTATATATATGTAATTATAGACAACTTATAGACACAACAAGCACAGTTAAGTTTCACATACAATAAAGTTTTGCTCAAAATCTTTTCTTAAATATTATGTGTGTATTGAGAGATATGGTAGAGCATTTTGCGCCAAATATATTTTTCGTAAGTACATTTTTTAACGAGCGAGATGTTATTTATTACACAATATATTTCTTACAAGAAAGAGAGTATATATATGTATATTTATATATATATATATATCCTTTTCTATGTATATATATATATAATATATATGCATATACATGAAATATTTAATTTATTTAAATAGTTTAAGAATATAAAATATTTTTTAAATGTTACATATTTTTTAAATAATTAAAAAAAGTTGGACGATTTTTAAAAACATATATTTATATTTTATGTGGTGTAACGTATAGAATATACAAAATATATTAAATTTAACTAGTAATAGTTTCGGTATTAGTTCACAGGCATTGCTTTATTAACGTTTCAATTTTGATTTTTAACTTAACAAACTTTTCGTGGTTATATAAATCAATATAA
The DNA here is from genome assembly GCF_001594055.1 of Mycetomoellerius zeteki. Taxonomy (NCBI): domain Eukaryota; kingdom Metazoa; phylum Arthropoda; class Insecta; order Hymenoptera; family Formicidae; genus Mycetomoellerius; species Mycetomoellerius zeteki. Next base: position 5,276,396 of record NW_017255975.1, read on the forward strand.
AATTGTGTAAATCAATATATAATTCCATATATAATTCCATATACATATACCCAAATTTTTACAAAATTTTCATCTCAGTTTGTTAATATATAAAGTGAACTATGTGCAAATTGATTACACAATGTACACGAGCGAATTTGTGTATATTTGTACATTCTCACGAGTTTTACAAACTTCATGTTGTTTTAATCGTAAAATTCTCTGTTGAAAAATTTTGACATTTGAACTCTGTATGTAGCGATGTGTTTTCCCGAAAGCGGAATGTCAAAGTAAATAACACGCGATACTTTCTTGGAATGGTATTCTACCACAAGAATGTTATTTCCAATATACATATATGCACGTACATGCACATCTGTTTTTAAAGCTTTAAATAATATTATTTTAAGAATACTCTCTCTCTCTCTCTCTCTCTGTTCTTCGGGCTTTTACTGTGCTTTGTAAGGATAAAACATACTCAAATTTGTTTCCGCTTCATCCCTGATTGCTTTATTCTCTTCCTTCATTTTTGATGCCGCCACTTCTTGTTGCATAGCCACCATTTTGATCTTTTCTGCTTTAATCTGCAAGAAACAGATTGTAAGCTTTGTATGTTAATTATATAAAGTGTATTCTGTAAAAAAAACAAGGTATAAGTATATCAAATACTTTACAAGCGAATAGCAAAAGTTCTCTTGGTGCACAATCATTAAATAATAATAACAGGATAGAGAAGCTTATGCACAGAAGTAATAATTAATTAAATAGTTTTTCCCACAAATATATCTAAAATTATTAATTTATCACAGAAGTTTCAGATCTATGTTTTGGATAATAAGAAATAACTTCTAATTCAGATTGATATTCAGAGAAACAATTTAATATACAGAATGTCCATCCTATCTAAAAGGATTACTCTTTTTATATTTGCAGAATAAAATCAAATAAAAAATAATATAAATCAAGAGTTATGTATGCCTGATGGGACACAAATAATAAAATCAATTTTCAGAGAAAAAAATCGATTTTTTATGGTCATATGAAAGTCATGGCCATTTTTTAGAATAGAATTGTGAGATTCTTTTTATATAATATGATTCCTTTAATTTCTGCGCATAAAAATAACAAAATACAGATATCGAAAAATTAATAGTTTATAAGATATTTTATATTTTATTCTGGCACATTTTGACATGAAATGTAAAATATCTCGTAAACTATTAATTTTTTGATAAAAATGTACCTTAACTATTTTTACAAAGAATAATGAGATATAAATAAATTGGTGTAAAAAAATAAAAACACATACACTATATACATTAGGTAATATACCCTGTAAATTGTTGATCAATGAGAAATATAACTGTAAATATATATATATAATATATATGTATGTAAAATAATTGTAATGTATAATATATGTATATATAATATATATATATATACTGTAAATATATATCACATACTAAATTAAAGGGAATATGTAAATAAATTTGTGAAAGGTTTGTGTTTATATTATCTCGCTTTTTCAAGTTAGGAATACATATGATCTCGTAATACGTTTATTTATTATCACCTTTTTCCTCATGAATAATACTGATTTATTATGCTTTAAAAATGTGAAAAATTATGATAATTGTGCTTCATATGCAAATTATAAGGGCAAAAATTTTCTAAATAAAATAATTTACTTTTTGTTACACATTTATTGGTATAAAATATTACTACAATACTTAATGTGATAACTGAGTTTAAAATAGCTGTACCTTTCTCTTTTTCTCTTCCTTCCATGAAATAGATTAGATTTTTATATAACTCGTATATATAAATTTTAATTAAAAAATTATTCTGTATGCTTTATTTTAAAAAGTAATTGTTTATGCAACGATATTTTTTTCAAGGATAGAAGAGAGTATCAGAATATTTCTGTTTAATTATTTTCACTTCTAATTTGCGTATCTCATACTTTGTATTAGACATGTATTGCCTTGGGATATGAAACTTACAAAAAACCTCTCATTTATGTTCTTTTAATTTTATTACGTTACAAGAACCTATTTAAAATTCTTTGAATTAATTAAATTATAATAAAATTCTGAAGAAATAATCCTTCTATGTAATTCTCACAAAGGCTTTGAATAATAATGATTTTATTACAACCTTGTTACAAAGCAATAATATCATTATCATAAATTTCCTATAAAATTTTTTGTGAAAATGTTTATAAGATATTCAAGAAAATTATAAAATAAAAATGTACATTGAAAAGATCTTCTATAATTCAAGATTTCTGCTGATAAAATATATTAAAATAATTTCTGTTACGAAACTCTTTACTAATATCTAAGTTATATCTTTCGTATAAGACATGAAATGAAGAAGTTTTTGAGTGATGAGGATTCAGAACTTTGTTTGACAAACTTTGAGATGCTTACTGTGTCTTGTGTAATCTCATGTATCATTCTTGTTGTAGCCTTTGCCGCTTTCTCTAACTCAGGCTTCATTCGTTTCAGTATCTCTTGTATGTCTTTCACTTCTGTTTCTGTGTTCGCAAATTTATTTAATCCTGTTCGAGAAAGATCGCGTTACAAAGACCAAATTGTATGCTGATTTATGTAGATTAAATGAAGTAATTAATTTGCATTATTGTAAACGAATTGGAGGCAGTAAATTTTCATCATGGGCTCGTATAGTCTAAATAGATGCATTCTTATTTCGTCGAAGTGCTAATCAATACACAGTCTTCAAAGGGACTCAATTTTCTCTGTTCTTATTAACTTCATATGCTTATATATATTTTTATAGGATTGTAAATGAAATGTTTAACTAACTGATGGCTAAATATACGATGAAAGATACTTGTATTTATCTCCCATAATAAATACAAATATTAAAACGAAATCGAAAAAAAAATTACTATAAAAAATATATTTAACATAGATTAGATTAAGATAGAATAATTTTTGGATATATTATACTTGCAGAATCACTGAAAATGTTAATAAATGTATATCGTAAGGGTATTAAGAATTGAGACATTTCATTTCCTGCCTTTTAGCACGTGAATAACATTTACGACCGGCACACGGAGCAAATCGATATTCCGAATTTACCACGAATTACGAGCCACTGTCAGACAGTCGGCGTTAAATTTATACTCTGGAAAACTATCGACGGTCATTTACCTTTGACCTATGAAATTTGTTATATTAAGATGATAAAATAAGAAATAGAATATTAAATAAAATAAGGATTTTATCTTAACAACTCAACTTGATAATTTTAATTAGAATTACATCATGTAAGAAATTATGATAAAGGCAGTCTAATACTTTCTAAATCTTTTTTTTAACTCTACTTTATGTTATATAATATTTTGCTTAATTTAGCTTATAAATATTAGAAAATATTTCAAAATACATATTATCTAATCATGGATTTCACATTTATTAATATAGTAAATAAATATAATACTTTATATTAATTTATTTTACATTAATTAATTAATTTCATCCTTACTCACCAGTGGATAAACGTATCATTGCAGAATTTAATTCATCTTTCTTTTTTTTTAAGAGATCACCATAATTCGATAACAGTTCCAAATATGACGCTGGGGTAACATAATTATGACGGTCCAGTTCCTAAGATGAATTATTTGCTACAACAATTGTAATTTTGTATGCTAGTAAAATATTAATACTGCGTATTTACTTTTGAGAAGCGATCATTAGCTTCGATCACACTGCAGTGTATATACTGGCATATTTTTACGATAGACTGCAAGGTATCATCCGAGATCGACTTATCTTTGATATCCGACAGAAAATGTGTTGCTATGCTCTAAACAAAAATATATTGTATCTTTTAATAAGATTGAATTTGCTCATCATATGTTTCGTATAACTGTAATAATTTGCTATTAATCTTGAGAAATTACTACATTGCGCATTGGAGGATACGTAAATAAATTTATGTTAAATTCGTGTATTAAGGCACGTGCTGAGTGGACTACAGTTCAGGGCAGCAAATTTTAGAAAGAATTTAATCTTAGTTGAACATTGAAATAATATTGTTTATAGATAATTTAAAGTCATTAGATGTAAACAAGATTTATAGTGTATATAAGAATATAGTATAAGAAAAATTAAATTCGCTTTCCATTTTTATTATGGAAAATATACTTATTACTTTATCAATTTATTTAATTTTATTGTGTTTTTTGCTGTTTTTGTATTTCACATAAATAAATGATGTTTTAAAGATATCTAAAAAATTAATTTTTAAGTTAATCTAATATAACTCCTAAAAAAATTTAGCCAGATGATATCACGTTTTGAAATGGCGCTCGAAATATTTTAGACCATGGACGCAAAATGGATTAATGCAGGTTATATTTGTGCTTACATTTGGAAATTAATTTACTGAAAGAGATTTCCGGAGTAGATGGGAAGTGGAGTTCTGAATTCTTAATGTCACGAAATTACTAAGACTGCGTTCCGTTATTCACTGAGAGTAAAAATCTATAGTATATGTAATATATGAACTATAGAGATTTTTAATACTTGTAGTGAAATGTAGCTTAAACATTGTATGCTAATTGTAAGAACCAATTTTATTACGTTTATTATCTTCTGCACTTTTTCATCTTCTGATCTAATGTAACAATATGTGCAACTTGTTTACGAAAATTAAATTTTAGAATTTATATTTAATGTCAAACATAGAATAATATCTAAATACATCAACAAATTTTTTCCATACAATTCTTTAAAAAAAATAATTGTAATTATCAATTATTTTATTTAAACTTGTGTGTGTGTGTGTGAAAAATAACAATATAATATTTTCTTAATTTTGAGATTCATAAATAATTTTAAAAATAAGTATTGTTACAGTTTACACATTTACAAATTTAATTTATTTATGTACTCATTATTTATTTGCATAATTAATGTAGATATCTTATTAATAATTATATATAAAATATTTTAAAAGTATTAATAAAAAAACAATGTATTAAAATTAAAATATACATTTCTCTTTAAATAACTTTTTAAAAATATTAAAAACATAAATTCATTAATATCAAGGATTACCTGATAAAATAATAATTAGTTCATGGAGGAAAATTATTTGATAGATTGTCAAGCAGAACAAAATCTTCAAGTTTTCGTATTTAAATAGGTATAATTTTCATATACCTTAATTATTTGTTGTTCTATTTATTAAAACTTTTAATTCTTTTGAAAATATCAATTTACAAAAATCTAAGGTTACTAATAAAGTGTTCATCAAATGTCTGTGAGCATTGTAATAGCAATCGTTAGATTAAGTAAAAATTGTTTATAAAGCTGCACACATTATCATTTATTTCGGGTCGGTATATTATTCATCACTTATTATTCTTAATTAAAATAGTTCGTTAGCATAAGTTTTAATTATGAAAATATAAAATGGTAATTTTAAGTTACTATTTACTAAACTGTTAATTTTTTATCTAATATTTCATGGAAAATTTATGTTACTTATGGAATGAAAATTCGGAATATCGCATACATTTACGATGTTTTACATTTTTACATTTCATTGTTTTGTATACTAATTGTTTTACTTGTAAAATGCTTGTTTGGCACAATACAAAAGCGTAAGTTAAATAAATAACACAGTCGTACACAGAACTTTTTCATTACGAATATATTGCAATATAAGCTTACTGAATACCAGAAAATTAAAAAAAATGCCAACTCAGCATATCCCTCATATTATTATATTAAAACTTTTTAAAAACTTTTAAATATTGATATTTTAATTATAAACTTAAGAATTATATTGAAATTTATATATA
>NW_017255975.1:5284564-5351129 GCF_001594055.1 Mycetomoellerius zeteki
TATATATATATATATATAATATTTAAAGAGACCCTACATGCATGTAATCGACATTTAAAATAGACATAATATTGATTTTTGTCATTTAAAGGTACTTATAATAAAAAAACCGTTGAGACATATATTTTTAGTTATGTCACACTATATTGTATTGTACAAACCTGAAGTGCGGCATCCGGCCAGGGGCAAAACCAATCAATAGTACAACAATTTACTAGTGCCGGGAATTGTCTGATGCAAGCGCGAAATGTATCTCCAATCGGGCTGAAATTGGAAATGTATTAAGCTAATTAGAAATTAATGGTGAGATATCTAGATTAAATTTTTTTTATTTTATGTAGATTAAATCATAGACGTTTTATAATTAAATTTTAGAATCTCTCAAATAGCAACATGAAAAAGTAAATTACATTCTGTAAAAATTTATAAGTTTAATGTTTCACAAATATTCTACAAATATTTTCATGATAAACAATAACTATTTAATTAACATGCTTTGAACTTAATTTAATTAATTTATTTTCGATATATTGCTTATTATCCATATTAGACAGTGTTTCAGCAAATCTCCTTAAACAATTCGTTGCAGAAAATTTGTTAAATCCTTTAAGACTATATTCTAGATGCTTATAGTTCAGCAAATCTTCTTATACATAGATATTGTTTAATTATCATAGTTTCATATATAAATATATAATAATAATAAATTTTATATAGTATTACATATATATAACATTATTATATATGAACTTATTAAATAAAATAAGATAAAAAGGTTAAAATTTTATTTAAGAATTAAAAGATCGATAAATAATATCATTTTTTATAAAATTCCCTTTGCTTTAAGATACAAATATTAACGAAAAACATAAAAATATAGGTTAAGAAATAAATAATCTTGGAATTATTGATAGAAAGATCATAGAAAAAAGAAACATATTAAATGCAATGTATTATAGATTTGTGACAAAATTTTTACGAAATTGATAATTTCAATTAATCAATATCTCGTGAATGACTTGCATATTCCATGAAAAACTTGACTGATAATCAAATGGAGTACTGTCTATGCAAAGAAATTAAATTTGTCGATCAATAATCTATATTTTCTCATTGGTCTTTCTGTCATTTCCATATTTTATCTATCTACCAATATTGAACGACTTTATAATTACTTTTCCATCATTGTCAGAGTAATTTCCCTCATAATCCTGAATTTATCATATTCTCAAGAGATTACATCTCTTTTGAATTAAATAACAATATACAAACGTGTTGCGTATAATCATATTAAGAATTACTATTTTTAATATTTATAATTCATAATTCGACAATATATAAAAAATAACAGAAATACGATATTTTTACATTGTCTAATGAAAATAGCTTCTAAACTACTTTTAGTTTATCGAATGAATTATTAAACGAATTTCAATTCTTTTTATATACTTTTGAGAAATGCTCTTTTTGCATAACTTTCAATAATTTAAGTTTCAGAAGTGATAAAAGACTGTATAGGATATTTAATTTGTTAGAATTCGAATTCATCGATCTTATAGTTTCATCACTTTAAGTGTTTATTTCAATGGAATTTAAAATATTTATAAGATATTCACGCAGACCAAATGCATTGATTATGATGCAAAATTGTGCCGAATACGTATATTGATTCTTTAGCAAATAACATTCAATAAATTTTACTGGAAACTTACGCTAATATCATTTGCGCCATATTTATCACATTCCACTCTGAGATTACTTTTACATGACTTAATTTCATGACATATGTGATGCAAAATGAAATTAATGATTTCACGGATACTAAAAGCTCTGTGACATTCGATATATCAGAATCGTGTCCATTCGTCATAAACGTACAAATCTCGCCAGTGAATCCTTATCGTGGGTTTATTATATCGTGACAAATAATATTTCTACGTGACTCGAGTATTGCGTATCTAGTATTTTATTAGAACTATTACTAAAAGTCATGTTTTCTTGCTTCTGCAAAAACTTACTAACATCGCATAAATTTCATTAATTTTCCAAAAATACTTTGCGATTATATCGCGATTATAACGATTTCATTTAAGTTATGTTACAAATTGATCATTTATATTCTATAAACATAATTCTATTAAGTATAATAATCTATAAGTATAATTATATCAATTTGCAACGTAACTTGAATAAATATATTAAAACGCTATTAATGAAATTTATGACAGACATTTATATTTTTCAGTAAAAATACCTCATCGTAATGACAGCGTGGAAGTTGCTTCTGACTGCTTTCTGATAAATGGAGAAAAGGTTGCTTCTATTGATTTGTAATCCAGCCTTTTGTGCTGGCACTCGCATTGCTTGATATATTTTGTCTACTTCGTCAGTTTGATATATGTTCGGTATATCTCCATTATTTAAGATGTTGTTTAAATCCTCCAGCATGGAGTCATTCATTATCTACAAGAACGTATAATTTCGTGGAATATCTCTGAGATACAGTTTAAATATGGAAATGGAGTCTCAGTTTGAGAAAACGCAGTTATCTATAAATTACGATTACTGCACACACACATAAGTAAATTATCTTGTTTCTTTTTCTTTAAGAAACTTTTTATTAAGATTATAAAATATTTCTTCGAGATGCATTTTAATATCAAATATATTCTTTTAACAAATGCAGTAGCATTTGTTCATAAAATATATAAATTAAATAAATGATAAGAGCATTTAGAAAGTTATACATTTTTCATTTAACTCCACATTTTTTGGTCTGCATTTTACCTGCATGTCAGAGAAGAAAAAGACAATAGGTTGATCTTGCAACCCTGCTTTTAGCATTATGTTTTTAATGTCATCTTTCCACTCGTGAGTTGTATAAGCTTTACTGATTCCAATCTGGTAACAATTGTATTCCTTGATATACGATGAAAGCTTTGTCAAGCTTCGACGTCCTAGTAAGAACAAAAACGTATTTTGTTCCGTATTTACAACAGATTACAATATAAGTTCTTAAACAGAGAGACGAAGACGCATATATAAGAAAAATATATATACATATACATAGAATGTAAACATATTATTAATTATAAAACATTTCAATATTTTCATATATTTTAATCTTAAATAATTACAGCGTACCTGATCCACTCATTCCAAGCAGTAAGGCATTTCCTCCAGGTTGTCGAAGTATTCGTGTGATTCTACAAATATGATTTATTGCATCTTCAAAAAATACTAATTGCATCGGTGATGTCGTTAAATCATTATAACTGTCTAAATAAACAAGTAGAATATTTTTCATCTATAAAAAGGATTAATATATGTAAAGCAAAATCTTTACAATTATACTTACAAAAACAGTAATAACAATAGGGCATTGAATCACAAAATGCACGATTTCAGTGGAGAATTATATTATAATTTAAATCGGTCTAATATAGACCGAAACGTCTATACTTTTGTATAATTTAAATTATAATTCTCCACTGAAATCGTGCGTTTTGTGATTCAATGCCCTATTGTTATTATTGTTTTTGTCTTATAGCCACTATTATTACTTATTTTTATACTTACAAATGTTATAATTATATTTATAAATATAAAGAAGTTATAAGGTATGCAAAAAAATCTATATTTTAAATTAAATTTGCATTTTAAATTGTAAGTGTTTTAAAGTTCAATGGCAATAATTGCACATACAAATTTATATTAATTATTAAATTTTACATTAATTGTTTATTGTTATTTATTGTCAGACTTATTTATTAATAAGTATTGTTGCAAATTGTTAACTGTTAATGCTCGCTTACAAGATATTACTTACAAATTATTATGTTATGTTAAATACTATGTATGTGTTAAGTTATGTGTTAATTTAAATGAAAGTAAATTACTTTTTCGACGTCTGTTATCTGTTCATATTCTCCTACTGTATTACAAAAATCGTTATAAAATAACGGTTTTTTTCCGATAATATCATCTGCGTCACAATGGAATTTTTTCTTCAATATATCGCGTAAGAGCTGATCAAACCATTTTTTATCATCGTCATTAATAAAGCGATCACTGAAGACTCGAATATTTTCATGATACCAAAGTAATAATAATTTCTCGCGAACCTGTATGACGTAAAAAATATTAATCAAATGTGATATAAATATTATCCAATATATAAAACAATTTCTATAGAAATTAATGAATTGCATAAAAATGCGAAAGACGTGTCGATTTCCGATAGACATAATTCCATAGTAACACGTATTTTTGACAATAAAACACACGCAAAGCATTTAATTCTACGCTGACAGTATATGAATGAAAAACTATATAAATCCGATTAAAATAATCTCTCTTTTAAAGAGAATCGCAAGCAACGTTTATCGATTTATACGTAGAGTGACCTGCTTTGTCGTATATGAAGCTACTTGAGCAATGGTTATTTTCTACACTTATTGTGAAACAGATTTACCGTTTTTTACATCAATAATAACGATATATTGTTCGTTCAATGTCAAAGGCGCTATGTATGAATCAGAGCCGAAGATTTGTCTGACCATACACATACTTTAATCACTTGAGCACAAATTCTGTTATAGTTCTTTCCATCGTACACAAAAATCCTTTATTATTGGCAAGTGCGTTATTACTTTTTATTTAAATAAGATACAATTAATTTTTAACTTAGAGATATTAAAAAATTACGTAATATAAAGAATTATATTTTCGATTGAAGCGCATTTTGGTGCTTAATAATATTCATATTCTTTGCAAATACATTTTTCTTTTCTATAAATGTGCGCCGATTTGATTAGTTGGATTAGAAACGTAATCAAACTGAAATAACATCACCATTAAATATATATAAATATATATAAATATATTATAGAAACATAAATACATATATATATTTAATATATATTGCAAAGAACTGTAATTTGTAATGTTATTTACAGCTTCATGATTACATTTCAAGTCTGACAAACAACATAGTTTACTGAACGGAAAAATGTATATGCAAATTTGCATATAAATATTAAACACCGAGATCCGCTTCGATTGAAAATAGGATTTATTTTATTATTTGATTTATTTTTATGTAATTTCCACTCACATAATAAAAAGATTATACTAACTAATATTTTTTTTGCGTCTGCCATAAGAATGCCTTGGAACACTTTACTTAGATCGCGAAGATTGAAGGTGTAATGCGATTTATTGGGAGTTGGTAACATTTCGTTGCATATAACTGTGAAAACTTTTAAAGTGGAACCCACTATGTCGTCCAGTAGATCATAAAATTTTGGTATGCTCGACATCCATGAGTCAAGAATTGTTTTAAAGATATGCGACTGTAAATTAAATATGTAATTAGTTAAATCCATAAATTTGTATGTTGAATATATTATTACGAAGATATACAGATTTAATATTTAGCTTTTATAAAAAATAACCTTCTTTCTTTGGATATATTCCTTGAATAATTAAAATTAGTGTTTATATATTCTTTTTTTTTAAATTATAACATAATTCTTAGTTAAATTTACTTTAATACAATTTTAATTAAGTAAATAAAAATATTTAGATTAATTTTAAAAATTAAAAAGAGGGTTGAGAAGAGACTTCTTAATAAAAGATTAACTTTAATATTGAATTTTAATTCAGAGTTTATAGACAAAAAACTGGAATGAGGACAGCCTATAACGCAATCAACGTGCCAACCACACGCTTATATTAAAAAATAGTTACTACCCAAATTTTATTTAAAATTTATACGTCGCGCGACGTTTCAATTTATTGCGTCACTTGATTCATAATAACGTCACTCTTGATTCAATATTTAACTAATTAACGTTGATAACATTGAAATGTATAAGAACCGAGAAAATCCTCTGCTGGAGGTATAAATGTGTTTGGCATGAATATTTAATCAGCGATACTTAAACTCAGACCCGCCTCGTCGACCTTGGTCGAAACGTGCACAGAAGGTCTCGCGGGTGCGCGGAGTCCGACGGGGTTCATTATGGACCCCATTGTATCAACCGGGCAGGTGATTATGATAAATTATGGTCGTTATGATCTCGATTTACGACATCTAATTGAACATGAAGGAATAGGGTAAACAGTGTAAGCTATGATGCCACAGGTTCCGTCTTTTCTACGAGTCGCGATTATACGCGACTGGGTGTGGATGTCAATTTGATGGAAGAAAACCTGACGACGTAGTGGAAGGAAACATACGCGTCAAGTATGTGCAGTTCCGAGTGTAACAAGATGTTGCGTCTTCGGAAATTTTCTTATCGAACTCTTCATATACAAATTACATGATAACTAAAATTGTTGAGTTGAATTCTATTAAAAATTATGTTATATATATATATATAAGTTGATATAGCTTTGCTATATTAATAATTTTTAGTTTCTCTTTTACTCTTGAATGAAATATTCTTTCAATAAGAATATCAACTGTGTTATATAATATTCTTTAACATACAATGTTATAAAATAATTAAATCTTAAATTTTAATATATTGTATATATACATATATACATATTTAGTATAAATTTTAAGTCGATATTTTGAATTTAGAGATTTCTCTTTCTCTCTCCTTTTTTTATGCTATTTACTTATAATATATATTTCTGTATATTTTTAAGTTTTTATGCGCAGATTCATATTTTTTATACTCAACATGAATGTAAAATCATAAGATTATACGACATAGAATTCTTTTACTTCTTATTTGAAATCTCATACAATGTTTGAAATTTTACGTAGAAATTTCATCCAATCAACAACCTCGTTTTTTACTTTAAAATTATGATTTCAGCGAAATGTCACATTTTTATTTCTAAATAATAAAAAGAACACAACCGATCTTTCTTGGATGATTGTCGATAAATGTAAGCAATTAGCGTTAACGTATTTAACGTGTAGTTTTACACATACTATACAAACTTACTTTAACATCGTCCTGCATCTCTGGAAATGCAATAATATGGAAATGCCGTAAAAGTCTAGCAGTTATTGGGTTTCTTCCACCTCCGGGAGGTCCCATAGCTGCGACGAAATTCACGTCCTCAATCAGCCTGAAGGATCCGATCTCTTTCTTGTCATACCACCCTAGGGAAAATCTAACTCTACTAAATTTTGATTGCTAATTACGGGTTATATTTTGTCGCATCAGATAAGCAAGGTATCATTTTTCGTTTAATTAGTGTTTTAAGTTTTCTTTTTCAAGAAAAGCGTTAATGAGAGAAATAAGGATCCTGAGAATTTTTTAATTTATTGAACCTTTACTCAGTAATCAGATGATAAGATAATTGAATAATAATATATTATTAAAAATTTTTTATGGAAAGATCCACAATTACATAATTCGTTCCATATTGTGGATAAAATATATTAATATTTCTCCATGGACATATGTGGGATGCATATGTCCATATTATTGGATTCCACCCACGTAGGAGATCGATTCTAATGGCATGAGTGCCTTGGGGAATATTACGTTTGTAGAAACAGGTTATTAAAATTTGTGGAATTCTCAATGCATCATACGTACTAGAAGCAAGTATTTCATAACCCTAGGAATTATTATTTTTCTCCAGCTGTTAAACTTTTTCCGTTTTTCGAAGTGAGTACTCTACAAAAACAGTCATTACGACAACTCCATATATTATATCGTATTATTTTTTAAGAAATATTGATTTTCTTGTAAGTAAAATTATCCAATTATCTCAAGAGCTTTTACAAGATCAGGAGTTCTCATTAATTTAAGAAGTAATTTTACCTTTGGCACAATCTAACTGTGACGAAACCATTTAAAAAGAGATTTTAATGAAGAGGGAAATACGGAATAAGATTTCAAATCTTTCAAGTAAAAAATATTGAGCTATGTTACGAAATTACGAAGTTACATAAAAATAAAAAGTTCACGGAAAAAAGGATTAGCTGCCACAGCTAAAAATTAGGTATGGCAGCTAAATTCAGTAGTATTATATGGACCTAACGTCGTGTCTGCGAGGTCTAATTTCCATTAGCTGTAAGGCCTAAATATTATCATTGTAACAGACAAGCATTTTGCTATTATGTCGATATATTGATGATTACAGCAAACGTTTTCTGTGTAGCAGACAATTTGGTAGCAAGTATAGTTTCAGCAAACCATATTTAGCTGTGGTAGAGACAATTTTCTTTTACACGGACATATCCGATAACAATGAAAACCAACTTCATGTTGTTAAATAAACTGACTGTAACAGACATGCATATTTTGCTATCACGTCCTTATATTAGCTATAGCAGCAAATCCTTTGTATGTATTAGCAAATTTCATAGCTATAGTAGCTAATGCAATTTCAACTAATCAGAATTAGCTGTGATCAGAAACATTTTTTTTTTTCGTGTTCTTTTGTTGATCCTTATTAACCGTCTGTTGTACAATTTACAAGATATAAAATTTATATTCATTTATATAAAATATAGAATATAAAGTATTGTTAATTCTTTCTGATCAAAAAGCTGGATAATTTTTAATATTTCCTGTATATTTTTTATAGATACATTTACAACTACGTACAATTTAAGAAATAGATCGCATATTAAAATTAAGCACAAGTGTAATTAAAATACATATTTATTATAATTTTATAATAATTCTATATAAATTTATTACAAACAAATATATTTGCGATCATCTTTCTGTTTCTAATCACTTTTAATTTAATTCTTGTGCTATTTCCTCATGTAGGTTCATTTATTATGTTCATTTATTATGTATTGAATGATTCATGTATCAATTAATTGAATACGTTATTATAATGTTGTTAATTACCCTTACCGTTAAAATCCATGAATTGGCGAATTAATTCAATCGGTGATTGAGCGTCACACGTATCCAGTGCCGGCATATTCAAGTCGTCGATAAAGAAAACTTGCTTTTTCAGGATAGGCGGTCCGTAGATACCTCTGCGTCGCTTGTCTAATTTTGCGTCAATTAAATCCTGCAAGAAATTAGGCACTAATTTCATTTCCTGTTCGAGAAATACATAATTCACTCTCTTGCTGTACCTGTGTTTGATGCGCCGTGGTTCTTGCCGAGAACGTCATAAAATCGCAAATGTATTTCTTCGGCATATTACGTGACAGTTTCGCTGACACCGTCAGAGTTTTGCCGCTTCCGGTTGTACCCACGCAAAGTATATTTGTCTCGTTAGTGAGGAGATATTCGATTAATGCTGCGCTTCGTACGCTGTCTATAGTTGGAATTGTAATGTCTGTAAAATATGATATCTTTGTAAATTATGATATCTCTATTAGTTTAAAAAAATTAACAATACATATCGAATTTAATCTAATGTACGGTAATTTTTAAAACGTATTCAAAATGGATTAAATCCGATCCAATGCTCTGTTTACTTTTCATCTAATTTACATACAAAATGGATAAAAGAAATAAACAATAATTTGTTCCTCCGTTTATTTAGAGATAAAAGAATAAATAATTAATCGGGATCAGATATGACTTCACGACTTCAGTTGTGCTTGGAAAGCGCGCTTATCGGTACTATTGTGTCATTCTATTTTTATTGCTCATTAGATATACAACAAAAAATGATGCAATAGTATTGATAGTGTGTCCGCCGTGAACATAGCCGAAGCTATAGAGTCACACCTGACCTTAATGTTATTATTAGATGGTTATACCTATATGGAAATTGTATTAAAAAGATATGAGACAAATAAATACAATGGTTGCAAGGCAAGATATAATATTTCTGTATTATATTTCCAAATAATATTTATCGAGAGATGCTACATTGATAAATTTTTATATTACATAAACACAAAACCATATATATATACATTCTAAACGTTGTACAAACTAATGTTTCTTTATCAATAACTGTTCTTTTTATCAAGAATTGTTTTTTATTAATAAATTTGTAATCGATTTTTTGACAAACTAATTAGCTTCTTAAATCTATAATAATGAAGAACAAACAAACACAGCAAAATGGACTCCTCTTATTCTTAAATCCTTTTATTCTTAAAATTAAAATTTATTCTTTTAAACAAGAACTATTAAAAATATATTTTTGTTTTATTTGTTCATTATATAGTTTTACATATTTTTATTAAATTTAAAATTAAAACTCTTCTTTTAATAACAAATTAAAATAAAGTTTTCTTATCTATTTGCATTAGTAAAGAAAATATGAATACACATCTTCTGTATATTTTATCTTCTAACATTTATGAGATTCTCTTTGCTGTTTGTTCATTATTGATTCTCTTTGCTGTTTATTCATCATTATATCAAATAATTAACGAACTAATTAGTTACATGTTCTGTTAAGAAATAAGAAAAATATTTACATCTATAAATATAGAATATTTAACTTTGTTCAAATGTTTTCTTGATAAAATAGTTATTATAATTTACCCATGTATTTTATTTCTGGCTTTACTGTGATAGATAAAACTCCGTCCAACCACTTGTACCACTTTGGTGGAATTGGCTCTTGACCCTCGATTGGATCAGTGAATCCACCATCGTGTAACCTGTAAAAGTAGAATAGTATATTCTATTACTTTTATATATACAGTCACGTTTAATTTATTTTATAAACATGTATAAAGGATTAAATTATTTGCTCTCTTTAATTCGCATTATTCACACAAAAAGTTATGTGTAAATAAAAGCGTTTTATTCTTATAAAAAGGAAAAATATTTTTTGTTAATACAAATAAAAGTTTATCTAATATATTTACGCGTGATATTTCACATACGAGTGTATTAACAATTGTTAAAAAATTTTTATAATATTAAATTATTATAAATATTATAAAATGATATTAACTCTAATCGGTATTTATTTCGAAATTTCCTTAATTAGTATTCGCGAATCCAGTGTATTTTAAATTAATGTCTTTTATATCTTTACTTAAATATCTTAATATCTTTACTTAAAGTTAACGTAATTAAATGATTTTTTTAATTTTGAAGGTCAAAATCTAATGAAAAAGATCATGTAAATTAAAATTATGTAAGGCTGTAAAAAAACACTTACTATAAATAATTTTTTACAATGTAGTTGAAGAAAACGACCCGATATCGATTCGCAAAGATAATGTTTAATTTTTCTATAAGGATCAACATTTTAATTGTTATTATTTTGTGTTTTTAGATTTTCTTCTTTATTTTTCTCTTTCTTGTAAAAATCTATCTGTGAGTTAACATGTTAATTCTTATATATAAACTAAATTCTAAATAAATAATTTTTATACAAAGTTAATGTAAAAATAAATTTTGTTTTTTTAATTTACTTATATATTCCTTATTTCATTCTTTTTTTTATACCTATAATCTTTTAATTTATACCTATAATCAAACACAAGGCCTTCTTCTGGAAATGGTATTTTATGCTCGGCATCTTTTTGTACTCTTCTCAACCAATCGCTAAATATGCAGCGGCTTTTGTAATCGCAAGTTGCTCCTAATCCCCAAACAGTGGCGAAAGCTGTCCATGGTGACAGTAAATCCGCTGTATAATATAAATTTTGTAATATTGTTCTTAGTAATTTTGTACAATAAATATAATACTGAACCTTTAAAAATAATAAAAATTTGCTAATTATTCTGATTCTCTAATGGCAATAATTTGAGACTTGATTAATATATTGATCATATCGTTTTTAGTATTAATTTAAAAGTCTTCTAAAGCGAAATCTGCAAACAGAATCGATCTTTGATTGAGATTTTAATATATATTACAAGTTGTTAATGAATAGAAGCCGATAGTATTGTACTTACAGTACGTAGTCAGATTTATTGAACTTAACTTGACTTTGCCATAGACATGCGGTAATTGCACGTTCTAAAGCGGCTTAAAGCACTACTCTGAATTTGTTATTTGTGGTAAACTTAATCTTTAACGTTACTCATATACAATATACAGTTACAATCACATATTGCTTACGTATAATATTTTGGAAAGCTAAACTTGGTAGTGCTTCTTCTTCACGTCCGGCCATCGGTCTAACTCTGAAGTTCATTAGATTTATATAAGATTGAACAACGGCGGAATCTACGGTTCTTACGATCTCTCGTAAACTCTCGCGTACAATTTTCAGACCGGGAAGCAGCAATTGAGTTGTTAACTCAGTTATTTCTTCGATGTAATCGCTCATCGTCTACAGAAACAGTAAATAGAAACAACTTAGTTTTACGTAACTGCATTTTATAATTAGGTAATCTTGAAATAATACAAATTATAATTGTATTAAACTCTCAAAATATACAAAATTATATTTATTTATTGCTAACTGAAGGCATTTGACTTGAAAACTGGAAAATATTAAAATTGTAAGTATTATTACAAATTAATTTAAAATTACACTACAAAGTTTAATTTATACAATTTATTTTAGCGAGTCCATCATTAATATAAATCTTAATACAAGAAAAGATGTATTTAAGATATATTTAGAAAAGATACATTTAAGAACAAATACATAATTAATTAATATTTTAATTAAATAATATTATCTTTTAAAATAAATAAATATTCTTTCCTTTATTTTCTGTTATATCCTTTCTTTATATATCTTATTATTATATATTTAAATATAAAAAATAATTTTGTAAAGAAAATGTTGATTTACCATTGGTAATGATCGTATCCAGCAATCGATTAAAGGTTGCAAACCTACATTTTCTGGTTCCATATATACCATGCTACATCTATAATAATATATGTATACATCTAATCAATATATTAGACGGTAATTATTTTAATTAAAACGTAGGAATGTATTTTCTTTATTATCCCTGAACAAGTTTGCCATTATGTGCATTATATTTCTTTTAATTTATATAATTACTTACTGCAAATTAAAAAATAATAATGTATTTTTCGTGTTTGTGTTATTTAATATCCTTGATCACATTGCTATTACGTACATTACATCTATCTGTATATATTTTAATTTATATTTATAATTATTTATCATGGTTTATTGATAATTTTGTAATTAATGGCTTTGTGTCTTGTTAGATTTTTCTCTGTCAGATAATTTCTTTAGTACTCATTAGTAATCATGATTAATATATACTCAAATCATAGAATGTAAAAATTGTGTAATTCTTCTTGTCTCTATTAATAATTATAAGCTTTATTTATTGTCAATTTGAATTAAAGCAGACAAATTTAATAGAAAGAAAATTATGTTCTGAATATTTCAAAAATAGAAAAAATCTTTGTGCCGTTTTTAATAATATACATTTCAACGATTAACAGTATAAAAAAGTTAAAAGAGGAAGATATTGAATTTGCAGTTCAATATGTATATTAATATTATTCATTTTTCTGTAACTGTTAAGACGATATTTAAAATTTATAAAATTTTTTCATTACCTTGAAACTGTAGCCGGTGAGGCTACTCGAAGATCTGATACTTCAAACATTATGGTTTGAGTTGGCAATAGTTTCATTATTTCCCCCGATGTGAGACAAAGCTTTTTATTATCGTCCAGGACAGTATTCAAATTCTCGATCCATACTGCATCGACTGGTCCATCAAAAATATACCACCGTTTATCGCAATCTGCCGTTGCTATATCCGTCCGTATTAAAGTTGGTAATATTCCATCTGTCCTACAAATCGGACGTGTGGTGCATTCAATATCCTGAATTTCGTGTCTATTTTGAAGATTTTCTGGTTTTATCGGTATTATATAGAATTTCATACCCCCTATTAGTAACTAAATATGTCATCATAAAATATATCTGTATATTAGCTAATTGTATGTTAATTCAGTTGTATAATAATATTCAAGAGAATTTATTATAATATATATAAATGTATTTTAGCAAATATTTTATTAAATTTAGCACGAAAAAGTTATTTACAATAAAACTAAAAAATAGATCTAATTATATCCTGCAAACTTTACGATCTCGCAAACTTTATGGAAAAGTTTCAATGAAATAATTTTCTGGATTATGAAGCAAACGAAAACCGAAACTTATACTGATGATTACCGATTGACACGAGCAGACTATATATAATCTCCCTTTTAAGATAATATCCCTTTTTTCTTTTTGTCTGCTCTTTCCTTTTTATTATTCTCCTTTGTTATATATAAACATAATGGAAAAAGTTTTATTTAAATTGAAACTTTTTTTAAAGAAATTAAATAAAAGTTAGGTAAAAAATAAAGAAAAATATTTAGAAAGAAACTTTATATAAAATTTATCGATTTTTCATCAATGCTACTATTATAAACGGGTTAAGGTTTAGAAAATTTGTAATTGTAATGTTTTAATAAAATAAATTTTGTTTTAAATGAAAAATATTTTGTTTGAAATTTGTTGTTATATCTTAAAAATTGTTCAAGTTTAAAAGCTTGCATTTATAATTTTAGCACATAATGCAGAGCATGTATCTAACAATAATTTTAAATTAAAGTTCTGTAATTTCGGAATTTTATTCTTTAATATAATATCGGGTAATATTATTTACCATTCACGTGTATCGAGATCGTACTCGCCATATAGTTGTCCTATTGTTATAGCTTTCGGATTCAATGCATACGTGATAACTGTTGTAAACGGTTTGCCATTTGGTTGTAATTGACCTTTCAAACTTGTACATGTGTGCTTTAGGACTTTGTAACACTGAAAAAATTCAGATATTATTTAATTACTATTTCTATTAAAACCTGTATTTTTATTGTATATATAAAAGAGCATATATAAAAATTTATATTTTATTAATACATCTGAAAAGGCTTTATCAACATGTTCTTGTTTCTTTGTTAATATCAGTCAATAATGTGTCAAACTAGAGCTATAAACCGAAAGTGTTTATCGTAACAAATGTCTATGCACATCAATGCTATATGTAGAATTTTATTCGAAAATAGAAACGCTCAGTAACTGTACACAGTAAACTGTAAAATAGTTTGTACTACGTTTGTGCCATATTCGAAATTCGGTTAGGTTTGTGTGCAAAGTTTGTTTTCGAGTTATATCCATTTCCACATTGCGCTGTTAATCCTATTGTTTAGTAAGTCAAATATAACACATAATATTATATTATCCTATTTCTCAGAACTAATCAAATACAAGTTGCATAAATATTTTACCATAGCAAATCTTAATTTAAGACGACTTTTATAGTAATAATAAGTGGTATAAAATGGTATTTTCTTTCTTATATAAATATTAATTAAACAATTGTTAATCTTTTCATCAAACATAATGTATAATATAACTTATTAAACAAATGTAGTTTGTGACGGGTGCAGAAGCTAGCAAACTGTTATTACTCAACAGCGTAGCACTAAAATTACATTACTAACGAAGCCATCGAAAACTAACGTAGTAAGGTTTGATTGCATAGACGATTAAAATCGTTTAAATAAAAATATACATACGTTAAACAAATATATATATTAATTAAAATATTATTCTTGAGAGTCAAGCAATATTAAAATAAATATTGTAATATAGTTTTATATTTTTCTCAATGATAAATATTTGTCTCTTAAAATTTTTATAAAACTCAATAAAAAAAATTATACCTAATAGAATTTAAATATAAGATACGTTGCCTTTCTTCCTAGATTCAAAAATCCGAGTTGTTATGTTCGTTACGCCGGAAATATAATTACTATTAATTTTTATGTACATATTTTATTTTTGTGGTTTAAGGATTAGTCAATAAAATCGAGATGATATATTCATTTTTCCTCTTTTTTTTTAAAAGAATATCTGATAGTCATTGAAGATCTTCAATCATTACAGAAAAATAACTTGATGTTCTCAGCAAAATGGATTTAATGCAATTCGCATTATCGATTATCAAGTTTGTAAAAAAGCTGAGCATTTACTAATGTTTGCTAATGTAATAATGGTAATCAATAACTCATGCATAATTAAACATATATTCAACATTTGTTAGATATATTATACGTTCATATAGAAATTATTGGAAATGTAGACGATAAATCCACTGTAGTAAGAGATTTGTCAGATGAAAAGAACGATTTTACTAAAATATTTAAAAAATTAGCTAGATAAGATAGATATGAAAATAATTTTGTGTTCGACCATCAAAATAATTGTATAGAATATGCTCAAGCTAATTGTTAAAATGTCAAAATTTTTTGCAAAATTACTCATACTTGAATATACTACATAATTATTTTAATAGTCTCACAAAATTATTTTGGATCTGTATCTAACAAAAACTTTAGCAAAATTGTTAGATCTTTCCGTGTAATTACATGAAAAATGTAACGATTTAATTCCAGTTCCTATAATGCATCCAATATCTAATTTTAGCAAAAAATCATATTTTGAAGAACCGGCATTTTTTGCATTAAAAAATTTTAACATTAAATATTTTAGCTTTAAATCGAACGAAATTGCGAAATAAAATTCTGTTAAATTAAAATTGATGTATCATCTACTAAAATATACTTATATTCCCAAAATTCTGTGAAATATCGTCGATTTGTAATAAAACCTATTGAAGCTTTTAGTAAAAATGTTTGATAAAACCTGCTCGCCATTGAACAAAAAATTTATTCAAATAGGTCATTTTTAATCCTTCTCCTAATATAGAGACGGGCAATAGAAACACTAGAAAGTTTCACGTAGATGTGATGGCGAGGAATCTTTTACGACTCAAAAAAACTCAATTTATCTCTAATCGAAATTCAAATGAGATGTTTTTCACATAGAACTAACAGTATTTTTTTCATACGTCAATATTAAAATATTTTGCTCATCGAAAATCTAGTAATATATTTTCGCTTGTGTGAAGATTTTGAAGATTCTTCAAATCACAATACCACGATGGTTTCCTAATTTGTTTAGATTTAAACATGTATATAGTACGAATCTCTTTCCTTTGCTATTATATCCTGGAAATTGTGAGACGTATAATAGTGCGAAACCCAACGACGCTGGCGACGTCGATGTCAGCGGCGTCCGTCGTGACGCCGGCAGGATCCCTATAAAGCGCATGCGGCTAAACTTTTCGGCTGGCACAGATGCGTTCGTAGAGTGGTCCGCTCCCCCAGTTTACCCGTCGACGTTTCTCAACGCACGACGCGTATATTTTCCTACCTTTTGACGGTTTTAATTAAGTGTAAAAATTGTAAAACAAATTTTTCGCACGCGTGGCGTTTGGTGGATCGTATTTTAAAACTTGTAGCCTTTTTTTACTGTTGATTTCACATTAGGGAATCAAAGAGTTTTATTCCGGGAGAAAATAATCGAAAGGTTTCTGGACATTTTTATGTGAGATAAATTTAAATACAAAAAGTACGAATTTTAAAATGAATGCTGTTTTTATCGAATTGTTTAAAAATTTAGTTTTTTTTAAATCAAGGCTTTAAACAAACTAGATAGTTTGATTATCGTATCGATAAAACTGACAGTAAATTCTCAGTGATAAATAAAACGTACGTTTTCAAACGTTTTTTGCGATCTTCCTTCAATTTGAACGGAAATTACGGATTCATTACATTTTTTAGTTACGATTAAAGCTACAAAAAATTTGAATATCGGAAATCTTTTGACAAGATTTTAATCATACAATTTCAGTATCAAGGAAAAGAAATCGGGTTTTCGACGATTAGAGGGATTAAGGGTCGATAGAAAGGAATGAGACGACCTTTTGTGGAATTTTAATCAAATCATGAAAAAACCTCATCAGATAAAGTGACGATGAAAATTCTTAAATGTATCTGCAATAATGCTGTGCAACATCGCTACATCGGGAAGATATATTATATCTTCAATCTTCGTCTGTGAATTTTCTATGTGTGGTGACGAACGAGAAAATGAGAAAAGGCAAAATTAAAATGATAAAAGTGTGTGTAGAAAATTAAATGCTAGAAATGATCTTATTATCTATGACATATGACTTAAAAGTGCCGCTGGTAATTTTATATCTTTTTTGTTTAAAATTACATATTTTCTATTTAAGGAGCGATATACTTCGTATATTGAATGATACATACGTTTGAATTGATAATACAATTTAATTAAACGGTAAGTAAAATGCGTGTAAAAGAATCGGATGACGTAAATGGTTTTATTCTTTGTGACACATGATTTAAAAGTGCCGCTGGTAATTTTATATCTGTCTTGTTCAAAATTACATATATTTTCTACCCTGTTAATTAAATATTAAGTTATAAATATTAATTTAACAATTTGATAATAGCTTAATAACGCGAAAAATTCAATAATCCGAATAATTCAACAGATAAAAAATGTTTATATGAAAATTAGTTTAATAGATATTAAAGTTTAAATATAATTTAAAAGATGTAAGTATAAATCAATACTATAGCTGTTCAATATGTATGACATATTGAACAGCTATAGTATTCTGGAGAAACATTGAATTCTTCTAAATTACAATTGTTGAGCCAAACTATGTACTACAGATTCGAAATCTATCCAAGGTTGAACAAGTACCGAAGTAAACTGTACAATGAAATTGCATTCTTGCGGAAACGCTGTTTATCAACTCTACCACATTTCCGCGTTTATCTCGCGATCAAGTAATATTACAAGCTGCGAAAGCTTTTAATGTATTAAACATATCGGTTTATAATTAGTCGCACGCGAAATAAACAAAAAGTAATAGTTAATTTAATTAAGAAATCAATTATAGAATGCTATTAAGTGCACTGTTAATGCATTACGTTTCCCTTTTACACCACGTTAATGAAAATGCGAAGAAATGTATTGAATTGCGACCGACGATGCATTTTTGTTCTTATTAATATGGTACGTTATGCGGATCATAAAGGATATAAAGGTTTTGTATGAAAGACGAACTGTATTATATGAAATTTTGCGCGTGAATTATTGTCGTCCACTTGTATTTAAATCCATTTCGATAATTGCTTTTGATACTATACTCTACTTGCAAATTGCAAGTCAATTCAATTAACTTACATGTTATGCGGTTTAATGTGGAATTAACATGGATATCGAATTTATGTTAAAACTGTATCGTCAGAGCACTATCTATTAAGATACAACTCAATAACTTAACATGTTATGTTGAGCTCAACTGGCGTGAATATAATGACTTCGCGATTTCCTCAAAATTGAATTAGCACACGCTTTGGTGAAGCCAAATGATGAATACGAATTATCATGGAATCCGAAAAATAGTTCCGCCCGTAAATTTGCGGTTAAGTGGAATTGAATCTAATTGCGAACGAAATGCACGCACGTGGAACTGCATTGTTCAAATGCATGTTGTTGCGAACATAATTGAATCGAACGTAATCGAACTTAAAGTGTAAACGATTCATTATGTCACTCAAATGGACATTTAGACAGAAAAAATATTCGCTGAACGAAAACAAACGAACGCAATCCTGTGCTACCGATGGTCCGTGTCAGCGACGTTGGAAAACCTCCAACCAGCCGCGTTTGTCCGAAGCGGAATGCGTCGCGTTGCAATCAGTGTGTCAGATCAAATAACCTTTTAGTTTAATATTATGGATTTTTTTAAAAATTCAATTAGATAAAGATGTGTAGATTTTGATGTGAATCAAACATCTAATTTTCGATCTAAATCTGTCAATGATATTGCAATCTATTATTTATAATTATTATTAATTGCTTACAAATTTAGAAAAGTTATATTAAGTTTTTATTATTCATTGCTAACTAATTTTTACACAGCGTCACATTGGACACTTGTGAAAAAAAACAGAGAATCTTTGTCGAATAACGTATTATAGTGCTTATTACGCGTGATTCAAATATTTAACACAATTCTGCGTAGGACATTATTGTGGTTTATGTCAACGATATCTATGACTTTGACAGGCCTTCGTCAAACGCACAATACATACGACCTTATCCAACAGATTTGATCAAATTGACATGTGAATTATGCACTCCGAAAAAGAACTGGGAATTCTCGATGGACAATCACTTTGCCTGTAGCATTCGATTCCATACTCTGTGATCTACACTGGCCTGGTCTATATTAACGACGTGTCAATATCAATGAGTCTGGAGAATGGCAAATAATATTGCAATGTGTTTTTTAAACCGATGTATTTTGCACATTGCGACCGACTAAGCTGGTTTCTTGGAACAACGTGCGTCGAAGGAAGCTTTTTTCTGACAATATTATTTCACAATCGAGAGCAATCATGTTCGTGTTTCAAAAATTATCAAGTAAAGATTTGAGATGTCAACAAATACCAGGGACGATCGGCGGCGGCCTGTCGCGATTCCGAAGATCAGCATCGCCGACGGACTGGTCGAACCTAACATTCTACGATTATCAAAATCACAGTCTTGACACGATTTTCGACATAGAAGAAGAATCGGATGGCTTTTGCCCCTCGCTCTACTTTCTTCTGGATTTTTGCCATCTGTACTACATACCATCCATCATCTTATTGGGCTTAGTAGGCAACCTGTTGTCATGCGTGGTTTTCCTTAAGACGCATTTAAAGCTACGCAGCTCTAGTTATTACTTGGCGGCGTTAGCAACCGCCGATTTTAGCTTTCTCATGTCCCTGCTTCTCGTCTGGCTTAATAGCACGATCGGATGGAAAGTCTTCAACAATAATGGCTGGTGCGAAACTTTGGTGTACGTAAGCGCAGTTTGCAGTTCACTTAGTGTTTGGCTAATCGTCGCCTTCACCGTCGAGCGATTCATCGCTGTTCAATATCCACTGCATCGACCGCATATGTGCACCGTAGCGCGTGCAAAAACCATCATCCTGATATTAACGATCCTCGCCTTACTCAGTCACTCGTACTCCTTCGTTACTGCTGGGGTGGTAAAGAACCAGGGCGGAGACGAGGTGTGCGAATTGAAGATTGAGTACCTAGAAACTATGCAGATCATTAGCATCATCGACAGTATAGCGAGTCTGATCGTGCCACTTGTACTCATCATCGTGATGAATACCATGATTATGAGGAATCTTCTGAAGTTTGGCAAGCGATTCAATCAGGAGCCTGGTTACACTGCAAATTGTCCCAACAGGGAGAAATCTGACATCAATCTTAATCAAATCCCGGTAAGTTTACTTCCTGGAGAACTTGTGTTCAAAATTGTGTTTTGATGTTTTATATGCATGCTACTAATTCGTATATGCTATTAGCGACATAGATCGTTTTCTTTTCATGTTGTCTTTCTTTCATGTTGACCATTTTTCTTTCATAAAGAAATTTTATCTTATATTAAGCTGTACATTATAATATTGTAGCATAATAATAATTTTATCGTAAAGAATTTGAATTCGTCTCAAATTTATTGATTAAAGTTTTTTTTCTTTCTTTTACATTATGTAATACTTTTATATTAAAAAATTATATATTAAATGAATTCTGTTATATATTGACTTTTCTTTAAGATATTTATAATACTTACATTAACATTATTATATAAACGCATTTTGTTAAAATAAATTTTGTTAATGTTGAAATTAATCCAAGATGATTATAATTATTTGTAAGTATAAAGAAACTAGACAAATTAATTAATTTTTATTATAAAAATAATCCTCAAGAAAAATAATCAAATTTTTACTTTATTAAAAAATATTTTTCTAATAAATATTAAAACGATACTTATGCATATGTCAAAATTTAAAATTCAGTAAAACTTTAGTAAAACTAGCTTTATATTATGTAATATTTTCTTTATTTTAAAGCTTTTAATCACTTAGTGTTTGCATATATGTTCGTATACCTATATATGAATGTCTCCTACTTATCTGACGTTAAGTGGATTAATGCATGTGCACGAGTGTTTAATGTACGTTGCTCGAATTATTGTAATAGTTCGCATTTACATCATACATGTATATAATAAATTAGTCTATTGGATAACTGAATAATATATAATTGTAGTGCATTTATCATAATTTTGAAAAATTTAAGATGTGAAATAGTGTGTTACGAAAATCAAATTTAATTATTAAGTAATTACAAAATTTCATGTGATTTGTAATAATATTGTTAAAAAATATAAAAATATATATGCAAATGTTATTTTTTATGATTTCTTTGATTCACTGTTGGAGTATAAAGTCTCGGAATTCAGGATGTAGCACTCGTGATATCAGTATTTTATCACATGTGTCATAAATCTTAATAAGTAAACATTGAAATATTGGGTTCTCCGCGATCGACCATGTACACTGTTCACACGAGTAGAGCATCAAGGCAAGCATATGTAATCCGAAACATCAACAAATCTGGAAATAGTTTGCACTCGGCTATGCTTTAAAGACATATTACATTAATGGAAAAGTAAAAAAGAACATTCACAAATCGGACAATAAAAATAAACAAGATCCGCCTCGGCTGAGCAATCAATTTATTACATTAGTAAATGTGATATGGAATATGTGCTATAATACAAATAATAAATAGTCGCTAGTTTCCTCTTAAACGGAGTGGATAGATATTCAAATACCACATCAGCATTCTTTAATTTATCCAGAGTTGGATTAGTTAATGTTTTTTTTTGACTGAATAAAGTTAATGGCTTTACAAAATTAATAAAGTTAAGTTAAAAGTTGAAGGAATAAAAATTAACTTACCGAAAGTTAAATTGTTATTGAATTAACTTAAGTTAAAAAAAAGTTAGTTTCGAAAAAAATTATTTTTGAGGTCCAAAATGTCCTAATTTTTTTAAAAATGAGATTAAATAACAACTACAATATAAATTATTAAGTAAATTAAATTTTTAATTTTTTTATTCACATATGATATAACATAACTTTTTAAGTTTTTACTTTTTAATAAGCCTTAAGCCCCGTAAAAAATGGACCTGTAATTGGTCAATTTCTTATGACTTAAAGCTTAAAACACTTATTGTAGATCCGGACATAAGGCTTATGGCATAAAGCATAAGCCAATCAGAGGGCTGTATTAGCACGCGCGCGCGCGCGCGCGCGCACACCACACACACACACACACACACACACACACACACACACACACACACACACACACACACACACACACACACAAACACACATCTTAAGAAATTACTTAAGATGGTCTTAAAATATGAACGGATTACGAATATACGCCCTTAGTCTTATTATATTTTATTATTTTTTTAAGGCATTTAAAAGAGATAAAAAAAATTTTTAACTTAAAAAGAAGTTAAAAAGTTAACATTTAAAAGTAACTTAGTTAAGTAAAAATTTAATGCATTTAAAATTAACTAAATTAACTTAAAGTTAAGTTAAAAGTTATTAACTTTTTAACTTTCTTTTTAACTTTTAACGTTTTAACTAGTTACTATCTAACACTGAATTTATCAAATGTGAGTTTTTTTTATTGTGGTTCGATATCTTTGCTGCCAATAAAAAAGTGTGTCGACAACCATATGTGCTATTAGAGAAACGTGCCACCTTCGAATGTGGTTTGTGGACTATTTTGGACCGACGTATAAATACTCCCGCACCTTACATAACCAATCGCCATTCATCTTTACGTAATGACGTGCGTGCATTGCTTCCTGCTGCTCGTTGTTTATAATCACGACTTGGTGTGTGTTATCGACGTATTATGAATCGTGTGAAATCTGCTTTTTGCACAGCCATTGATATTGCTATCAGTGGGTGTATAAAGAGGCGGAAAAGATTGCTACGTATATCTCGACTTATCATTCTACAAATTAGAGGCAGCATTATAATCCATGCGAAAGGAACATATTCATAAAATATATTTTGAGAAATATTATCCAAAGATAAATTTACTGTGAGAGATATTTAGAATTTTCCTTCACGTGAGTAAAAATATGCGTAACGAAAGATATTTATCATGGTATATAAAGTATCTATATTTCCCGTAAAAAATATTTATTATATCTATATATATATATATCTTGGTGTTGATTTCATTATTGTATTTTATTAAAATAATTTTGTGGAATATATATATATATTCTTTTAATTTTATATATAAGTTAAATTTTATAATAATATAATTACAACTAAAATAAAAATATGTTTGTATTCTTGATTCTACATTCTGACTTTAATACACTCTACTAATAATACCATTTATATTTAAATTAAATAAAAGCCTTAAAAATTTAGGTTAAATTATAGTAAATAT
This sequence comes from Mycetomoellerius zeteki, assembly GCF_001594055.1. Classification (NCBI taxonomy): domain Eukaryota; kingdom Metazoa; phylum Arthropoda; class Insecta; order Hymenoptera; family Formicidae; genus Mycetomoellerius; species Mycetomoellerius zeteki. The sequence goes on from NW_017255975.1 coordinate 5,308,724, forward strand.
CTGTATACACCGTCCTATTGTCTGATTTTCCATCATCAGAAACATCGAGAAATAAAAGTCATTTCGTGTATAGACGTTCTGTAATATGACAAAAATACTCGTTTCTTAAAATTTAATTTAAACAGACAAGTATTTGTATTTTCTTTCGTTAATGTCGACTGTTTGAATGCTATGTACATAGTTTGGAATTCTCGGGATGTTTAGTAGAAAATAACAACGCGCAGTTCCGCATTCGATCAGTCATTTTAGTATGCATAATTTCAGAATTCTTACAGTTGAAATAATAAACAAGGTGAAATCGATGTTTTAGCAAAGAATTTATGCTTTTTAATATCGTTTTTCAAGTCTTTTATATTTATAACCAAGATTAGAGGCGCATATTTTATTACTAAAAAATTACAAAGTTATTTCATAAAAAAATCTGTTCTATTATTCTTGAATTATTTTCAAACAACATTGAGAAATTCTTTATATTTAATTCTGCATACTGTGATAATTATATATTTTACTTAAACCTTTTTTAAAGAAAGAGAAAGAAATATAAAAAATACTTAAAATTATTGTATTATTTCTCTTTGATCATAAATTTTGAAACTTAGTCATTAAGAGATCAGGAGTTCACCATTGCTGTTAATAAACTCGTTATGCATGCAAATATCGATTTTCATGTTATGGTGTTTACCTGTACGCTTCAGGTACTCAATCACATTATAAATTTCTTGATGCAATTCAGAAGAGACTGAAACTATCATCTTTCATAGGACAGATTGAATTCTAGTGACTTATCGCTTGAGAACAAATTAATTTTAAAGTCACCGTTTCTCTTACCGGAAATTAATATTGGAAGCACAGCATAAAGTTTATTTTATAGCGCGCATAGAGACAGTTTTAAGAAGATAAAACACCGTTTTATCAAAACTGGTCGAGTAAAAGGTAATGATGATAATATATATCTAATTAAAGAATGCAACATGCAAATTGATTATTGACTAAAAACATTGATTTTTGGCATAATTTGATTATAATATAAATTTATATGCTTTTTCTATATAAAAGAGAATATATAAAAATTGTTTATAAGGGAAGTATATAAAAATAGCTAAAATTTGCCTCGAGCCAAAACCTGAAAAATTAAATCCACAGTGTTTCTTGATATACATATACATATACTATATGAAAGAAAAAAATAATATTTATAATGCAGGAAAGTGCTGGGAAAATTGTTAATCACAATAAAATGTCATACAAAATATGTATTGCATACGTGACATTATGTTTCAGCTTTTTTTTTATTTCAGTATGATCAAATTTGTATATATTTATGTTAATTTCCAAATGTATTTTACATACAGATTTTTACACAATAGCCATTTTTAATAGGCAAATATTAAAATTTTGTAAATTACTCTTTGTCTTATCCAGGATTAACGACGAAATGATTACTGACTGAATGAGTTTTTGTTTTTAATTGTTATTTAACGTTTTCTTCTATTATTTTTATTTATATATTTTTATCTATTTTTGTTTGTTTATTCTTTCAGTATCAAACAGTATTTCATTTTATATATTTTTTTATTATAATAGATATATTACATGTATATACACATACATTGTATATTATATTGTTATATTATATATATTATAGTATTACTTTTAGAGTTTTATAGTATATTGTATAGAGAATATTATATTTTTTATTTACATCAAAATAGTTATTTTAAAAATGCCATAGTTATTTTTGCTTAATAGCGAAATATATAAAATAAAAATAAAAATGATAAAAAACGAATAAAAACAAAAATGGAGCTAGTAATACACCATTGATCCTCACCGTTGGTTCTGGATTAGACAAAGAGTGATTTAAAAAGTATTAATACATGTTTATTGAAAATGGCTATCATCTATAAGTTTATATGTAAAATGCATCAAAAAATAAGCGTAAATATATGTATATTTTTATATTGAACTATGTATAAGTTTTTGATTGAATAAAAATAAAGATAACCGAAATATAACATCACGTATAAAGTACGTATTTCGTATGGCATTTTATTGTTCAGCAATTTTTCCAATATTTTCTGGCATTATAAATGTTACTTTCCTCTTCTATATACGAAGAAACACTGCTAAATTAGTTTTTTAGCTTTCGATTCGGGACAAATTTTGACCATTTTGATACGGCCCTCTTTTGCTACACAGTTTGGAAATAAATTGATAAATTTTTATGTTAATAACAAATAATTATCAGCATGCAGGATCAAATAAGAATTTTTCTATGTTGTTTAGGAAATAATTTAAAGATGAAATAGATTTTTACAAAACGGCTTCGTAGTTTCTTAAAAACATTAAGAGAAATCAGTATTAAAGATAATAATCATACGTTGATGTGCAAATCGAAAAATCAACAGAAAGAAAAGATAGATTTAAGCCGATTGGTTGTACGATTATAATTATATTTTGATATAGTTTGCTATTACTACCAACATTAATTTTATGAAGGCAAGTGTTTAACATTATAACTACGAATCCAATATTGATTTTAAAAGTGATATTTTAATATCGTGTCGTGAATCGCGAATGTTGCGAAATACGATGAACGGAGCTCGGATGTTACAATATGTTAATTATTTCATATTTAATCTCATTTACATTTGTGCATTACTATAGAATTCTCATTCTTGGTCTAAATGGTTGGTTTCATCGCTACATAGTTTGTAAGATTACGTGTTGTACATTATGAAATAAAATGTTAAACATAAAGGAAGATAATATTATACAGAACGCGATATTATTCATTATGTCTCTAATAATTTAAGAAAGGAGACGTTCTGATATTCCAAGTTACTATTTGCAACGTTGTAAGAAAGTAGAGTTACAGATATTTAAGTAGTATTAAGGAAAATTCCGTCAGCAAACTTATATTTTATCGAGCGAAATATGTCCGTATAAATATCATGTTGACCGTAGTGCTGCTGTTTATTATTAATTAACTAACTGCTGTATCATCTTAATAACAAGAATTGAAGATAAAATGTAATGACGTCATAACGCAAGATTACATATTAATTTATGAAGATTCGATTTTCTCGGTATATTAAAATGTAATTATTTTCTAAATAATATTATCAATACATAAAAATTAGAAATGAATAAGATGTTTTGATTTGATGTTTTCAGTATTTATGTTTTCATTATAGAGTTCTTATTTTATATATTTATATTATTTTTTTCTGTTTTGATGATATTAAATTGCATAAATAAAATAATTTAATTTAAAATATTATAGTAGAACAATTTCATAAAATATAGAAGTATTGTAAAAGAAAAAGAAGAGGGTGATTTTTTTAAAAAATAAAATTAAGAAACGGGATAATTTATATATTTTACATTCTCTTTTACATATGTTTCTGAGTAAATCTCATATTTTCTAAGAAATTGAAAGAAGGGTTGGATGCATTCCAATTGATGTGAATTTTTCACATAGCCTTTTTAATATTGTCTTTCTATCAAATATGGAAAACGAGCACAATCTACTTCAAGCGAAACCGTCGTATTATTTATATGCTGGTATTAGGGACAAAATTTCAACGATTATGCTTTTTTATGCCATGAATAGATTCAATCTCCGAAATATTTCGAGATATAAACATTCGAATAATCTCTTCATAGATTTATTTAATACTTATGATATATTTTTTTGGTGTTGTATAAGTTAACAATAGTTGAAAATTATATCAAGAATTTTTAATCAAACGAAAAAATAATTTGTTCAAATTTAATTAATTAACAATCTTGGGGAGATATAGAATTAAGGAATATTAAATGAAAATAACAGAAAAAAGTTTTTTTGTCGGAAAAGCATTTCAATTTATTGCTAGTTTTACAAATATTTATTAACTTTAAGATTAGCTTACTAACTATGTTTATCTTTTTCCTGGTCTTAATTTTAGAGTTAGAAAAGAATTAATTTAACTAAGTTTAACCGACATTTGCATAACAAAGCAGACCTTTGATGATCAGAATGTCGAGACTTTACTTTCAAAGGAATTACTTAAATTATCTGTACATCACACACATTATTTGCAGATAAGTTTAGTTATATACTTTTTATACCATTATAATACAGTTTCTTTGTAATATAATAGAATGTGTACATAATCAAACTAATTGATAATATACAATTTCTCAATATGTGTAATCGACGAAGTATTGAATTTACATTCACAATGATTATGTCTGCATTTTGTATTTATCTCATCCTGCTTAAGAAAAAATGCAAACTTTAAAGTATTCTTTGTAACATTTACATTGTAAACATTTGTGGTCATTAATCAGTCAATATATTATTTTTAGTTTTATAAATAAAGTTATACTTACAACGATAAATCTGTAAACATTAGTAATATTAGTACTATTAACAAGAATAGAAATTATAATATTATACATGTAATATTATAGTGGATTTTGAATTATATTTCGGATTTGGAATTATTTAAAAAAGAAATTTAACTTTTTGTTTAACACATAGATATAATGAACGCAAAAATGTAATATAATAAAATAAAAACACTGCTTTACAGTATATACAGTAAAATACACCGATTTTACAAATTAGTAAATATTATCTGAAATTATCTTATATTTATATAGAATAGAATAGAATAGAATTTATTACACTTTAGCATTTGCATAGTCAAGAAGGGGATTTGATTTACAATAAATTCTTACCTTATTCATCCTTCCATACTTCATACGCGCTTTTATTCAACTATTTTACTGTTTAATTATTTATTTTTACTTTCTATTTCTATCTTTATCTTTAGCATTGCCGCTTTCCAATTATGACATATTTATCACCTTACGCCTATCTAAGTCAGTCTTATATTATCTTACTATGTTCTTGTACTACTTATTCTATTTTCTATAAACCTATGTCTTATTTTACAGCCTTTTACAGCCTCTCTACACAGTACTTATCCCCACTCTACTCTCCATCTCTCTTCCCTTTTCCTTCTCAGTATTATTTCTTTATCTTTCCATAATTTCTTTATTATCTTGCCCTTACAATCCAATTCCTCTCCCCCATAACCTATATATAACTTTTTGATTCGCTTGCCCTAATTCCTTAAACCTCCCACTGACTTCTTTGCATTCCCCTACATAGTGTATTATATTATCCCTACCTTTTTCACAGAATATACACTTCGTTTTATCCTCGTCTCCTGCTAACCAATATTTTTTTGCCTCCTCCATATTTCCACACCTCAGCTTAGCTTTCCTTACCTCATCTCCTTTCCTTATTAATTCCAATCTTTCTTCTTTCAAATACATCGGCCCTCTTTCCTTATCTCTTTGTATTTCTCATTATAGTCTTTTCCAATCTACTATTCTTCCATTGAATCTGTACATCCCTTTCCCTATTAATTAGCTCTTTCTCCAAACTAACTGTACCGTTCTCCATTACTTCCGAGGCTTCTATTCCCTACCCATTCCTATTATAATATCTTTCTCTCTCCCTTCCTATCTATCTTCCCATCGGTATTCTTGCTTTTCCTCCCAGCATTCTCCTACTAATCTTCCTGTTAACCCTTTCTTTATCTTTTTCTTGTATCTTTTCGCTCTTATACCCCATCCTACTCTCATTTTGTCCATCGCTAATTCATTTTTTTTATATATATCAATAAATGAAAGAAGGGCAACGAGCCAATTATATAATTGGCTCGTTGCCCTTCTTTTATTTATTGATTTATTCTAATTGAGCCATATTAACAATTATTTTTTATATTTATATTAATTGACTATTTATTTACAAAATATATTTTAATTATAAAGTAAAATTGCCATGTCCATTACTACGCTCTTTGTGACATGAAACGACTTCAAGTGCCGTGATTCAGATGTGTTCGATTTGCGTCAACCACAACGTGATTAATTCAAGTGTCGATAAATTAATTTTATATCAATAGTGATACAATTGTGAGAATATTATGCGTTTCTGTATGTACACATGTATTATCAATGACATAGATCATATGACACACAATTTTGTGCAAACAATCTCTCTCTATCTTTAAATTATTTTAATATTACTTTAAAAAATTTCCATGCAGATATAAAAATTCCGCAGCAAAATAAATAGTTGATTTTTCTAAAATGCTTGATTAATGATCAATTTAGTCTCTGTAAGCTTTTAACTTTTAAGATAAGATAGAGCGGGGCTAATTATACCAAGGAGCAAGTTGCATGCATGAACATGCAAGTTTCTCAGTAACTAAAATGCATATAAACACGTTTATGATTGCGAAAGATAGCGAAAAATAGAAATGAAGACTATTGCGTTGAATACGATTATCTATATTCTGCTATCAATGGTTAAATACGTGCGCTTTTTGGCTTTGTGCATTAAAAGTAAAAGATTATTACATAAATGTTCTTTTTGGTCTATATATGGCAATTGAATTAATTAACTTAAAATCAGATGTATTTTTTTATATAAGTTATTAGTGTATTTTATAACTTTAACGTTTAAAATACTATTTTTAAATTATAAAAAGTATTTTAGCCAACACTAACAAGGAGTTAGGACAAATATTCTAACATAAACTGAGATGCTGAAATCTGTCTTTAGTGATGCTTTTTATTATACATGTATTAATGTGGTTAAAGATATATTTCGTTTAATTTTTATTATAAAAAAATAAGTTTTTATTTTAATTTTGTTAATATATTAAAACATATTTTTTTATTGATTTCTTTCTTATTTATGAAAAATTAAAGATCTATGAGTGCTTTGAAGCTGATCATCAAAATATTTAATATTACAAAAATAGAAAGTGCAAGAAATGGCATTTGAAAAATAACATTAAAGTTTTTTTGAGCAGAAGTTTGTATCAAATTTTTAATTAATAAGAAAACAAATTGTGTACTATTACATTTTTTCTTGTTTATGATAAATTTAATGTTTATTATTAAATATAGATACATACATATTTGCATATCAATATGAAAATGAAAAATATAATATATAAATTTTTATATAAATTTTACCTTTATTATTTCCACATAACATTATAAATTTAATATAAATTATTTATACTTAACGTTTATATTTTAATTCGCTTTTTAATTCAAATTTTAATATTATCAATAAAATTATTTAAATTTACGAGGCTATTTGAATTTGCTGTTATAACTGCACTGATAAAAGGTGCGATAAAAGTTCATCGAATATTGATGTGATAATTTATCGGGTATTATACATCAATATGCATAAAATACATTTGTAACACATGAAATGCATTCCTATTTGTGGAAATAAATAAACACTATATCGAATATGTCTTCTCTTAGACTATGCATTTTGTGAGCATACAACTCATCAGAATGGAATTGATTACCACCGTTTTACTGGTTGTTTGATATTTCTCTACAAAGCATTTCTATGAGAAACGATGAATAAATGTATATATTATTACATAGTTATTTATTTAATACAAAACAAGATTTATTAAATAAAAAATAATATTAAAAAGAGAAAGAGAATGGCTTTCCTTAAAGCTCATTTACATGGTACGATCGTTTATCGAATTGATTGTTATGTTGAATCGATTTTTTTTATCGTGTTTTACTGTGCAATACATTTTATACGTGCATGTTTACACGATATGGTTGTCGACCATATACGGTAAAATTACTGAATCGGTTAAAAATGGCATTTTGTCACTACACTGAAAAAATATATTTTAATAAATATTTATTTGAACAGAGCCAACTAAACATTTATTCGCAGTAAATAAATATTTATTCAATAAAAAAAAAGATTGTTAAATCAAATAATAGTTCTTGTACTAAATAAATATATTTTTTTATTTAGTAAATATTTAGTCGGTACTATGCAAATAAATGATTTATTAAAATTTAAAATATTTCTTTTTAGTGTGCAAACTGTATATGTGATGATGTGGTAAAACAACCGAATCGATCGTCAGTGGCGCATATACTGTAGCGGACGCGTTTAGAGCTGCAGTCCGGTTCATACTCACACGCTCACGAGCATCATTTGTCCATGTTTAACATAAACAGCAAGAACGAAATAATCCCATGAATGTTGTGAGTATGAATTGGACCGCAACCTACAGATAATATGGTTTTCATACCGATCCGGCATTTCTACTATAAAGTGCAGCATTCCCGTCAGCTGTTTGACAAAACGTCTCACAGTCAGCTAATCTGCAAGTGTGCAATTTTGTGCTTGTATGTATGCATGTATTTCTATCACGCAATAGAAGATATAAATACAGAACTCTTTAATAAATTTAATAGAAGAAAGATCTTGCAATATGAAATAATGTTTATAAAGATGTTTATAAAGATATAAGAATATAAAGGAATTTTCATGGAGGGAAATATAGATACTTACAATATTCGCGAAAACATCGAGAAATTTTATCTCTCTTGAGTTGACGCATAAGTGTCCGATACAATCCCAAACGATTTCTAACTCACAACTGTATATATCCAATATTTTTTATTAACTATTTTATGACGACAGCGACATGTAAAATAATTTTTTCTGTACTTTCTATTTTTTCACACATATGCGCTCTCTCTCTCTCTCTCTCTCTCTCTCTGTCTTAAATGAAAAAATAAAAGCTATTAAATGCAACTAAAATAATAATTCTCAGGGTTAATTTTATATATGGTCTTGCACTTGAAATGAGTCTTATAAATTATGAATATGATTCATCTTCATTTTCAACTTTATGTCTATTTGATAAGCATTTGCGCGCAATAATGATCATAGATTTCTCTGTTCGTTAATTTAGTCAAAGATTTTTTCTCGCCATAGAAAATTTTATTCTATCTTTTTATTTAGAATCATAAGAATTCTAATTTTAATGTCAGATTAGAATTCCCAAGCGATCTTTGGATTAGTAATCTAATATCAGTTATGCAACACGAAAACATAAAAGATTGTTAACTTCTCTATAAATAAATTTACTGTATTATTACTACTGATTTTATTAGCTTTTAAATCTTTTATTTAGAAGCTTAAAAAATATTTCCATTGTCAATAAACGATAGTTTATCATTCTGATATGTAATGTATAATATATATAAAGAATATTATAAGATATAAAGATTATTTTTTTTACTATATATTGATTTTTGCTTCAAGTTGCAGAATGTCATTAAGATCACGTCAATTTAATAAGTTTTACTGTCACGAGAATGTTTATTGACATATAAAATGTTATTGAGATATAGAATGTTATTGACATATAAAATTTATCATTTGTGTTGAGTTAGATTAAAACTTAATTAAAGATCTCTTCTTAAAGGCTCTTCAGCTATATCATCGAATGTTTTTGAGTGGGATAACGAATTATTTATTTCAAATATTATGAAATTATAACAAAACTAAAATAGAGTCAGTATTAAAGATCTTTCTAATAACATATTAATGATATTTCTTAGACTGTATTTTATTAATTAATGTATTTCATTTACAAACATATCTAAAATAATAAAAAAAGGTATATAGAAATCGAATGCGAAAATTGATACGCAAAAATAAATTACTAATTTAAAAAAATCAATTTAATACATATGAAGTAATTACGTGCTTACGGCTCATTTTTGAGCTTTTTTCAAAGCCTAGAAATACATTATAAAAATTTATTAGGTTGTATACATTGAATTAATTATCCACTTGCCGTGTGGAGTCACCTCCAGAACTATAAATGCATCATTTACAAGCGGTTGGAAGATCGTACGAGGAAAAGAAATTTGAATATATCTCGATATTGTACATAGCATCGCAGAAATAAATGCATAAAGAACGTAATCGGAACATAAGAAAAAATTGTGTTGTAACCAGTCAATGTAATAACAATAAGTAATGCATAATTTATTATGATTAATAATTGAAGATAAATGTGTATATTCATTGTCATGATCGATAAGTAAAGATAAAAGTGTAAATGTCAAGGCAATGAATAAGTATTTACTTAAATATGTCCAATCGATTAATATTATATTATAGACATTTTTTATATTTAACTACAAGAAGTGAAGTTAAGCAACTTTTTAGTTAAAAAATTGGATTACTTTATTCGTACTTTCGAGAATTTATTTATTTGGCAGAGGTTTATTTTATCTGGACAGAAAAAAATTTCTAAGGGTTAATTAACAATTTATTACTGTTTCAATTGCTGTACTATTTTTAATAGATACATGTTACATGATACTTCATTATTCCAGACAAAATATATTATAAGTTATATATGTATTTCAGTATTTAATAGCATCATACATACATTAATTTATTATATATTACTGCACGTATAAGCTAGATTATAATCAAATTTTGTCTCAATTTTTTCTTTCTCTCTCTCTCTCTCTTCCTTTTTTAAAGAATTAATATATTTTCTATTAATCGTTTATTATATTTAAAAAGATAAAAACATATTTTAATAATAGGATATTTAATTACTTATACATTATTTTAACGTACATACATATGCATTATATAAATATATTACGTAATTAGAAAAATGTGTGTATTGTTTTCATTCTTCTCTTTACATGATTAAAGAATGAAACTAAAAAGAATTATATAATTTATAATTCTTAATTATGCAATCTTTAATCGAAGTATTCTTTATTACGCAATTGTACAAGGTTTCGTATTCAAAGAAGATGGTATATATCATTATTCTATTAAACTAACAATTTGAAATATGTGATAAAATATTCAAAAAAATATAATTTAAAAGAATTTTCTTTCTTCGACAAAATTTTCAATTATTCCTTTAACTTTATTTATTTCTCTTATAGATTGTCAAAGTAATATAATCATTAATGTTACTGATAGTACGATTTAAAATCATATCTTGAATTATAATTATCGAAACTATGATATTTCTTTGAAATATTTTATGTAGATCTTTTTATAGTTATCAATTTTATATTTAAGGTAAAAATTTAATTTAATTAGAAAAATTCTTTCTTTTTTCAAATACTTTATACATAACCTATTCTAAAGTGATATAATAATCGAATAATAATAAAATGCTCACATTTTTTGATATATATAGTTTAAAAAATTAATCAAATTAAAACATTCAACAACATTTTTCATTACCTTACAAATTACACATTACCTTACAATTCCATACCATATCGTATTTTAAATTACCTTTATCTAGAAGTTATTAATTTTATATTAAAAATTAATTAATATATAATAAATTTACGTTTCTTAAAAAGTGAATTGTAATAGTAATATGAAATAATACAAAATCAATATTCATTATCATTTGCAAAGCTTATCTAATTTACATATAAACAAACATAATAAAGAAGGAATTAAGTGTATATATTACTAATACTATAATTACTGTATTTTATAAGAATTTTAAATGTTGATAAATTTTACTTTGCTTTAAGAAAAAATAACAATACGTATTAAAATAAAATAGCTCCTCTAAAACTTTTAATTACTTACATGTTTAGTCGAGGAAATCTCTCGATATAATTTAAAAGGTCAATTTTAAATACACATTAGGTGTATAAATAACTTTTCCTGCGACCAACTTTAGACCAACATGCTAACAAAAGTATATTTAAATTTCGGCGCCCAATTATTCTTCCATTAAAATTGCTCAACCTGTATTTCAAAAGCTGTATAACAATTTGCAATTAAATTAACTACATTTTTAGTTTAATTGGAAGTGAACGCTGAAAAAGTATTGTACATATTCACGATTATCCTTTACTATTTTTCTCACGCATTTTATAACTGCCAGTCAAACAACAAGAAAAATTTATAAGATTTGCAGTAACAATATTGTGTTAAGCAAGAACGTACCGAAATTGGTTTAAAAAATTTAAATGTGGTGATTTCGAAGTGAACAATAAATCGCTTTGCAAAGCGAGCCGAAAGATTATTTCGCTACAGTATTCGTAAGTTGCCTGGAAGATTACAAAAAGTGATAGATTCAAAAAGAAAATAAGATACTTGAGCCGAATAAGGCCTACCTATATAATTAATTTTATTTTTTTTAAATTCTCTATTTATGGGGATATTGAAATAAACTAAGTGAGAACCAAATCTTCATTTCATTCACTCCCAAAAATAAAATATATTATTTATATAGAATATATGTAAATGAAAACAAAAAAAAATTTTATTAAACTCTAACATTGGGCCTTATTACATGCATATGAACATAATAAAGCACAAATCAAAAATAAATTAAAAATAACAAAGAAAATAAACATTTTCTTTCTAAAACAGTTTTAAAATGATTATTAATCATAGAAAGGAAATTCCTTAGGACTTACTCTACTCTCAAATATTACAATTATCTTTAATTGTTTGTAATTAACTTTTCAATCTTTGAAAATTTGTAGCAATTTGAATGCAATTTTGGCTTCTTAAAAGATAGTACCATTGAAAATCGTTATTCTCTGGCATAAACTCCATAACAAACAAATAATAATAGCTATAATAAAAATCACATAAGTGGGCCTTATTTAATAAGCATATGTTTAAAAAAAAATACTTATACTTATTTCAAAAAAATTATTTATAGTTATTTTCCATAGTTAGGAAGTTGAATAATATTATAATGAATTATAATAAATTACGAAACATTGTATACTGGTAATTTTTGCAGGGGATTGTTATAAAAATGGCTCATTCTAGCCTCATACACACAAATTTTTGTTGTGTTAAACAAACGTGTTGCTCGAATCCAAATCTTTAATCCTTTTTTATCTATTTCCTATGACACATCTTTTAAGCATATAGTGCAGGTTTTAAAGTAATAAATTTAAAAGTGGGCCTTATTTAGTGCCTGGGCCTTATTCGGATCAGGTCCTTACTCTGATTGAAATGTTTGTTTATATTAAATAAATATATTATTAAAAAGATCGCGAAAACTTATGCATGTTCCCAATAACATCATGCTTAAAACAAAAAATGTATGGTACACTGTTCCACAACTTTGTATCGATCCAATAAGCATTATGTAACAGGAGCCTTCGATTTCCTCACTCGCAACTTCAACCAAAAACCTCCGTCCGCCATCATGAGGAACATTTTCTTGTTAAATAACATAGGAATTCGAGTTTTAATGTCAGGTTCGAGATCGCAACGCCAAAGTAGATAAAACAGCATAACTTTGGCCTGCATTAGAGCAAACCTGTTACCTATGCAAATTCTGGGTCCAATACCAAATGGCATATAGACCGAGTTATCTACATCACCGTTAAGAAATCTGTCTGGATCAAACTTATCTGGATGCGGATAGTACTTTGGATCGCGATGCAAACTGAAACTCGGAATCCATATGCTATCTCCAGGCTTTAACGTGATCGGTTCGCCATCCGGAGTCGCTGATGGTAATTTCGTTTCTTTAACGCATTTTCTGTCAAGGAAAGATACTATTGGATACAATCTGAGAGCTTCATGTATTACGGCGTCTAAATACTTCATACAATTGATAGCCTCGTAGGTAGGTTTGCCATTGGTCTGTCTGAGAACATCGTCGATTTCTTCTCTCAATCTTCCCTGAACATCAGGATTGACACCGATTTCGTGCGTCATGAAACACATAGCTGTTGCTATAGTATCGAATCCAGCGAGAAAGAAAACGAACGCTTGAGCCGTCATTTCGTTAATGTCGTACTCAGGGCCATTCTTCTTTCTGGACTCCATCATCAATTGAATCATGTCCGGGCGAACAATTCCTTGCTCATCTCTGATCTTCACTGTGGTGGCAACAATATCTTTGAAAAAATTCTCTACCTTTGGGCCAAACATTCTCAGCTTGATGAGTTTCGCAAGTTGCGGGAAGTTTCTATGCATTAGAAACTTGAAAGCTAACCAGCCATCAAAATTTAATGCCTCCTTGCCAAGTAAGAAGAATTCGTTATTCGGATTTTTAAAAGAATCCACTTCAATACCGAAGGCACACGTGGCCACTGTATCATTAGTGTATCTAGAAAATAAGTTCTTCATATCATACGTTTTGGCATCTTCAGTCTGAGTTACCACAAAATTGGAGAAGTTCTCGGCACACTGGCAAATAAGTCCAAACATCATCTTCATTTTGCTGGATGTGAAACTGGGACTAAGAAGTTTCCGCATTTCGCGCCAGTGATCTCCTTTCATATTAAACAGATTTCTCCCGGCTATCGGATCAAGAGTTTCATTGACGAAGCCATGGTGATCGCAGAAGTTATCAAACTGTTTTACAGCGATTGTGGAAATCAAATCTGGGTCACGAATAACGAACATTGGCATCATAAAATCGTAGAAGCCGAAGAATTTTGCGTTCGAGAAGAGGTTATACATTTTTTGTTGAAGCTCCATATGACACATACGTCGAAAAACAAAAGGCGCCATGTTTCCTAATATTGGAATCGGTCGCACATGGGGAATTTTTAGTTGTTCGAAGTAAGATGATTTAAACTTATTTAGAACAAAATAGAAGCAGATACTTGCTGTTAGAATAAACAAAAGTAATGTAAAAGGCTCCATTATGACAAAAATTTTCGGATTGTCTGGTAATGAGATGCGCGCACCACGAGCGAGATTCTACTGACTACTGCATGCTGTATGTATGTACATATGATGACATCGGAAATTGCGTAGATATGAAGTATATGAACGTTGCAAAGTTCAAGTCACTTTTCCTTGAGATAATAATATTCTTCGTCATTCTACAAATATATTCATTTGGAGAATACGGTAGTGTCTTAACGCTAAAGCGCAGTGTTAATATACGACAGTTATCACTTTTATTAAATAAATTAGGTTAGAGAAAAGATCAATTAGTATTTTATTTTATCAATATCATGTTACCAACGCCTTTTAATGAAGTAATAGATACAACATCGTTTAAATAATTGATAATATTTATTATATCTTTATCCAATTGGATACATAAATAAAAATAGGAATTTATTTTTATTTTTGTTTATTCTTTCGTTCTTTATATAACCTTACGTTTAGTGTATTTTTTAACTTATTCTAATTGATAATAGAAGAAGTAATGCAACAAGTAACAAAATTTGTAACTGTTACTTTTATCAGAATTCATAAATTTATTTCTTTATTTTCAACCACACGTTTCCTATAATTATATTGTTACAAGAGTTTGAAATTAATATACCAAATGTATCTAGGAGTAAAACCAAAATAGAACAAA
The DNA here is from genome assembly GCF_001594055.1 of Mycetomoellerius zeteki. Taxonomy (NCBI): domain Eukaryota; kingdom Metazoa; phylum Arthropoda; class Insecta; order Hymenoptera; family Formicidae; genus Mycetomoellerius; species Mycetomoellerius zeteki. Next base: position 5,323,945 of record NW_017255975.1, read on the forward strand.
TTGAGTTTTTAGAAGTATATTAATATATACAGCCATTGACAAAATTATTAGGCACCCTTGCTTTTTCTAAATTTTTCACAACTGAATGTGCATAAGCTCTCTATTTGCGTGTTGTTTTCATGCTACTGACTTTGTGAGAAGGTCAAGCAACTGAGGCATATAAGTTTCTTAGAGAAATGATAATATGTACAAAACTGTTTAGTGTGCATTTCGACTTCGAATAATACGGACGTTATCAGTCTTGTTTCGAGCAATTGCTAGGCAATTCTTTATCTTATTATTGTTAACATATTATCCGAGATTTCAAAATATGCCTAAAACACGCGAGTTGAGTGAAGGAAAACGGGCTCAGATTATTGTGTTGCATTCCGTAGGATTATCTCAAGTGCAAATAGCAAAAAAAATAAAATGCTCCCGTTGCGCAGTTCAAACTACAAATTTATATGATTATTTAAGAAATAAATGATAACATTTATAAAGATAGTGTTATTTATTTCCTTATAAATTGAAGAAATTGTTAAATAAATAAGGTGCCTAATAATTTTGTCAATGGCTGTATATATAAACATGTTCTTCTTTCATAATTAAACAACTCTATTGTTATATGAATTTTCATTTATTGTTTGTGTTTCAATATGCACTTGGACATGAATGTATTGTACCCTTACAAATTGATGTAAAAAAATAAATTCAAAATTAGTTTTGTTAAAAAATAATGTTTATTTTTATAACAATTTTGTTAATCCTTTGTTTTTTTTCTCTATTTCAAGAAAATGTGATAAAATAAGGTTACTTTTTTTATAATAAGAAAAATATATAATGATCAAAGAATATATGTGCAAATATGTCGATGTTCTTTATAGGGGAGACTGATGCCTGTTAGCACAACAGGCAAATTGGCATTGCGTTCCGTTTATGTATTTATGGCAAAGAAAACAATGGAAAAGTTACCGCAAAGTGTCTCTTTTATAATGTGAGTTCTTTTCCCTAAGTTTCATTTTAATCAAACAAGTTTACGTTAAAAATCAAACAAATATATTACATATAAGAAGAAGAGAAAAATTTGATTCAAGAGGGGACATATACCATAATTTTTTGAGCGTTTCATAATTTCGTATTAACGTCCATCATCTTGCGGAAGTAAATGTAAGAGATGTTTTATTAGTTAAAGATATATTTATATTGCTATATGTAACTTTTACTACATGTTACGTTGAGAAATAACAGTAATTTGTTATAGTAAAATGATTAAAATTACATATATATATATAGGGATGGGTTGCGTTTGCTCATATTTTAAGAAAGGTTAGCTAGACTTGCAATACCGCGCGTGTGAACATTTAGACTAATTACAACTTATATATAACTCTGATAAAATACTTTATATTTAATAACTTTATATTAAAATTAAAACTAAAATAATTTATATTTATATTTCTGTAAAAATTACACTCAGTATTTGATTATTAAAAAGTAACTTTAAAAAATATGTTTACCAAGAAATACATATTTGCGATCTCTTTTTTATATCTATTAGGTTTTCATTAACTTAATATACTTATAGTTTGTTGTACAGAGAACTTATACCGCGATCTGTACCAATTTACTTCAATATCATATAATTAAAACGATTATGTATTATCAATTTTTTTATTAATATTATAAATAAATGTTGTATTACATTATGCTCTGCAAATTTGTTTTATGCAAGTGCTACTAACTTAAGCATTTAATATAAATTTATACTTTTAAAACATAAACGGCAAGAATAATATAACAAAACATCAACATCCATTACATATTATTTACAAAACTCATCTAATTTATATTAATAAATGAATACAATAAAAAAGAAGTTGTATGTTATATTAAGAGTACCAGAATTATTGTGTTATAATGACATTTTAAGTGTTAAGAAATTTTTACTTTACCTTTCTTTTAAGAAAAAGTAATTATACATATTTAAAATAACAGCTTTTATAAAATTTTAAATTTTTTACATGTTTAATTGAAGAAAAGATAAATTTTTTTACATGTTTAAAGAGAAAGCTCGCGTTATAATTTAACGGATCCGTCAAATATATAATTTTATATTCGAAAAGAATGTATAAATATGTATTATTACTGTTCCTTAATTTTATGTCTGTTATATAAACATTGCGTAACAAAGGTCTACGATTTTCTTACTCGCAACTTCAACCAAAAATCTCCGTCCGCCATCATAAGAACTGTTTCCTTCTTTAACACCATAGGAATACGAGTTTTAATGTCAGGTTCGAGATCGCCAAAGTAGATAGAACAGCACGACTTTTGCCTGCATTAGGGCAAACCTGTTACCTATGCAGATTCTGGATCCAACACCAAATGGCATATAGACCGAGTTATCTACATCACCGTTAAGAAATCTGTCTGGATCAAACTTATTTGGATGCTGATAGTACTTTGGATCGCGATGCAGACAATAATTCGGAAACCATACACTATCACCAGGTTTTACCGTGATCGGTTCACCATCCGGAGTCGCTGATGGTAATTTGGTTTCCTTAACGCATTTTCTGTCAAGAAAAGGTCCTATTGGATACAATCTGAGAGCTTCATTTATCACGGCGTCCACACTGAAAAAAAATATAGTCAATTTTAATAAATATTTAGTTCAATACGGCCAACTAAACATTTACTTACAGTAGATAAATATTATATTTGTTCAGTAAAAAGAATGATTGTTAAATCAAATTAATGTTTCTTGTATCAAATAAATATATCTTTATATTTAATAAATATTTAGTTGGCAGTATTGAACTAAATATTTGTTAAAATTGACTATATTTTTTTTCAGTGCAAATATTTCATACAATTGATAGCCTCCTAGGTAGGTTTGCCGTCTGTTTGCCTAAGAACATCGTCGACTTCCTCTCTCAATTTTCTCTGAACATCAGGATTGACACCAATTTCGTACGTTGTGAAACACATAGCTGTTGATATAGTTTCAAATCCAGCGAGAAAGAAAACAAATGCTTGGGCCGTCATTTCGTTAATGTCATACTCAGGGCCGTTGTTCTTGTTTCTGGTCTCCATCATCAATTGAGTCATGTTCGGGTGAACAATTCCTTGTTCATCTCTGGTTTTCACTGTGGTGGCAACAATATTTTTGAAAAAATTCTCTACTTTTGGGCCAAATATTCTCAGGTTGATGAGTTTCGCAAATTGCGGAAAGTTTCTATGTATTAAAAACTTGAAAGCTAACCAGTCATCAATTTAATGTCCCCTTGCCAAGTAAGAAGCATTCGTTATTCGAATTTTTAAAAGAATCCACTTAATACCGAAGGCACACGTGGCTACTGTATCATTGGTACATCTATAATAAAAAGTAAGTCCTGCAAATTATACGTTTTGGCATCTTCAGTCTGTGTTGCCACAAAATTGGAGAAGTTCTCGGCACACTGGCAAATAAGTCCAAACATCATCTTCATCTTGCTGGATGTGAAACTGGGACTAAGAAGTTTTCGCATTTCGCGCCAGCGATCTCTTTCCATGTTACACAGATTTCTGCTGGCTATCGGATCAAGAGTTTTATTAACGAAGCCATGGTAATCGCAGAAGTTATCAAACTGTTTTATAGTTATCATAGAAATCAAGTCTGAATCACGAATAACGAAGACCGGCGTTAAAAAATCGTAGAGGCTGAAGAACTTTGCGTTCGAGGGAAGAAATTATATATTTTTTCTTGAAGCTCCATATGACACATACGTCGAAAAACAAAAGGTGCCATGTTTCCTAATATTGGAATCGGTCGCACATGGGGAATTTTCAGTTGCTCGAAGTAAGATGATTTAAACTGACTTAGAATAAAATATAAGCACTCACTGTTAGAATGAATAGAAGTAAAATAAAAGGCTCCATCATGACAAAAATTTTTTGATTGATTGATGATGAGATGCGCACACAACGAGCGAGATTCTATTATCTACACGAAAAAAAAAAATTGACTGCTGGAGCAAATTAGATGGTAAAATATGGCATAGCATTTTTAATTGACTGCAGCAGCCAATTTTTGATTGCATTAGCCTATCCGCAATGTTAGTATAGGATTTCGATAGGCTAACACAACCAAAAATTGGCTGCTGCAATCAATTAAAAATGCTATGCCATATTTAACCATTTAACTTGCTGCAGCAGTCAATCTTGTTTTTCAGTGTACTGCATGCTGTATGTACGCCACGATAAAATTAATGACATCAAAAATTGCGTAGATATGAAATATATAAACGTTGCAAAGTCACTCTTCCTATCTCCTTGAGATAACAATATTCTTCGCCATTCTTCACAAATATATTCTTCTGGAGACACGGTAGTGTCTCAACGCTAAAGTAAGCGCAGTATTAACAGGGTTGGGTAAGTTAACTATTTTTTTTAACTAAGTTAAGTTAAAGTTAACAGCCTTGAAAATTTAACTTAATTAAAATTCAAGTTAATCCATAATGAAATTAATTGTATTAAAAGTTAAGTTAGTAAAAAAAGTAATTGAAAAGTTAAAAGTTAAATTTGGTCCGATCGAACGACCAAAAAAAAAAGAAAAAGAAAAATTGACCATTTTACATAATTTTTCATATTTTTCCTTTCTCAGCACATTTATTAAAGAATCTGGTTATTTTTGTTCACAAATAACGATTATACAATATAAAATTTCTAAATTATATACTCATTATCCTCTCGCATTGTGTCTGAGCATTAACTAAAAAAAAATCAAATTAAAAGTTAATAGTTACCGATAAAATGTAACTAAGTTAAGTTAAAATTAATTAACTTTTTAACTTTTTAACTTAACTTTTATCTTTTTAATTTAGCACTACCCAATCCTGAGTATTAATATTAAAAAGTGCAGGATAATACCGGATACCGAATACTTTCCGGATATCCGGTTCATCTCTAATTAATATACAACAGTTATCATCTTTTATTAAATAAATTGCGTTAGAGAAAAAATCAATTAGTATTTTATTTTATCCATATCATATTATAATATCAACGTTTTTTAATGAAGTAATAGATACAACGTCGTTTAAATAACTTATAATATTTATTATGTTTTTAGCCAACTGAATACATAAATAATAAAAGCATTATAGGAATTTGTTTTTATTTTTTTTATCCTTTTTTTCTTTATATACCCTGATGTTTTGTGTATTTTTTAATTTATCGTGATTGATAATAGGAGAAGTAATGCAACAAGTAACTAAAGGAGGGCGTCTAAAAATGGCCAAAGTTGGCCCTGAATGGACACCATTAAAACCTATGCAGTTGTAATTTTGAAAGTCCGTACATTCATGGAATAATATTATCCAGGAAAGCTTGGGAAACCTTCCAAAAATAATAAAATAGGTCATTTAAAGAAACGCTCTGCAAAAAAACTCATTGTTTCTAATAAACGAGGATAGATTTCAAAATTAATGGTGTGTTTACATTTAATACAAGTTGGATTATGAAATGCTATAAGAATACACTACCAGGAAGATCTACAAATATACAGGGTGTCTCATTTTAAATAATGCATTAAGATTCCTCGAAAACTATGGTAGATATGGAAAAATGTTTCAAACAAAAGTTATTTGATTCGGAGGGAGACATAAGAAGGTACCATTGATTTGATCTTGAGTGGCGTCACAAGACCAGATCAAGGTCACGTCGATTTTTTTAAATGGAACACCCTATTTTTCATTGCATCTTCTTGTAGTTTATCTCGAGAGCTTTTCAAAACACTATAATTAAGTTCATTTTCATTAAATATTTTTTGAGTTATAAGGCTTGAAAGTTACAGTACCGCTGGCATTAACATTACGCAAGGTGTCCGATCGACGACTAAAATGTCTTGAATGTTGTTCAGGATCATGTCCTGGATAACATTTGTCAAGATCAAGGCCATTGGAGATTATTCCTTTTATTTTCATTTTTACACTAAAAATTCATTTTTACGTAAAACCTATATAATTTTACCATTATAATATAATTACCATTATAATATAATTTTACCTATATAATACTACCATTATACATTCTATATAATTTTACATTTGAAAAGAATGTAAATGTGTACTATTACTGTTCCTTAATTTTGTCTGTTCGATAAACATTATGTAACAAAAATCTACGACTTCCTTACTCGTAACTCCAACCAGAAACCTCCGTCCGCCATCATAAGAAGTGTTTCCTTCTTTAATACCATAGGAATACGAGTTTTAATATCAGGTTCGAGATCGCAACGCCAAAGTAGATAGAACAGCACGACTTTTGCCTGCATTAGGGCAAACCTGTTACCTATGCAGATTCTGGGTCCAACACCAAATGGCATATAGACCGAGTTATCTACATCACCGTTAAGAAATCTGTCTGGATCAAACTTATTTGGATGCTGATAGTACTTTGGATCGCGATGCAGACAATAATTCGGAAACCATACACTATCACCAGGTTTTACCGTGATCGGTTCACCATCCGGAGTCGCTGATGGTAATTTGGTTTCCTTAACGCATTTTCTGTCAAGAAAAGGTCCTATTGGATACAGTCTGAGAGCTTCATTTATCACGGCGTCCAAATACTTCATGCAATTGATTGCCTCGTAGGTAGGTTTACCGTTGGTCTGTCTGAGAACATCGTCAATTTCTTCTCTCAATCTTCCCTGAACATCAGGATTGACACCGATTTCGTGCGTCATGAAACACATAGCTGTTGATATGGCATTGTACCCGGCGAGAAAGAAAACAAACGCTTGGGCTGTCATTTCGTTAATGTCATACTCAAGTCCACTATCATTGTTCCTGGTCTCCATCATCAATTGAATTACGTCCGGGCGAATAATTCCCTGCTCATCTCTGGTCTTCACTGTGGTGGCAACAATATCTTTGAAAAAATTCTCTACTTTTAGGCCAAACATTCTCAGTTTAAAGAGTTTCGCAAGTTGCGGGAAGTTTCTTTGCATCAAAAACCTCAAGACCAACCAGCCATCAAAATTGAATGATTCTTTGCCAAGTAGAAAGAACTCATTGTTTGGATGCTTAAAAGAATCCACATCAATACCGAAGGCACACGTGGCCACTGTATCGGTGGTGTATCTAGAAAGTAAGTCTTTCATATCATACGTTTTGGCTGCTTCTCCGGATTGCGTTGTCACAAAATTGACTAAGTTTTCGGCACACTGGCAAATAAGTCCAAACATTATCTTTATCTTGCTAGATGTAAAGCTGGGGCTCAGAAGCTTCCGCATTTCGCGCCAGTCATTTCCACACAGGTCAAACAAATTTTTATTGGCTATCGGATCGAGAGTTTTGTTGGTGAAGCCGGAATGATCGCAGAAGTTATCGAATTGTTTAATGGCGATCATGGAAATCAATTCTGGGTCACGAATAACGATGACTGGCGTTATAAAATCATAAAGGCCGAAGAACTTTGCGTCCGGGAAGAAATTATATATTTTTTGTAGAAGCTCCATATGAGATATACGTCGAAAAGCAAAAGGCGCCATGTTACCCAACAATGGAATCGGTCGCAGATGAGGAATATTCAGTTGCTCGAAATAAGATAATTTAACAGATATCTTACTTAAAACAAAATAATATAAGCAGATACTCGCTGTTAAAACAGTGAGAGATAAAGTAGAAAGCTCCATCGCGATATAAATTTCAAATTGACTAGCGATGAGGTGCACACACTACGAGCGAGATTCTACTACTAATTACGTACGTATCGTGAAATATATATATGTCGGAGGTGTGCAGTTATGGACATGGTAAAAAGTCTCTCTCTTTAAAACAATGGTGCTAATTGTCATTTTTCTTAATATGTTTACATTAAGTCGTCCCTGAGATGTCCCTGAGCGTCGCGCGCTATGACATAACAGCAATTAAGTGAGGAGTAGGAACGGTAATAGGCATAAATACTGAATACCGACACATTCAAATTTCAAACTATAAAACTCCGACCTTGGACAACTCTATCTACAATATTTTGTAATTTTTATTGTGTCTGCTCGATTTGTTTATACAAGGTACATTGGCTGCGTTCAGCAGAGAAAGCAGCTTTGCAACTGTTGTAAAATTCTTCAATACGATTGGTTCTTGCTTTTGGTTCCTGACAGATCTAAATGTATAAACCAATCATATTGAAGAATTTTACAACAGTTGCAAAGCTGCTTTCTCTGCTGAACGCAGCCATTATATCTGTCCATGAATCACATACGACATGTGTTAGCGTTGATGAGCGTTCATTTCAACACACTCACAGATGAGCATCTAAACATAGTCTGTAACTGGTCATATTTAAACCTTTATATCTAGAAAATTATTGCTTGAAATAAAAAATTACAAATAATTCTTGTTGAGTACAATAGGATGGGAAGTACAATAGAAAATAGACTAAAAATATAAAAGAGATTAGAGCGATGAGTGTGATTCAAGTATAATTAAGAGAATGAGCGGGATAAGTAAAAGAAGGAAACAGAACAGCTAAGTTACGAGTAGAGAGAGTGCAGGAGTGGATGGATGAGAGTGGATGGATGAGTGTAGAAATATAATAATTGTAAACCAAGTTCAAGTTCTTGACTGTTAGCAGAATTAAAAGTAAATTGGGTTGAATTGAGTATAATTGTTTTAATATATTTTTATCAGAAATTCTAAATTTATTTCTTTATTTTTTACCGGTCTTCTTGTTGTTATAATATCGCGTCTTTTTATAATAATAATAATAATATCACAAAATTTTGAAATTAATATATCAAATATATCTTGAAGTAAAAATCAAAATACAGCAAGTTAATTTTTTTTTAGCAGTAATAACATTTCTAGCAGTATGTAACATTATTTAAACGTGTTTTTATTTATTAATTAAAATTTTTATTTTTATATTAATTTTTATTTATTATTCATTCTGTAATATACATTTAAAAGATACAGTGTTTATCAAGAAGTATACATCAGCATTCCATTTTCTATTTTTATTACGTTTTTTACATTGTGATATTTATCAATTAAAATTTATCGAATTATCGGGACAAGTTGATTATACACTGCAGCTAGTTCGTATTTTACTTAATTCAAAAAAATTAGACAATATACAGAACCATTCTTAGCATGAAAATATATTAAAAAATTTTCTTTATCATATTACATTTTAATCATAATTAGTTATTTAAAAAACCTAATGCTGAAATTTTGTGAAAACTGTGTCAATGAGCTCTAGTTTCTTCAACGTATGGTTAAGGCTGTAGATTGTTGAAGCAATATCAAGTAAATTTACTGATACAAAAATTAAAAATCTCTTTTTAAATTGTAATTGGAAATAATAATTTCTCGTTTTGACTTTTTATTGAAACATCAATATTTTATATTTATCGTAAAAATTAGATTGAACTGAAAGATATTGCTACAATTAGCCCAAATTCTTCTGCATATAATTATTTGTAAAAGTGATAAGTGATAATAATTTGTAAATTGATAATAATTTGAATAAATTGCTTATATCTATTATTTTTTGATAAATTTAGTTTAAGAAATTTTCTTAAACAAGACTAAACTAAAACATTTAACATCATTAACATTAAGTATTTGTTATAACATAATACCGTTTCGTATATCATTATTACATGTTTAAAAAATTTTCTTTAGGCAGATGTTATTAACTAAAAAATCTGACATAAGTTTATGTTCCTTAAAACATGAAGTGCAAGATTAATAAAATAATGCAAAACATCAATATTTATTATTACTTACATATTTTATCTAATTTATATAAATGAAGACAACAAGAAAAAAATCGTATGTTTATACTAATAGTATTAGGATTATTGTGTTTTTTATAATAACATTTTAAATGAGAAACTTTGATATCACTTTGTTTATAAAAAATAACAATGCATATTTAAAATAACAACATTTCTAAAACTTTTAATTTTTTGTGTGTTAATTGAAGAAAAGGTAAATTTTGTTAGATGTTTAAAAAAAGAGTTCTTATTACAATTTAAATGGTCAATATTAAATATATAATTTCATGCTTGAAACGAATTGTAAATATACATTATTACTGTCCCTCAATTCTGTGTCCGTTTGATAAACATGGTGTAACAGGAATCTTCGATTTCTTCGGTCGTAATTTCAACCAGAAACCTCCATCTGGCAACAAAGCTATGGTTTTCTTTTTCAACATCAATGGAATTCTAGTTTTAACGTCGAGTTCAATATCACAATGCCAAAGTAAATAGAACAGCACGATTTTTATTTCCATTAGAGCGAATCTGTTACCTATACAGATTCTGGGTCCAATACCAAATGGCATATACACTGAGTTATTTACATCACCATTAAGGAATCTGTCTGGATCGAACTTATCTGGATCCTGATAGTACTTTGAATCACGATGCAAACAGAAAACTGGGAACCATATGCGATCTCCAGGCTTTATCATGATTGGTTTGCCATCCGGAGTCGCTGATGGTAATTCGGTCTCTTTGACACATTTTCTATCAAGGAAATGTGCTATTGAATACAGTCTCAGAGTTTCATTTATTACGGCGTCCAAATACTTCATGCGATTAATAGCCTCGTAGGTAGGTTTGTCGTTGGTCTGTCTGAGAACATCGTCGATTTCTTCTCTCAATCTTCCCTGAACATCAGGATTGACACCGATTTCGTGCGTCATGAAACACATAGCTGTTGATATAGTATCGAATCCGCCGAGAAAGAAAACGAACGCCTGGGCTGTCATTTCGTTGATATCGAACTCAGATCTACTATCATCGTTCCTCGTCTCCATCATCAATTGAATCATGTCTGGGCGAACAATTCCCTGTTCATCTCTGGCTTTCACTGTGGTGGCAACGACATTTTTGAAAAAATTTTCTACCCTTGGGCCAAACATTCTTAGTTTAAAGAATTTCGCAAGTTGCGGGAAGTTGAGATGCATTTGAAACTTGAAAGCCAACCAGCCATCAAAATTTAATGCCTCCTTGCCAAGTAAGAAGAATTCGTTGTTCGGATTTTTAAAAGAATTCACGTCGATACCGAAGGCGCACGTAGCTATTGTGTCGTTAGTGTATCTGGAAAGTAAGTCCTTCATATTATACGTTTTGGCAGCTTCTCCGGACTGCGTTATCACAAAATTGGTTAAGTTCTCGGCGGATTGGCACATAAGTTCGAACATCATCTTCATCTTGCTGGATGTGAAACTGGGACTAAGAAGTTTTCGCATTTCGCGCCAGTGATCTCCTTTCATGTTAAACAGATTTCTGGCGGCTATCGGATCAAGAGTTTCGTTAACGAAGCCTTGATGGTCGCAGAAGTTATCAAACTGTTTTATAGCGATCGTGGAAATCAAATCTGGATCACGAATAACGAAGATCGGTGTTAAAAAATCGTAGAGGCCGAAGAACTTTGCGTCCGGGAAGAAATTATATATTTTTTGTAGAAGCTCCATATGAGATATACGTCGAAAAGCGTAAGGCGCCATGTTACCCAACAATGGAATCGGTCGCAGATGAGGAATATTCAGTTGCTCGAAGTAAGATGATTTAAACTTACTTAGAACAAAATAATATAAACAGATAATCGCTGTTAAAATAGTCAGAAGCAAAGTAGAAGACTCCATCGTGATAAAGATTTCCAAATTAGTTGTACAAGAAGAAAATGTTTCTTATTATTAGGTTTTCTGATTGTTGTCAACAGAGAGTTTTTATTTCAGATTGATGAAACGATGTTTACACGTGACTGTTAAACTAGTGTCAATGTCACAGAGCAAGAAGGAGCACAAAATTACTAATTACATTATAATAATAGTTTTGTCAATTGTTTTTAGATATATTGTCTAACTGGAAATAGAAACGGTTAGCTCAGTTTATTAACTGGCGATGTGATACACGCACCATGAGCAAAATTCTACTACTGACTTCTGTACTCACGATAAGATTAATACTCTTGTAAATGCGCAAATATGATGTTCAATTTATCTATCCTTGAGATGATAGTGCACTTCGTCGTACTTCATAAACATGTTCATATCAATACATAACAGTGTCGCTTTTTTTAATAAATCGGGTTAAAAGTCGATTGATATTTTATTTTAATAATTCCATTGGTTAATGTTTTTTAATAAGTTAACTAAGTAAGAGATGTGCCAATTATGTTCAAAGTTAGAAGTTGGAATAATATTTCTGTATGTATTTTAAATACATTTATCTCAGATATATGACTTTTAAACTTAATACTTTTTAAGAAAACATATATACAATATTTTGTTTTAATAACTTATTAAATAATATTTATTGTGTATACCGATTCGATATATGAATAATAAAACACAATAGGAGATTATAGATTAGATATGGGAGATTATTTCACCATAAAACATCTTCACAAATTGATATAAACGGATCTATATCTAATGGAATATAAATTAAAGAATAATTTTATTGAAAAATACTATTTATTTTATAATTATTTTACTACTTTATTAGTCTTCCTTTTATTTTTATTATCTTTTTTTTTATTTTTTTTCCCAAGAAAATGCAATAACTTTGAGGGTACTTTATAAGTTTATACTACTGCCCAAAAAGCTGCACAAGTTACAACACTTAACTGTAAATATTTTTTATTTTATCAGAGCATATTCAGCTATAGCGGTTTTAATAACTTTTTTTTTATCATATCAACGTTTATCTTCTTTTTTTCTATCATTTTAATCCACTAAAATAAATAAATAATTTTAAAAAGGATGTAAATTATAATTTAATAAATTGAATTTTAATTAAAAATATATGTGCCTTTAGTGTGAATGTTTTTCTAAATAAAATTTTAATAACAATAATACTATACATCAATTGATTATATTTACCGTGAACTTATTTTTATTGATGTGTAAAATTGCTCTTTATTAAGCGAATTGTTGGAGTTAAGTGAGTTGAAGGTTAACCGATGATGTATGGGTTCTTTATTGATGTATAAGACGTGTAATATCGTGGTATAATTGAATAGGAGGTACTGGGTGCCTTCTATTTAGGAACATAAGTCAACACAAGTATCGTTCTGTCTTTATTATAATATAGAATATTACTAAATGGAAGGCAGCCAATTTCTTGCGTTGAGATAATAAAAAGCATAGAATACTTTTATAGATTTGCTGCGTAATCTTTTAGAAAAAATTTTGATTAAAATAATGCAATTTTTTATTATCAATCAAACGCATATTATTTGATATGTTTAAATATTAACTATATATTTATTAAAAGAAATAGATCGATAGGGATCAAAAGATTAATAAAATGATTAACTGAATAGAATTATTTTGACTATATATCGAAATGATTTTTGATTTTTAGAGGATATCGTAAAACTAGAACACAGTTAAAATTCTGCTAATATTGACATGATTTTCTGCAACGAACATTTTGATGGTACATCGGCACTATGTAATCAAATTTTAACTTTTATGTATTTGCTGGTATGGAACTTTTATTCAAATCTATGAACACACACAAACATAGTTTCTATATTATCGATGTTTCTGAGAAATAAAGTCTGAACAAGAAAATTTATCAAAGTGGAAAGATGTTCGCAATTAAAAAAAAAAAGGATACAACATTCTACATATTAGTGAAATGTGATCATGATGAAAATGGTGATTTGAAAAATGAGTAGTACTTATATGTGATGTGTTACTATGATTGGCACCCTAAGGATTTCCGTAAATAATCCGGTTACTTTCTACGAATACGGAGTATCAATAAATTATTGGATTTTTTCGCACGTATTAACCGAATAAATGGCTTTTCTTCTTATGAGCACAATTGTGCTAAATATATGTTTTCTTATAAATATAAAAATTTTATCTGTCATTTGATGTTAATTAAAGTTACTCAATAAAATTTAACTTTATCATTATTGTCACTTTATTAAAAGTATTTAAACGAAAAGTATTTAAAAATATAAATGAAACTGTCCAAATTAATCATTTATTTGTTATTTTAATTTAAATGTAAATTAGAAATATTTTTGTCTGAATATACTGCACTGATTAATTGCAGATAGAGACTACATAATCGTATCATATATTACATTTGTCTTTTTATAAACTTTTCATAAATATTTTATATTTCATAAGAGTTTATCTAAAACGATTTTATTACAATTAGTGTACAAGAAGTTTTTTAAATACAATTTTATATTAAAAGATATTTTGTTTTGTGTTTTTTGATATGACGATAAGATTTTATATTATAATAAATAATAAATATATTAAAATAAAAATTATCAGCGGTTTATTAAAAATTAATTGCATAAACGTGTCGTGAAAAAAATATAAAAAGTCTCTCTTTTCTTTACTATGTAACTTGCAAAAGAATGCATGTTTATGAAGCGTTTTAAAAAGCACACTATTCGCTCTTTATGTAAAAATTGCATGTGCATATAGTTTAACCGTTATACATCGGTGCATAACGCTACACTTTGCATATTTCTCGTTCATGTTTATTTCAGTTACTATCACGCATCTTGTGGAACTCGCGTCTGTATACAACAGCTCTATAAAACTAGCAGGACCATATCAGCAAAATCAAATCGGATCTATCGGAATTTTTAGTACTCATTTCGTACTAAATTGTACCATTAATGATAATTTTGTACCGTGTGCCATTTCGAAAAAAATCGTGGCGCTTCTAACTTAATATTAAGTTAGCAGAATCAATTCAAAATAAAAGAAAAATAATATCAAAAATTAATAAGATTGAAAGTATCAATACCATTGAAAGTAAATTAATATTTTACATGTTTTTTGCTTAAAATGACTTTATTAGTATATACTTACAATTTGTACTATTTTGTACTACCAAAAACAATTCTATTATGTGTCATTTCCAAGAAAACAGTGGCTGATAGTTTAATATTTAATTATATTTCATAATTAAAATGGGAATATCATATTTTTACAAAATTTTTAAATTGATGAGTTGATGATGAAAAATGTTGATAAAAATTGTAAACAAATGGAAAATGATTTATTTATATGAAAATGATAAATTAAAAATAATCCATCCATAAAACAATTTAAGATCTTTTAATCTCGGAAAATTTTGCATTTTTTTTGTACAATTAATAATTTCGACGATATAATAATTTGAATGTTCACATGAGCAACGTTTTTTTATGAATTTCTGTAACTTACAAACGTCAATAACTTCACAAAAAAATCTCATATTTTTTTGCGAAACACATGTCTCATACTTTTATCTATAGAATATGTTAGTAAATTTAAAAAAAATAAAATGACACTTGTGCATTGTTCTTATATCTAACTTTTTATCGAAATTATGTTATTATTTTTAAGAATGGTTGAAACAGATGATATTATATTTAAATGTTAGTATTAATATTGTTCATATAAGCAAAATACATTAAGGAAAATGATATAATGGGGGCGGGGCAAACATATTTATTATGTTATATAATTTATTGACATATTTAAAGAGATGATTAGCAATTAACGTTATCTTAGAAAGATAATGTTGTTTATCAATGTCTCTGATAATTTATATTATCTCTAAAACTCGGAAAATGAAATATCACTTAAAACGAGTGAAATATAAGTATAACAAAAAGTGAAAGTTGAGCTTGTATACGCTTCGAGTGACTCGCCACTGCAAGAGTTAAATTGCAAACATCTCATAACTCTTCATAAACCTCTACAAATTGAAAAATGTATAATGCAAGTTCTAATGTTTCTTCTTGAATAAATTATATTTTATCTAAATTAAATTTAAATTATATTTTTACACTATTACAAATAGCAATGAATAATATAAATAATATTTGTATACGAAAAGTTATATATATATATATAAAAGAAAATTTATTGCATTGAAAATTAATGAATAAAATAGAGTATTTCACAGATGTGCTATTTTGTTACGTTTAGATTGCGGTAATATAGTTTTTTACATGTATCGTTGCTTTTGCTATTCAGCAAAAGTCCTTATTCCAAAGTAATTTCCTCGAATGGGGCAACGTTTACATGTGAATGGGTCAGCTGCAAATAAGGGGATTGACAAGTTTTGTCGATATCAAAGATGAAGACTTTACAAAACTATTTTCAGAGTGCCAATAGCAGCAATAACGGTGGCGGTGGAAATATGAACCTGGTTTCGCTCGTGGGCACGAATGGGACTCGAAGACCACCCTCCCAGCAATCATCGTTTCATTCGTCTAAGAACCATTCCCGGCATCAACCTGCATCTGCTCCGCCGTCGACACCGCGGAACGCCTGTCAGATGACCGAAATAGAAGCTCCGTGTATACGTAAGTTGGTCTATTGCGACGTGAGACTCAAGCCTCTTAGAAATCTCCCACATAGACTTGTATGACTTGTAAGATAAGAATTGTATTCTCTCGTGATAAGAAATTACGATCGTTGTCAATATTTTCTTTGTAAAAATATCAAGATTCTTTTATAAAATAATTTTCTCTTAATGGCGTAAACATCGTATTTTGCATAATATTTATAAGTGTTACAAGATGGTCTGGCATTATTAAAATTACAAAATGACTTAATAAAAATTTCAAATATTACAATGATAAAAAACAAGAAATTTTGTATTTAACAAAGGTAAAAAGATACGTTTCTACAGTTATAAAATAAGCTTCTTATTTGTATGTGATTCTGAATAGATGCAAAAGCTACATAAGATCTGTTTTTCACTTCGCAGACGTTAGGTCATCTTGTCGGAATCTCGGATCGACTAGATTTAATCAAGAGAGCATCACTAAAATGCTCGTGCTTATTAGTACGGTCTTCATATTACTTAATTTACCGAGGTGAGCATGTTCATTAATTATTTCTATTTATCATGTTTTTTTCCGTTTATATTTGTTTACAGTGCGTTCAAAATTCCCATGACTTGTTTATGACATTTACTATATACAATATCTTCTTTTATAGTTTATAAAATGCGTATAAATAACTGAATATTTATAATCAGATTAAATTATATGATGTACACATTGTTTCTTTAATATAAATGTTGCAAAAGATTTAATTGTTACCTACGGGAAAATGTTTTCAAATTATATCATCGAAACATCATACGTAAATTGTTGCATTAATCAAGTAATTTAAGCTCGAGTAATGTAGTTTCCATTTGATGATAGAAATACATTTGGGCTTTTAATATGTTTAAACAAATGTATGTAATTTATAGCAGAATTTTATTATATTATTTATAATCTAATAATTACTATATCAATGATACGTAATGGTGCAAGAAAAAAATTTTGGAGATATTCTACACGTGTGTGAATACTTGCTTTTTAATAGAATTTAAATTTTTCTCTCATGTAATAAATGAAGAGAAAATAAATTTTATCTCAATATTATTCATTTAACGAGCAATAAAATTCTATGAATTTTTTCAAAGGATATAAATTGCAGTTTACGGTGAAAATGAAACAGTCAATATTTTTTGATGAAATCAAATTTGCATTACAATTCGAATTTTCTGTTTCAGCTACGTAATTCGTCTATGCGTGTTCTTCTTTGCGCTAGCAAAGAAGGATACACCGGAGACACTCTGGTGTCTTCAGCAGTTCTTCATGCTGCTTTATTATACAAACTTCAGCATCAATTTCCTTCTGTATGCAATGTGCGGCATTACGTTCCGTCGGTGTCTGGAGCAGATACTGCGTAGGATTCTAAAGAGTATGACTCGGTATCACTGCAGTCCACAAAGGTACATATAGTTTACATTCCATTGAAGATCCGATAGAGATCAAATTTTAAATAGTTGGTTAATAATGATTATTAGGGAATCGGTAAGCCCGTGAAACATCAACGCTCTTTGACCGATGATTCTCTTTTATCCGTGTTTGGTTTCAACTGAGGTTTTAGTCCAAACCCTCGAGGCTTTTGCGGGCGTAAATCCAAGGATAAATCTAAGATGATCCTGTTTGCCTGAATCGCCTTGAAAGGGCGCACCATTTCACCAGACGCGATACGCATCTGTGACTTTAAGCTCGATGTCGACGACGAGATGACAGATTTAACAAAAGATTTGTCAGGAAATAAGAAAAATGTTGCTGTAAAACTCAAAATGATATAAATATTTGACTGACATAGATAAGATTCTTGAATTCTGTGTGCAATTGTATGATAATGTAGATTCACAGTTATTATACGTGAATCACATATTCAGCTGTTAAAAATCTGTTTCTATATTTATTTTGGTGCAAGTTCGAAGATATAAAAAAGTAGCAAAATCGCTTCAAAATATTCATAATTATGTATCGAAATTTCAATTTCGATTTTTTAAATCTTTTTTGAAATTAAATAGCACGTTGCGATATGTGAAGAACATCAAACGAAGTTGAGTCTCATTCTTGGATTTTTGCTTTAACTGTATTTGCAATTTCTGATTGTCGTATCAGTAATGACCAATGTTCTGTTTTCACATTGTGTGCTTTTTACTTTGAGAGAGAGAATGCATGAAATATTCATATATTCATAGAATCAGTTCTGTTGGTATGAATTATTAATGTAAGAGAATTATCACTGGGGTAATCAACGAATGTGGCAATTATTCTCAAATTACTTAATTTAAAGAGATGATCGCAAAATCTAATATTAAAATTTTTTATTTTTACAAGAATTAAAAGAAATGTAGGATACTTTACTTTTACAATGTAGACAGAGAAAATGTACGAATTTTCGAGCATTAGTACATTTTTTCTACTGAATTAATTTTGTCATTTTTTAACATAATAATGTTATTAATTATAATTTAAAGTTTTTATGTGATATTAAAGTAAATAAAAGAGTATCATATTATAAAAGTTTTCTATTTAGTCTTATTTAAAATGACGAAATAAGATTTCAGTAATGACAAAATATAATAATTAACAGAATCTAAAATTTTTTTCACATAATTATAAAGTAAAAGTTTTGAAAGAGTCGATACTTTTCAAAAGCTATTATAAAAATCAATTATTGTAGCAAATTGGGAAGAACTTTGATATTTTTTTCTAACATTTTATAGAAAAAAATCTGCACGATGTTGAAATTTACCACATTAAACTAATTATTTACTATAAGAATAATTAAAGCTTAATTAAAGCTTGGAGAAACAATAAAAAGAAATTATTAAATACGCTCCCAGGAACGCTCATATTTTTTTCTTGATAGAAAACCATCAAACATAGTTACATATGTGTTATTGGTATGTAACTCAAACGCGCAAAAGAACTCGAGTTGCCACGTCCTTTTCATGTTGATTTTCTTTTTGCACAATTAGGACAGAAATCGATTGACCAGCTCGCCTGGGGAAATCACCGGGAAAAAATTTTTCGGTATTTCATCCGTAACACATGGAAGAGAATATTCTTTTGGGATGCAATTCCACTTAAAATCTCGAATAAATTTGTTTTTCGTGAATTCTCTTTTACGGATTTGTACCTCGACATAGTACTAATAAAAAGAGTAGCGTTACCCTAGAAATCTTCTAGTTTTACACGTAATACATGTACATGATCATTACGCATAAAACATGAAATTATTCATTTTATACGTAACAAAGTCCATTTATTTATACCAAATAATCGCGTACTTGATATCAATACAGAAATGTTAATCAATAATCCGTTTCTAATAAGTATTTTCATAAACTTCTTACTAAAACGTCTAAATTTATATGACAATCGTTTATAAAATGCAGTTTTGTTATTTTTTACTATGTGTATAAAAGGAAACTGAGAAATGAAAAGTGTTAAAACATATATATAATATATACATATACAGGGTGGGGCATTTTAATCGCCCCAGACGAATACAAGAAAAAGTTTTATATGAAAGTTGTAGTTTTCTTGGGGGAAAGAAGGTGGAAATAACGGATTTTGAATAGAGGGCACTACCAAGGTCAAGTCAGGGTCAACATGAATTTTTTAAATGAAACCCCCAATTTTTTATTGCATATTCTTGTAGCACACCTCGAGAGCTTTCCAAAACGCTATAATAAAATATTTTTTCATGAAGCACTTTTCGAGTTATAAGGTTTGCATGGTACAGTACCGCTGGCATTAGCATTACCCAAGGTGTCTGACCGACGGCTAAAACATCTTTAATGTTGTTCAGGATCATGTCTTGGATAACAAGATCAAGGCCATTGGAAATTGTACTTCTTATTTTCATTTTTACGTAGAAATTTTAGTGCAAAAATGAAAATTAGAGGAACAATCTCCAATGATCTTGATCTTGACAAATGTTATCCAGGTCGTGATCCTGAACAACATTCAAAAGGTTTTAGCCGTCGGTCGGACACCTTGGGTAATGTTATTGCCGGCGAAACATTCAACAGCTCGACTTATAACTCGAAAAGTACTTCATGAAAAAATATTTTATTATAGCGTTTTGGAAAGCTCTCGAGAAGTGCTACAAGAATATGTAATAAAAAATTGAGGTTTCCATTTAAAAAATTCATGTTGACCCTGAACTGACTTTGGTAGTGTCCCCTATCCAAAACCCGTTATATCCACCTTCTTTCCCCTAAGAAAACCTACAATTTTCATATAAAACTTTTTCTTATATCTTTTTTAGTTTCTGAGATATTCGCTTGGGGCAATTAAAATGCCCCACCTTGTATACATATATATGGTACATTTATAATATATACATTTATGAAAAAACTGAAGCAGAGACAGGTACTCAAATAAAGATATAAGTTTAACGATATTCGAATAGGTAGGGATTGTCATCGATAAAAACTATAAAAAGTATTATAAATGCTTATTCAAATTAATAATACATAAACATGAAATTTTATTTTTTTTTAAATAATGCATTTTTTATTGTTATTCAATTGCCTTCGAGCGAAAGCTTTATCATGGAAGCTTTTGCAGTTATAATACCTTTCAATGGTTGGCGTCAGTACAAATACACGTGTTTGATATATACTTTGTGCGTCCTTTTTGCACAAATAAATCCGTACACGTGTCGTTTCTTGAAAAATGTAGTAGAATGGTATGTATAATATATAAACTTTCCCTTACGTGTACATGTAATTTGTAAATTCATAAATATGGAATCATAAAATGTTATTTCATTGAAAACTTTCTACATCAAATGTATCATGTGTTCTATTTTTTATGTATAAATCAGAGCTGTCCAAGGTCGGTGTTTTTTGGCTTGAAATCGAAATGTGTCGATATTTATACCTATTACCGTTCTTATTTCTTACTTCATAACTGTTTTGTCGTAGCGTGCGACGTTTCGTTTCAGGGACGACACTAGTTTGAAATCATTAAAAATTTTTAACCTATGTCTTTCATTATGTTTAAAAATATTCTTTTATTCATATTTTTATAGTTAAATATACTATGAATAATAAAATAGTTCTTATAATATCTTATAATAACAGAATACTTTTAAACATAGTGAAAGACACAGATCAAAAACTTTTAACGATTTCGGACTAATGTCGTCCATGAAATCAAGTATTGCGCGCTACGACAAAATAGCAATAAAAGTGAGGAGTAGGAACAGTAATGGGCGTGAATACCGACACATTTCAATTTCAAGCCAAAAAACACCGATCTTAGACAATTCTGGTATAAATCATGTAGTATAATTCATATATCGTACATGTCATAAAGTTGTTAATCAATGTTATTATCTGTTACGATATCTAAAAAGAATTTTAATTTGATTACATTCAGATGCATTGCGTAACACATTAGAACAGCAAAGTTTTGGAAGAGAATTTAAAAAGTCAAAATGTGTAAATTGATTCTATGTGACATTACATCATCGCCGCGCTATCAAAAAAATGACTTTAAAAGTCACCAAATATCATAAACATTTACACACGTTAATTCTATGTACATCAATATTCTGTATATCAGTAAACAATCCTAATGTATATCAATATTCTATATATCAGTAACAATTACATATATTGATTAATTTATAATGGGATATATAACGTGTAAATATAAACAGATATTCTATAAAAATCTCTGTATCTTTTTTATAAAAATATATTGGTCGTGCTCCTGCTCCATATTTGTTACTCATAGAGCATATGCATTTTAAAAATAAGAATAGAATTTTTAAGATAAAGTGAAAATTCATGAAGTACAACTTATATATACATATACCTATACGATACATGTGGTTAACGTGTTGTGCATTCCTGTATATAGCATATTATATATGTTTAAGGAAAAAATACGTATTAAACATACATGTATATATGTATGTTGCGCGCATATATATTTATCTTTGAAGGCTATCAGCTAAAGTTGTTAAAACAAACCAAATTTCACGATGGCTATACGTTTCATTATCATGTGTCAATAGATATAATTATTCATGTAAGCATATCGTTTTAATGAAATTTAATAAAAAATTGAAGAACGTTATATAATAATACTCAATCGTTATTATTTCTGTATTTCTATATAGTAAATCTGATTTAATCGATCTATGTCAATCTATGATATCATGCTGACCTTTCGAAATCTTGTAAAATTACCTTCTACACATTCTTTGGAGTGGAATCTTACTCTAAAGAATGAAAATTGAGCTAGTTTTGTAAAAGACTGACTCAATTTTCAATCTTTAAGAGTGATATTTCACTCTTCGAAGGCAAATTAATTCTAAAAGTTTTAGAGAATAACTTTTGTATTTCAGAACTTATTTACATGTTTGTCTATACTGACTGAAGCGAATATGACAAATTTAAATGAGTCTTGTACCGACTATGTAGCATTTATGTACATACATTATATATATTTTATATTATATAATATATATATATTTATGGATAATATTTTTTAAATGATATATTGTTTATTTATATATTGTGTAAATAAATTAATGTTGTTTTTCGAAAATACTTGGAGAAAATAGTATTGTTATTTATGTTTCCTGTTCCAAATATAATATTTAGAATCTGTCTCGCTGCATTTTCTTTTCGAAGATAAACTACACTGAAAAAAATGCATGTAATTTTACATGGAAATTACATATTTATGACTGGAAAATTATTTAAACTACATAAATATGATTGGAAATTTACTGGAAATTGTATAAATTTCCAATCATATTTAGGTAATTTTCCTATCATAGACATGTAATTTCCATGTAAAATTACATGCATTTTTTCAGTGTACTTGTGTTATACAGAATGTCTTACAATCACCATATAATATTATAATAGTATTCTGGAAGTAAAGTAGAGTAAGAAATTCTAATATGAAAATGTCAGAATAGTTTTTCAATTATAATAGGTCAAAGATAATCTTTAAAGGTAATAATACATACAGAGAATTCGTGAGAAGCAGCGCTGTAATTACACATCTTGTAAAGAGATGACAGACCGATGCTCGTGTTTGTGTAACTACAGACTTTATTGAGCGAATTCTAAGTAATGTTACTGCTTATCCTTTGATTGGTTATAATAAAAAAAATTAATTGTGGCCTCGATATTTTTGTATTAAGATTTCTTACTTTATCATACTTTCAGAATACGCTATTAGAATACTGTACAGTATAAGTTGTGAGACACCATATGTATGTGGTTCATTTCCAACATCTTTTAATTTAAAAGAAATTTTTATAGCTTATTCGTGTGTAATGAGTGCTGTATATTCTTTACTATAGTTAAAGGACGTACGTAGATGTTTCTTCAGACCAATATTCTAAGTATATTCTATATCCAGAGGAAATATATACGTACATGCAAGGGATACGTGATATTGACAAACATATTAATCTAAAACAGATATTATAGCATGGCCGGTGTACATCGATCAGCACTAATAACATTCTCCGAGATTTTGCGTAGTATAATCAAATTCTTTATGATTAGAGTATTGAATAAAAATAAGCATTATCATGTTTCTATATTTAACATAATTTTGATAACGTAATAACTACATACATTAATATTTTAAAATGAATGATTAAAAAGGCAAAATTATAATTATTAATAAGCAAAACATTATAATTATTAATAAAACAAAAATGTAATTTGAAATATTTAATGCAAGTAGTTTGTCGTAAAGAATTATATTACTTGCAAACTTTAAGACTTAATATTAAAACAAAATTTGTACTTAAATTATTCTGAAGTGTAGAGATCCTTTTTAAACAACTCAAAAAACTCAAGCTATTCATAAATTTCTGAGAGATTCTTAAAAATCGTGAAATTATTTGATCTAATCGAATTTCTATATTGTCTGATTATAGCTTGAAATAAATCATTTTTTAAATATAGAAGTATTAAATTGGAATATTAACAAGCTCAATCAAGAAATTGAAAAAATTTTCATTTTGATATCTATTGGGATAACAGAGATATATTTATCTCATTAATTGCTTATCACTTACCTCAGTCTTTCCCGAGCTGGTTAAACCCACGAGCATTAATCCGTTACGCATCAAAGTAGTCTCGTACAGCTGCACTACCTTTCTCACAAAGTCTGTAATTAGAGTTACAGCTTCAATAGATTCTGTGAAGCATGGCCAGACAAGTTACGAAAGCTGTGAATGCCAGTATCGATCGAATTCGCGTTGTCATATTTAGCGTGCACTTTCAAATTGGATGCTTTTGTGCGAAGACACGTTGCGCACATTGCATTTATTTTTATAATTTCCATAATTTTGCAAAGTATTACCGCAAATATGTTTTTTCTTGCGCGATAAGAGGATGTAAAATGGATAATTGTCACGAAGAATTATAGTTATATATTGATATACGTATAATTAATATATATATATCATGAAGAAATAATAAGGTTCTTACTTTGTAAAAATTTATGCTCTCTTCTTTTTCTCTATGTACAGATATTTTTTTTATTAAGTTATTAGTATAAAAGAATTTAACACAATTAAAAAATATTTTTTCATTAATATAAAAGTTTATTAAACAGTTATATGTATAATATGTATAGTAGTAGCTATTGCTTTATTATTCAATAAATATGCAATTTAATTAGTCATTGAGAAAAATATAATAGTCTTATAAAAATTTTTTTAATTCTATTTATTTTATGTATGTGTGAAGTAACTCAATTATTTATATTTAGATAATTTATATTACTAAATTAATATAATCAATACAATCATAATTTTTCTTTATCTATGTCGTTTATATTACAAACTAAAATAAAAATATATCTATAATTCAATATTTATTTGCGTGATATAGATAAGAAAAAAAAAATAAAAAAGTTTTCGTATAAATAAACCAAATCCGATATCGATCATGTAACGTTATAACTGGCAAATGTGTTTATTTGACTTATATAATTTCGTAATATGGAAGTGAGAGAGATTTTTGATGTAATTAAATATTTAGTTTATATGAATTTCTAATTAGTTTCTGTGTTTATGCTTAAGTTAATTGCATAATTATAATATAATCGTTAAATGTTATAAGCCATCTGCTACACACATCAGAAAATATTTTCCGTGTAAATATTCAATATATTTTACATTTGTATAATCAAGTTTTACGTATAATAAAGGTCCATATATTAACATTCTTTTATTTTATATATTATATTATGAAAAAGCGTATATTAATAGAGCCACAAAAATAAATATTTTTATCGCGTGCTTATTGAAATATGTCGATTTTAGTTAACTTTTTGCGAATGTAAAAAGAAGAGATAAATAATTCCTCAACCGCAAAATAGAGAACAGCTGTTGTAGCTTAATAAGCAATTTACAAATTTTTTTAAGCACAAGATAAACAAGACAACAAAAAGTCAAACTAATTTATACATTTAAATACATACTCTGCGTATATATATATATATATTTGTATTATAATTACACAAGAAGTAAAACACATTTATGTTTTGAAACACATTCATAAATTGAAAATTTGTTTATGCATATGTTATGCGTTCTACTGTTTACTACTATGAAATATAATATTAATTCCACGTATCAATTTTACATTTTTACTTGCTCATTAGTATACTTTCAATGTATCTCATCTATGCCTTTAAACAATACATAATGGCACAATCACAATTTATTTATATTTAGTTTAATTAATACTGCAATTTGTATTTAAAAAATGAAATTGTTTTTATATCAATTAAAATATAACAAAATTTATAATATAAGTTATACTTACGACGAATTAAACCGAGAATAAATAAACATTGAAAAAGTTAGGATTTATCTTCTTTATATGTACTGAATATTTAAATTCCATAGAGTTTATTCAAAATTAAGCTTTTTTTAAATTTTTTAATCATTTAGCTTCTTCGTACTTGGTATTAAAATATTTATAAACTAACTTTTCTTTTATATCGAGACTTAATGTTGTAATATTTAATACGAAAAGTATGTAAAATGTAGATTATAAATAGAAAAGTAAACTCACCGTCGACGTCTTCTAAACCCATTTGTTTAATAGATCTGCGGATGCCCGTTTCTAGGATTCCATAATCTACTGGTTTCTCAATGATCCCTGGGAAGAGATCTGATACAATGTCTAGAAAAATAATGGGTATCAACTTATTGATTCTTCTTTATAGTATACATATATGTATACAGATATGTACACAAATTACGGTGCAAACGAAATTAATTTATTTAATATATTCAGTGGTGTAGTTCTAAAAATAAAAAGTACCCTGGCGGTACTTCGAACACAGGTGTTTACCAGATTTTTAAAACCCCAATCTGCAACATGTGGAACGAACGATTAAAAAAAAAAGAAAATGCAATCGTTTCGCAGGATTCGTGCCGCGCAGCGTTAGTTTCGAACGATACCGAGAGTCTCGTCGAGACTCTCGAATTTTGTAATATGTAAGATACATTTTCTAACGCGTAACATATTTATACAGGGTGTATCTAAAATAACGTATACTAATCATACAGTACTATTCCTAATAAAAAACTGAGTCGAAAAGTTTAGCATTTTGCAATTTTCATAATAATTAACAAGATATTAATTACAAAAAATTACTGAATATTGATCTTCAATAATTTTTTTACTCAAATACTATCAACTTTACAGAAAAACTGCTAGAAATAAAAATTGTTTATTTTCTTCTCATAAAATTATGAGAATTTTTTCAGAATTTTTTAATACCATATTTTTTCATGTTGGTAAAAATAAGAAAATGTAATACTAAAAAGTTGATAAAAAA